>NC_052359.1:83360421-83682661 GCF_009727055.1 Benincasa hispida
GCTCCCATGCAGCGCTCAAGGTCTCAGTGTCTTCCTGTTCAAAGTTAATGATTTCCCAACGCCTTCTCGCGTTGGTGGTAGGTGGGAAGTATTTCTGCATAAACTTTTCCACCAACTTTTCCCATGTGGTGATTTCCCCAAGCTCTAATGAACTCACCCATTGCTTTGCGTCGTCTCGCAAAGAATATGGAAACAAGGAGAGCTTGATTGCCTTTGGTGTGATTCCAGGAATCACAACGGAATTACACGTTTCCAGGAAACGCTTCATATGGGCATGAGGATCTTCGCCACGGCTACCCCCAAATTGCCCAGCAGTCTGGAGCATTTGGAGCATAACAGATTTCATTTCAAACTTGGTTCCATCAGGCGTCGGATATATGATTCCTGGAGAGAAATCATATAGCATAGGGAACGCGTATTCTCTCATAGGACGCGTGCTGTTGTTTGCCATCAAGATTGGGTTCTGTGTAGCATGAGCCAGTTGCTGATTTTGTTGTTCTTCTGCCATTGCTCTTTCCCTTTCTTGCTGTCTGAGTAACTGTTGCCTCAACCTTCGACGACGGCTGGATCGATTCCTATGCCGGAAGGTCTGTTCAATCTCGGGGTCGTATCTAAACTCAGGAGTGTTCTCCCTATTCATACATGTTCACAAGCCTAGGCGTAGCTTGTAATACTTCCCTTAATTGAAGTGTCCCTATAACAAATACAAACGGAATTTCTGGTTAGTTCTTGTTGCTGAATCCTCGGCAATGGGGCCAAAAACTTGTTCACTTGCTATCGTGAGATGCTTTAGGAGTGTATAAAGTAAAACAGATTGGAAGAATAAGGTCTAAGTGCTACGTTCTGCCTTGATGCGTTTAAATGAATGCAACGCGTTAGGGCGTTAGTATTATGCACAGAAAGCACACAACTCTTATAATAACGTTCAAGTTTCCTAGATTAAACCCATGTATAAATCTAATCTAGGTTCCTGGCAAGTTCAGGGTTAATCACAGGGATTCAATTTCATTAACACAGATTATGCGTTGTACTTGCAGTAGGAGGTTTTTCCTAAATAAATGTGAAAGATATATTATTTATACTAACATGCTATGCTTGTGCAAGACAATACAAAAAAGTTGAGTGGAAAATGAAGGATCATGTAGAAATGGAATTTAAGTAGGTGGACGCGCCGGTTAAAGATAATTGCACACAACTGATGTAATGTGGATGAAATGGGATGGGTTGCTTATATTTCTGTTTATGCGTTAGACATCATTCAACACTTCTCAATGCGAATAACATACAAGCCTATCTCTAGGGTACATGTGTCTAACTTAGAATACAAGAAACACCAGTAAATCTATCTCTAGCTGTACTAGGCATTCTACTTAATACGGCTTAGCTATTCTTTCGAACAACTAAGTAAAGAAGCTTTCACCAAGTTGTCAAGTTGGTTTAGGCGTTGGAATAGAATTATGCATGAAGTACTAATGCTTTCAACATAAGATAAACGATAGCAAAAGTGATGATCAAATATATGAATTTTATGAAGGATCAATGAGTCTTTACAAAGAACTATATTCAATCAAAATGAAATGAAAATGATATTAAGAGAGAAACTTAATGAAGCGAAAGAATACAATCTCTTGTAGTTCTTTGGCTCAATCTTGTTGTGTACAATCACTTTAAAGAGCCGAGGACAGAGTATCTTTCTCAAGAATAACTTTCTCCACTCCTTGGCCAGCGGTGGTGGTGGCTCTCAGCACCTTCGATCGTCTTACACCTCAGCACAGCTTGTACAAACTAAAACTAAGTCTACAAATTGATAGAGAGTATGGAGCTTTTAATTATCTGAGCTCTTAATTCTGGAGGGTCTTCAAGTATTTATAAGCATTGGTCTCGTCAAATTGGAGGATGGGCCGCATTTAAGTCCATGCCCTGGTCAACATTAAACTCCATGTCCTGGTTGGTCGTCTCAACTCTGGAAGCTTTTCAGACGCCGCCTGCTGCTGGAAGCTTTTCAGACGCCGCCTGCTGCTAGAAACTTTTCAGACGCCGCCTATTGCAGGTGCCCATGCTTGCAAGTGGTGATGTGATACAATCAACCCGGAGCAATGAATCTTCTATGTGTTGAATTCCCTCCGACGCATGGCTCATGTGTTAGCGCATTTCTTGTGGCACTTGTCTAATGCATTATTGTCAGTTCTTGCGTTGAAATCCTGCAAAGTAGTGCATTAGCTCCACGATTTTTAGTGATAAACTTCTTTTACATGAAATTGCTATTGTTTAAGTAAATCCATGCGTCTCTATTAAAAATGAGGATAGTTTATCATTAAAAACCCTAATTGTTCTAACTTAAGAGCAAAGATAACTTATATTTTTACAAGTTATCAAACATGCAAAAAGATTCAATGTGGAGATTGACACTTAATCATCTACTAATTAAGTTGAATAGGTGGAAGATTAATGGAAAAAGTGGGAACCATTTTAAATACATTTTTCTTTTAGTATGATTTCAATTTTCAAATAAAGTCAAATTAATTTTTTTAAAAAAACTTAAATTCTGAATTTTGAATTTCAAGTTCAAAAATATTTAAAACACTTTATTTTAATAAATAAATAATNAAGCTACCAAGCTACTTTAAATTATGGATTTTTCCACTATCTCAATCAATTTGTAATTTAATTGATTTTTCTCAATAAATAATTAACAAATTTAATTAAATAAATAAATAATTTAATATCAAATATTAAATTAATTAAAAACCTAATCTAAAACATGAATCCTTATTCATGTAATTAATATTTAAATCTTATTTAAATATTTCCAACTCTCCAAAACCGTTTAGTTCATTAATTAAACGTTTGATTATATCAAATATAATAATCCAAACTCTGAATTGAATTTGAACATTTCAAATTCTCTCAACACACTATTCTAAGGTTTAATCCTTTTACAAGCTAGTAGAGTGACCTAATGAACCTACAGATCATGAACTTCAATGATTTGAAATCAATTGGCTAAATTCTTTAAATCGAATTAATCAATATTCATTAATTACCGAGACACTCCACTATAGTTCAATAATTGCACTCTCCTCACCATAGATGTATTTCCGTCCACTTGATTTCACAATTAGTAAGTTGATATTCACAGGTTGTTCATATTTACAGCTAGGTCAAAATTACCATTTTACCCCTACAATACATCTTGCTCCTTAAGTCTCCACCAATTCTCTAATGAACAACTGGTTTATGGTCATACCAATAAATTAAGTCCTTCTCAGCTAAAGAGAGGGTGGGGCCCCTTTGTTAAAGACCAGGAGTCAGTACTTAAGAGAACAACCTATCTGCTAACCCTAAGATGGGTAGGAGTGAATTCCGTCTTGCAGAACTATGTCCCCAGCTATCTATCCGATCATATCCTTAAAATGGGAGGCTTATTGTACGACAATATTGAGCCACTCTCACTCATGCACATTAAAGAATAATCCCGAATAAACAGGAGTTCATAGTTAGCTCAGGATTGAGATTGAGTTACCTTAGGTCATCAATTTGAAATAGTCCATTTTGACAGTAAATGGTCATTATAAATAAAAGTGGCTATTTTATGGTCCAATATTATGCAAATATCTTTTGCATAGGATGTCCCACTCGGATGTCTCCACATAAACAACTTTGGGATCATATCGTTTGTATCAATATACAAAGCGGGCCGCATCCATAGTGTCCCTAGGATAAGGTATCCAACCCTATGTATATACTTATAGACCGTTTTGGTTATATACTAAAACATGATCCTCTTTTATGTCTCTACATAAAATTTAAGTATTCATATTATAGCCATGGGTTCATTAGTTTATTGGATTTAGAAATCTATAAATGCAATTTACATATTTAATAAGAACTTTATTGAAAAAAAAATCTCAATAACATCTTTATTGTGAATAGAATATGTTTAAAGTTTACAAACTACGAGCTTTTAGGACATTTCTTAATAAACTCCAACTTGGAATAAAACTCTAGTGGGTCAAAATATATACAAATATACAATTTTGAGTATGAGAGAATAAATACAATAAACTAGGGCATCTATATACCCATGATTTCTACCACTTGCCCTAGATTTATGAAGCTCGTAGTCGTAGTCCGACGAGGTGAACCTCGAACACTTTAGCCATGAGGACTTTTGTAAATGGATCAACTAAATTGTCTTCTAAGGTAATCTGCGTAACGGTCACATCTCCTCGGTGTGCTATCTCCTGGATGAAATGGTACTTACGCTTGATATTCTTTCTGCGTTTATGGCTTCTTGGTTCTTTAAGGTTGGCATCTGCTCCACTGTTATCACAATAGAGGGTGATTGGCAGATGCATGTTTGGAACCACTTCAAAATCGGTCAAGAACTTTCTAAGCCATACTGCTTCTTTAGATGCTTCACATGCAACTACATATTCTACTTCCATGGTGGAGTCAACGATATAACTTTGCTTAATACTCCTCTATACTATAGCTCATCCACTCATAGTGAATATTGATTCCGAAGTAGATTTCCTAGAATCCATATCAGTTTGAAAATCAGAATCAGTGTAAGCAGTAAGAATTAAATCCTTAGAGCCATACACAAGCATATAGTCTCTAGTTCTCCGAAGATACTTGAGGATGTTCTTAACGGTAGTCTAATGATTATATCCAGGATTATACTGAAACCTGCTGACTAATCCAACCCCATAACATAAGTCTAGATGTGTACACAACATGTCATACATCAAACTCTCGATTGCTGATGCATAAGGAATTCTTTTCATATCCTCAATTTCTGGAGCTGTCTTAGGATATTGTTCCTTAGAAGGATGAATTCCATGTCTAAAATGTAATAAACCTCTTTTGGAATTTTCAATTTTATATCTAGACAACATCTTGTCTATATAAGATGCTTGAGATAGTGCTAGCATTCTGTTCTTGCGATTTTGAATTATTTGGATTCCAAGAAAATACTGTGCATCTCCTAAATCTTTAATTTGAAATTGTGACACTAGCCATTTCTTGACGTTAGCAAGGATTCCTACCTTATTCCCAATGAATAGGATATCATCAACATATAGTACCAGAAAAGCTACAGTTTTGTTAACAATTTTCTTGTAAACACAAGGTTCGTCAACATTCTGTTAAAAGCCATAAGATTTGATCGCAATGTCAAATCTTATATTCCAGGATCGAGATGCTTGTTTTAACCCATAAATGGATCTTTTAAGCTTGTAAACCTTTTGCTCTTGACCCTATTCAATTACAACCAATATATTTTACCCCATCTAGTTGATCTACAAGTTCCCAGGCTGAATTGAAGTATATTGGCTATTATCCATTGGTCTTGATCTACATCCTTCAATGCCTATTTAAAGGTCAATGGATGCTCTAAGGCATTATCAGGTACGAAGACCTGAGTTTCTATTAAACCAATGTATCGGTCAAGCTGTTGAACAACCTTCCAACTACGTCCCAACATTCTCAATTCTTTGGAAGGATGTGACGGGACAGTTTCATCAACAACATTTGTTGAAGGACTAGCCTAATCAACAACTTTTGTTGATATATCCGTAGTTTCTCTGGACATTTCATTCAATAACAGTTTACTGCAAGGTTGATGATTTCTTATGTGGTCTTCCTTTAAGAATGTTGCATTTCTTGATACAAGCACTTTATCATCTTGAGGATCATAAAACAGACCACCATTTTTTTTTGCTTTGGGATATCTTATAAATAGGCATACTTTAGAATGTTATTCCAATTTCTTTGGGTTTTACACCAACACATGTACTGGGCATCCCCAAATCTTATAGTGACGTAAACTACCTTTACGCCCTCTCCATAACTCATACGGTGTTTCTGAAACACTTTTCGAGGGAACCATGTTCCAAATATATACCGCAGGACTGAGTTAATTGGGCATAACTCATAATCGAACGAACCATGTCTAATAGGGTTCTATTTCTCCTTTTAGCTACACCATTTTGTTGTGGTGTACCAGGTGCAGTAAGTTGGTGATTGAATTCCATGTTCTATAAAATAGTTCTGGAATTTTAAATCCATATATTCACCACCTCGATCTGATCTAAGTGTTTTAATCTTTTTACCTAATAATTTCTCAACCCTGCCTTATATTCTTTGAACTTTTCAATATTTTTGGACTTATGATGCATTAGGTATACGTAGCCATATCTTGAATAGTCATCAATAAAACTGATAAAATATTCAGATCCTCCTCGAGCTTTAATATTCATCGGACCATAAAGGTCTAAATGTACAAGCTCTAGAGGTTCTTTAGCTCTTAGACCTTTTCCTGTAAAAGATCTTTTAGTCATTTTACCCTCAAGACATGATTCACATGGAGGTAGAGAATTGTCTTCGAACTAGTTTAGAAGTCCATTTTTTTTTACTAATATCTAAATTCTATTGAGATTTATGTGTCCAAGTCTTAAGTGCCAAAGATAGGCGTTAGGAGAAATTTTTTGTTTAAGCTATTTTAAATATCTCTATATTTAAAATAACTTTTTCCACAGTTGGTTTTAACACATACAAGTTATTTTCAAGTTTAACAGAACATATTTGAACTAATGAACACTTCATTGATATCAAAAGTAACTTTATACATATGTTCAAATAAACAGGAGATTGAAATTAAGTTCATTTTCATATCAGGTACATAATATATATTTTTTGAAATTAAGTTCATTTTCATATCAGGTACATAATATATATTTTCTAACAAAATGTAAGAATGTAAGCTTCTTAAAAAAAAAAAATAACTATAGATCTCCCTGTTGTAATACCTTGAATTTATTTTTTGGCGCTTCGAACAACCAAGTACGGAGATGTAGCTAATATAGATCTCTCTGTTGGAATACCTTGAATTTTCAGGTACATAATATTCAGAATTTATAGTTAGAATATCTATTTATTTGTAGTTATTTACGATTATGACCCTAGGGTTTAGAGTAGTGCGCTATATAAACTCTCTAAACCTAAAGGTGTCGTTTGATGTAATTTTCTGAAAAAATTCTCCCTAATAATATTGTTCTCCCTCTGTCTGTAGACGTAGCTAACACACTGTTAGTGAACCACATACATCTGTGTGTCGATCTTCTCTATCTCTACGTTTCTTTTTGTGTTCTTTAATTGTTGATTTCGTAACACTCCCACTACACGAGTCGAAATGACTTCACCTGTTCCCACCTTAAAAGCCATCTCGTTCTACGTTAGCTGTCTCCAGGACCTAGTTTCTTGAATGAAAGTACAAATATGATTAGCGATGCCTGAATCTAGTATCCAAGTCAAATTAGAACTTTCTACTAAACATGTTTCAACCTTGTTTTGCCTTTTGAGCCTTCTTTTTTAGCAAGATATTTAAGGTAGATTCTTTTCTAATGCCCATCCTCATTGCCATAGAAACGTTTTCCTTTTGCAACCTTTTCCTTGGCTTTCTTTTTTCTTTTTACCTTTTTTTTTACATTTGGATACTCTTATCCTTAAAAGGTCCAGAATTTTTATCAGAAGGTTTCATCCCTGATGTTGATCCTTTCTAAAATATTCTTTGGGTTACAACATTTGTTTCCTCTTCCTCATTATTATTTATCATCAAGGATTGATAGTTCTGAAGCTCATTCAAAAGAGTAGTCAGATTATATTATATTTGTTCATCACAACATTTGTTCGAAATGTCAGGAAACTCTTTGGAAGAGATTCCATGATGAAACTGATTTGGCTCTTTTCGTCTATGACAACCCTGGTTGCTTCCATGATATTGAAGTGGACAATCATGGCTTGAACATGTTCTCTAACAGAGTGATAAAGTAAACAAACATGCAGCAGAAACAGTCAGAATCAATAAACACTCTAACTACACTTAATTTGAGTTTAAAAGCATGCATGAATATATAATTCAAAAGAGGGTTTTATGAATGTATTACCTTTAATGAAAACTCTTCAAATTCTTGCTCCTCTTCCGAATTTGGCCTTCAAATTGATAATAAACCACCACAATTATCTTCTCTACTATCTTTTAACTTAGATTGTGTGGTGGAAACACAAATTGGGCTTAACTTGAGAAATTGAACCTTTTATGTGTTCAATTCATGCAAGCACTCAACCTTAATGCAATTTGACACTTTAGATTGCATTAAGATAACGGGTTTAGGTGTTCAAGTTGGATTAATCCACTATGCCATTTTTATTATTATTGTTGTTTTTCAAATTAATTTTAATTTCAGGAAAATCAAAATTAATAAAACTCAAACCTGAATTTGAATTTTAAAAGTGAAAAATATTTAATTTAAATAATTAATTAAACAAATTTAACCAATGAATTAAATAATAATTTAATACAAATAATAAATGAATCAAACACCTAATTGATACATGAATCCTATTCATGTAATTCAATATTTAAATATTAAAATCTTTCCGAGTTCGTTCAATTTAAAAAATTAAACATTTTAATCATATCGAATATAATTAATCAAACCCTAAATTGAATTTGAACATTTCAAATTCAGAACCCTAATTCTCAATTTGAACATTTCAAATTTGCTCAATTTACTAATCTAAGATTCAATTTAACGAGCTAGTAAACGGACCTTATGGACCTACAGATCATGAGCTCCAATGATTTGAGATTAATTGGCTAAACTCTTTAGACTGAATTAATCAATATTTGATAACTACCGAGACACACTACTATAGTTCGGTAGTTGCACTCTCCTCACTTTAGATATATGTCTGTCTATTTTAACCATAATTAATAAGTCAATCCTTCATAGGTTGTTCGTATTTACAGCTAAGTCAAAATTACAATTTTATCCCTGTAAATACAACTTGCTCCTTAAGCCCCCACTGATCCTCTATTGAACAATTGGTTTATAGTCCAACTAATAAAACATGACCCTCTCGATCATGGCGGGGTCTCATTGTTCAAGATCAAGAATCAGTACTTAAGAGAGCAACCTATGTGCTAACCCTAAATCAGGTAGGAGCGAATTCCATCTTGCAGAACTATGTCCCGAACTATCTATTCAGTTTTATCCCCAAAATGGAAGACTTATTGAGCAGTGTTGTTGGACTATTCTCACCTATGCAGATCAATGAATAATCCCTGAATAAACAAGAGTTCATAGTTGGCTTACGATTAAGATCGAGTACCCTAGGTCATTGAATTTGAAATAGTCAGTTTAACAGTAAACGGTTGTTTAAAGAAATGTGACTATTTTGAAGTCTGGTCTTATGCAAACTCATTGCATTGAATGCCCCCACTCGCATGTCTCCACATGAATGATTTTGGGATCACATCATTTGTATCAGTATACAAAGTGAACCGCATCCAATAGTGTAACCAGGATGAGGTACCCAATCTCATCCATATACTTAAAACTTGATCACTTTTATGTCTCCACATAAAGTTAAAGTATTCATGTTATAGCCATGGATTCGTTTATTAGATTTTTATAATAGAATTCAATATCAATAACAATTTATTGAATGAAACATTCAATAATACTTTTATTGATGAATAAAATATATTTTTAATATTTACGAACTGCGAGTTTAGGACATCCCCAACAATCTCCCACTTGGACTAATACTCCAGTGAGTTACAAATATATACAAATATATACTATTTACAATGTTGAGAAAATAGAGAGAAAATACAATAAACTAGGGTATCTATATACCTTAATATTTTCTCGCTTTCCCTAGATTATGAAGCTCGTAGTCCTAGTCTAACCAGGTGGCACTCGAAAACTTTAGCCGAAAGGGTCTTCATAAACGGATCACCAAGGTTATCTTCTAAGGCTATCTTCGTGACTATCACTTTTCCTCGATATACTATCTTCCTGATAATATGGTACTTTCTTTTGATGTGTTTTCCATGTTTATGGCTTCTTGGTTCCTTTGAATTGGAAATTGTTTCATTGTTATTGCAATACAGAGTGATGGGGATGCATATTTGGAACTATTCCAAATTCGTCAGGAACTTGTGTAGCCACACTGCTTCTTTAGTTGCTTCACATGCAGCTACATATTCAGCTTCCATCGTGGAGTCAGTGATACAACTCTGTTTGATGTTTCTCCATACTATAGCTCATTCGTTAAGAGTAAAAACTGATCCTGAGGTAGATCTCCTCGAATCTACATCTGTCTTAAAATTAGAATCAGTGTATCTTGTAAGGATCAAATCCTTAGACCCATATACGAGCATATAGTCCCTCGTTATCTGGAGATACTTGAGGATGTTCTTAACAACAGTCCAATGACTGTGTCTAGGGTTAGACAAAAACCTAATGACAATTCCAACTGCAAAGCATATGTCAGACGTGTATACAACATAACATACATCAGACTCCCAACTGCGGAAGCATATGGAATTCTTTTCATTTTCTCAACTTTTTAAGGCGTCTTAGGACACTACTCCTTTGACAAATGAATTCCATGTCTAAAAGGTAACATACTCTTTTTGGAATTTTGCATGTATATTATACCTTGCCAACATTTTGTCAATATAAGATGCTTGAGATAATATAGGATTCTGTTATTGTGATTTTGAAAATTTTGAATCCCAAGAGCGTACTGAGCATCTCCTAAATCTTTCATTTGGAATTGTGATGCTAGCCACCTCTTCACGCCAGCAAGAAAATTTGTCTCATTCTTAATGAGCAAGATATCATCAACATAAAGGACCAAGAAAGCTATAGTTTTATAGACTATCTTTTTGTAAACACAAGGTTCGTCAACATTCTATTCAAATCCATGAGATTTGATCGCAATGTAAAATCTTATATTCCAGGATCTAGATGCTTGTTATAACCCATAAATGGACCTTTTAAGCTTGCAAACTTTTTGCTCTTGATCATTTTCAATGAACCCTTCTGGTTGAGACATGAAAATACTTTCATCAAGATAGCCATTAAAAAAAGTTGTCATGACATCCATCTGCCATATTTCATTGTCATAAAATGCAGCGATGTATAAAAGGATTCTTATAGATTTAATCATGGCAACAAGAGAGAAGGTTTCTTCATAGTCTACCACCTCTCTTTAGGTAATGCCTTTTTCTACGAGTCTGGCTTTATAGATTTGCACCTTTCCAGTTTGGTCTCGTTTTCTCTTATAGATGCATTTGCAACCAATAGGTTTAATCCCATCTAGTTGATCTATAAGTTCTCAGATAAAATTGAAATACATTGACTCCATTTCTAGGTTCATGGCTCTTATCCACTATCAACATCTTTCATTGCCTGTTTAAAGGTCAATGGATCCTCTAGGCCATCATCAGGTATGATGACTTGAGTTTCTATTAAACCCATGTAGCGGTCAGGCTGATGAAGAACCCTCCCACTACGACGAGGCATTCTTAACTCTTGAGAATGACGTGATGAAGCAACAACTATTGTTCATGGACTAGTTTGATCAACAACTTTTGTTGATTTATCTATAGTGTTTTTGGTCATTTCACTCAATACTATTTTACTGTGAGATTGATGATTCCTAATATGATCTTCTTCCAAGAATGTAGCATTTGTTGATACAAGTACTTTATCTTCTTAAGGATCATAAAATAATCTACCTTTTGTTTCTTTAGGGTATCCTACAAATAGATATAATTTTGAATGTCGTTCTAATTTCTTAGGGTTTTTCACCAACACATGTGCCAGACATCCCTAGATTATGAAGTGACGTAAACTACCTTTGCATCCTCTCTATAACTCATATGATGTTTTTGAAATACTTTTTGAGGGAACCATGTTTAAAATATATACAATAGTCTGTATTGTATACCCCCAAAAGGATTGAGGTAACTGAGCATAACTCCACATCAAACGAACCATGTCTAACAAGGTTCGATTTCTTTTTTCTGCAACACCATTTTGTTGTGGTGTTCCAGGTGTTGTGAGTTAGGTTGAATTTCATGGTCTACTAAACAGTTCTGGAATTCTAAATTCATATATGCACCACATATATATGATCGAAGTGTTTTGATTCTTTTCCCTAATAATTTTTCAACTTCCGTCTTAAATTCTTTGAACTTTTTAAGAGTTTCAAACTTGCTACTCATTAAGTAAACATAGCCATATCTTGAATAATCATCAATAAGTTCTAATAAGGGTTCTTTGGCTCAAAGACCTTTTCCAATAAAAGATCGTTTAGTCATTTTTCCTTCAAGATATGATTCACACGGAGGTAATGAACTATCTCCTAACTGATTTAGATGATGGTTTTTTTTACTAATTTCTCAATTCTGTTGAGAATTATGTGGCCAAGTCTGAGGTGCCAAAGATAGGTGTTAGGAGAAAATTTTCTTCTTTTATTTTGAGTTTCTACCGTTTTAAACATCTCTATATTTAAAATGATTTTTACTTTAGTCGATTTTAATACATACAAGTTATTTTCAAGTCTAGCAGAATAAATATGAATACCTTTTGAAGAAACGAATACTTCATTAACTTCAAAAGTTACTTTGTACATATTTTCTAGTAGATAAGATATGGAGATTAAGTTCCTTTTCATTTTGAGTACATAATATACATTTGCAAGCAAAATGAAAGAATCTTTGAAATATAACTTGACGTCTCCTACTGCTTCTGCTAAAATGACTTCATATGTTCCCACTTTGAAAGTCATTTCATTCTCTTAAAGTTAAGTCCAAGAACTAGTTTCTTGAAGAAAAGTGCAAATATGGTTAGAAGCACCTGAATCTAGTATCAGGTTAAATGAGAACTTTCCAGTAAACATGTTTCAATTACAAGTAAATCTGATTTAGCTTGTTTTGCCTTTTCAGCTCTCTTTTTAGCTAGATACTGCGAGCAATTGCATTTTTGCCTGTCTTCATTATAATGGAAACATTTTCCTTTTGGTGCCTTGTTCTGTTGTTCTTAGTAGGGGTTTTCTTCTTCCCTTTGCTTTTCTTCTTCATCTGAATACTCTTATCCATTGAAGAAGAAACATACTTCTTTTTCTCTAAAGGTTTCATTCTAGAGGAAGATCCCTTCAAAGATTTCTTTTGTGAAACAACATTTGCTTCATTTTCCTTGTTTTTCATCAAGGATTGATAAGTTTGTAGTTCATTCAAAATATTGATCAAATTGTAATCAATCTTATTCATTACAACATTAGTACGAAACGTTAGAAAGCTCTTCAGAAGAGATTCCATTATCATACTAACTTGACTTTTTTCATTTGTGACAGCGTTATGAGCTTCCGTAATGTTGAAATGGACCATCATGTCTATGACATGTTCTCTAATAGATGTCCCTTCTTCAATGCGGGAGTTATAGACATATTTAATGGCTTCATGTCGTACTGAGGAAGACGGTTTCTTGAACATCTCTTGCAACGACACCATGAACTCACGTGCAGTGACCATGGCTTCATGCTTCTTATTGATCACATTAGATATGCTCACTAAGATATAGACTCTTGCCTTTTCGTTAGCACGAACCCATTTGTCATAGATTTCTTCAACATTTCGGTTAACATTTGAACCAGGAAGAGGAGAACATTCCTCCGTTAAAATAAACCTCAAATAATCAACGATTAGTATATTAGTTATATTCGACTTCCAGTTCGAATACCCTTCACCGTTGAATTTATCGGAACCAAGTAGTTGTATAATCGAGTTCGACATTACTGAAAAAATAAATCTATCAAATTTATGGATCTAAATCCAATTTAAGCAAAAGTAATAAAATACCCATATTTCTTTATTTATTTGCAACGTATTTTAGTGAGTAAGAATAGATGTTACCGAGGGGAAGTCAAATACTCTTTCACTGAAGCAAGACAATCTTGACCAAATACTATATCGAGAATAGCTCTTATTCCTATAGTTGTTTGTTTACCGTTTTCGATCAATAACTTAGCAACACTTAGTAACTCTTATAAGTGTGACCCTCCATTTTTCAGATTTTATAAAATGGTATGTATATACCCCCAAAAAGGAAGACAATGTTAAAGACGGAACTATGAAACCCTATTCACCCATTTATATTCGATGTTGGGGTTGTTACGAATCTTATGTTACAACCCTCTGAGGGGATCGTTGTGGTTAATGACTAGCTAGTGCCGCCTAAAAACGACAACAACCGCAACATAAGAATCTCAGGATTCAAACTAATAGGTGAGATTGTGGGATATGTTGACACATTTCCTTCACCCACTTACTATGAACTACTTCCTCCATTTACCTTGTTATTGACTCATGCAAACACTTTCTGAATGAAGTAGTCGCGGTAAAAGTGACACGAAGCCGAGCATGGATCTCATAGTGTGAACTCTTTGGAACGTGAGAGCTAAAAATGATATATCATATATATTGTTAATCTCTCACTAAAGTGTTCTCAGTGTTTGGTTAGTGTTTTAGTTTAGGTATATTCCAGCTAATAAACATCCTCAGTCCATGTGATTTTTCCAAACACGACTCTTATATTTGGATTTAACTTATGATATCTAGGTGATAAAACCATTTTATTACCTCACACTACTCAGCAAGCTCATAAAACCGATTAACAGTGCTCAACTTTTCGGCCATAATCCCAAGTAGTAGGTGTTATGTGAACCGTCAACTTAAATACTTCCAACCCTAGACAGGATTATGGTCCCATTGAGTTTGTAACCGAATTTTATAAGAAAATGACCTATTTTAACTATTAAAATAAGTTATTAACCTACGTGAGCATGCTTCTTATCTTTGTTATGAATTTTAAATATCTAATCCAATTTTATAACAACTTATAAAAGATAGACTTGATTTGTATTCATAACAAACATTAAAGACATTCAAACTTTAACATAACACTTATATTAAATTTTAGAGACCCTAATCTTGCATACTATTATAACTAACTTATAACATATGATTATGTAATGATTAGTTATTGCTTTCCTAAGGTCAGATTTTAAATCTACATGGCATACTATATGCACAAACATATTTAATTTAAATATAATAAACATCGTATGCATAAAATATTTAAACAACCCCAATATGGTTCAACTTTGGCATCTAAAGCAAGCAAAATAACTAATCATTACAAAAACAACCCAAAAATAGCTTCATGTTGTAACTGGACCGCTCGAACCAACCCGAATCGGACTTCAAATGCTCCAAATGAGGTTAAATTGCTCTAAAATGTGTTAAATCGGATCAAGGGTGGCTGAACCGGACTATAAACCATCAAAATCAGTCGAACCAGATTCAACCTACATGAACCGGCTCACGAACGTGTGTCTTTTGGAGCTGGGATGAACAGCATTACAACGATCCATTCCTGCATACAATGCCACGGGCTTCATCAAGAGCAGCGTTGCAACGATCTATGGGCAACGTTGTAACGTTGCCTGGCAGTAGCTTCAACTTCAGTTTATCTAAGCTGTCCATGCTTGCTTCAATCTTTCATTACAGCCTAATTTCAACTCTAATGACTCTAGTAAATTTACAAACCCTAGAGCACACATATAAGCTCATCAATCAAAAGCGTATTACAAATTAAACTTGATAATAAAAAAGAAATCTAATGCCAAAGTTGAATTTCAATCATATCAGTCAACCAACCGTATCACGAGCTAGTAGAGGGACCTAATGGACCTACATATCATGAACTCCAACGATTTGAGATTAGTTGGCTAAATTCTTTAAACTGAATTAATCAATATTCGTTAATTACCGAGATACTCCACTATAGCTCAATAGTTACACTCTCCTCATTATAGATGCATTTCTGTCTACTTGGTTTAACCATAATCAGTATGTTGATCATTCACAGGTTGTCCGTATTTACAGTTAGATCAAAATTATCGTTTTACCCCTACAATAAACCTTACTCTTTAAGTCTCCATTGACCCTCTAATGATTAATTGGTTTATGGTCCTACCAATAAATCGAGTCCCTCTTAGCCAAAGAAAGAGTGGGATCCCTTTGTTCAAGATCAGGAGTCAGTATTTAAGAGAACAACCTATCTGCTAACCTTAATATGGGTAGGAGTAAATTTTGTCTTCCAAGACTATATACCGATCTATCTATTCAGTCTCACCCCTAAAATGGGAGGCTTATTGGGCGACGATATTGAGCCACTTTCACCCATGCAGATTAAAGGCTAATCTCGAATAAATGGGAGTTCATAGTTAGCTCAGGATTGAGATCGAGTTACCTTAGGTCATCAATTTGAAATAGTCAAATTTGACAATAAACGGTCGTTATAAAGAAAAGTGACTATTTCGTGGTCCAATCTTATGAAAACATCTTTTATATAGGATGCCCCCATTCGCATGCCTCTACATGAACGAATTTAGGATCACATCGTTTGTATCAATATACAAAGTGGGTTGCATCCATAATGCCCTCAAGATAAGGTACCTAACCCTATCTATATACTTATAGACCGTTTTGGCTATATACTAAAACTTGATCCTCTTTTATGTCTTTACATAAAGTTTAAGTATTCATGTTATAGCCATGTGTTCATTAGTTTATTGGATTTAGAAATTTATAAATGCAATTTACATATTCAATAAAAAAATTTATTAAAAAAATTTCAATAACATCTTTATTTTGAATAGAATATGTTTAAAGTTTACAATCTACGAGTTTTTAGGACATTTCCCAACAAGAATTACTATCGGCACATTACAGTACGTAATGCACACGAGACCCAACATTTCCTATATTGTTAATCATCTAAGTCAATTCTTAAGCTCTCCCACAGACACACACTGACAAACAATAAAAAGAGTTATTTGTTATGTTGGTGGAACTAAGCACTACGGTCTATTATTTCAGTCCAGCTTAGATCAGAATGTGGTAGCCTACTCCGATGCCGATTGGGCATCGAGTTGATGATCAATGATCCATTGCAGCATATTGCATGTATGTTTGTGGGGAACAATCTCGTCTTGTGGTATTCTAAGAAGAAGAATGTGGTGGCTAGATCGAGCATAGAGTCAGAGTATCGAGCACTTGCTCACACTTCAGGCGAAATTACATAGATTCAACAATTGTTGGATGAATTGTCTATCTCATGGTCTCATACACCGGTAATTTTGTGTCATAACGTAAGTGCTAGTGTTCTTGCCTCTAATCTCGTGTTTTAGGCCCTAATGAAACACATTAAGATTGACGTTCACTTTGTTTGGGAAAAGGTGATCCATGGCCGGCTCGAGGTTGTTATGTTCCCTCAAGTGATCAAGTTGAAGGCTGTCTCACTAAATCTTTGACTCACACCCAGTTTCATCTTCTTTGAGCCAAACTCAGTGTCGTTGAACTTCCCTCTTGTTTTAGTGGCGATATTAAGGAATGCATTAGTTACAAGAAAAACCGTCGAGCCATATTCGTGTACCACCATTTGTGCAAGTGGAGACACGTCAACCAAGTTAAACAACTCCTAAGCAATTGAGTTGTTAGCATTATGGTTTAAAGGGATATTAAATATACCTATTATTATGAGACACTGACAGCAGGAGTGGTGTCGCTTCCAAACCCTTGCTATACAAATAATATTTATAAATCACCAAACTAACTACTTATACTAACTGGTAGTACAAGCGGCAAGTTCGGGGTGGAACCTCAGGGAAACACGAAAGATTAGTTCATCAAATTTTTTTTCAGTTAAAGTGATAAATGGGTGGGGGGGTTGGTATTATTGGATAATTGAAATTGCATGAAAATAAAAATGCGAGAAAAGTAAAGATAGAAGCGCAATTAATCGAGATATCTTAGCTTGGAGGAATGGATTTTTCCAATGTAATTTAGATCATCGACCCAAGTTATGACTTAAATTCCTTGCTTATGCTTAGCCCAATTGATCAAGATCCCAACCAATGGTTATAATTATCTAATTAATCAAAATGCATAGAAAACGAATTCGCTCCATACAAATTAACAAATTGCATTAAGATCTAGGGATTACGCTAAGATGAATGTTAATTTCCATCGTCTAATTAAACAATCAATACGATTTTTCTCTAGGTTGCTAGGAGTAGTCCTTTTTGCCTAACTAATCTATTGCTTCTATTGGGATTATCCTATAAATATTTGTCAGATATTACAAGGTAATCTTAAAAGCGTTAAAATTTCATGACAAAATTATTGGGCGTCAATCAACAATTAAAATCATGCAATTCATACATATAGATATAGATCAAAACCCATAAACAAGTTCGAATAAATCATTAAATTAAAATTTGATAAATTAAAATCATGAATTTTTTCCTCAGCCTCCATCAACTTGGCCTCCAAAATTTGACACATTTTAACCTAGGGCCGAGGGGATGTATTTATAGAAACCAAGGCAGCATCGCAATGCTGAAAGCAACGTCGCAATGCTCACTTGCGCGCACACTATGCTCCACTTTCGTCAAATGTCGCAGCATTGCAATGCTCTAGAGGAGCGTTACAACATTGAGCGTTCTATCCGAGAGCATTGGGTTGAAGCGTTGCGCGACGTTGTGACGCTAGTATTGGTGAAAATTTGGAGCATTGCGATGTTGTGGGTAGTGTTGCAACGCTCCCGTACATTCCAAGCTATAGCCTCCAAGCGTTGTACGAGAATCAGAATTAGGCCAATCTTGAGCATTGTGATGCTCTGGTAGTGGTATTTTTGTCCATTCATGTCCCTTTGCAGCCTGGTTTCTCAAATTTGCTCCTAATTGCTCCAAATTAACCTTAAATAGCTCGTAACGATCGACTCCACCTCCAAGATGATCGATACCTACAAAATCATAAAATAAACACATTAAACGTAGTAATGACCGAGAATTAAGAAAAGGAAAATAGCACAATTTTGGTTCTATCAAACACGTGAAAATTAGTTGTATATCTCCTAGAGTTCTTTCACTCCAATCTTGGGTTCCTGATGTATAAATAGGCCTCAAAGTCTATATGGCTATGCATTCAAAATATATAGAAATCAATCTTAGAAAACTATATTATTCATTTATTTCTTTTGGTCCCCTCCTCCCTTCTTCCCTCCTCCCCAAGCTTCATCTGGGAGTGGGTGGCTATTAGAAGCTCAATTTAGACACGTTTGGTTAAAATCTCATCAAAGTGGAGGTTTGGGATGGGTTCTTCATGATCATATTTGGGAGCTAATTATGGGAGGTTGCAAGTTTTTGAACCACAATTAGGGAGTTGAAGTTTTGAAAGCCAAAGTCGTGGTAGATGGTTTGGCTAAGATAGAGAGGATGTGGTATGGGCAGAATCCTTTAGTGGAATCATTTGATTCTTTAAATGTGGTTAGATTTTGGTGAACCTTATGGAATCTAATTCGTCTAAAGTAAAAGAAGCTATTAGTCTCGCTAATTCTGTAAATATCTTATATTTTTGTAAGATCTTTAGAAAGAAGAACAAAGTTGCTCATTGTTGGGGTTGATGCTTTAAATCTCGTGAGTCCTGTAGTTTGTAATTGTAATGTACAAACATTTTTATTTATTTAATAAAATATGAGATGTTTTATTCGTCATTTAGTAGCATTAACCCACAAACCAATAAACTAACATCCAAAGTTATCTTCTGTAACTTAAACATGTATATAGAGATATATAGATGGGTTATGTTTAAATGAACCCAAATGGTCTGTAGTAGATGGATAAAGCTAGGTGCCTTATCCTAGTGACACTACGAAAAACGACCTGCTTTGTAGATGTTACAATTATTGTAAAATGCTAAAAATGATCTGATCTTGATCATTCATGTAGATGTTAGGGTTGATGCCCTAAATCTCGTAAGATTCTATAGTTTGTAAACACCTGTATGAACAAACGCTTGTGATGTAATAATATGAGATATTTTATTCACTGTTGTCTATGAAATATGAGATATTTTATTTGCATTAACCATAAACCAATAAACTAAAATCTCTTATTGTCGTTGTAACTTAATCATGTATGTGGAGACATACAAGTAGATCATGCCTTAAGTGATAATCTAAATGGTCTGTAGTATATGGATAAAGGAGGAAAACCTTATCCTAATGACACTAAGGATATGGCCCGCTTTGTAAAGTGCTACAGATGGTCTGATCTTGATCATTCATGTGAAGAAATGCGAGCGGGGTTTTCCTATACAAAGGAGTTTGTATAAGACCGGACCATGAAGTGTTTAGTCTCATTATATATCATCATTCATGATAGAGAATTTCATTTCACTAGGATGACCATAGATAACATGACCTTAATCCGGAATGAGTTGGGAACTCCTGCCTATTAGGGCAGTCCTTTGATTTGCATGGGTGCGAATGACCAGTTTGTCGACTCAAACCTACCATTTTGGGGATTCGTTTGATTGGGGAGCTAGAAACTCAGCTACACAAGATGGAATTCACTTCTTCCCCAAAGCAAGGGTAAGTAGATAGATTACTCCTTTAAGGGCTGATTCCGGGGCTTGAACGATGTGGAGCCACACACCTTTTCATGGCTTGAGAGGTGTCCACTAATAGTTGGACTATGATTTATTGTTCATTAGAGGGATCAATGGTACTTAAAAAGTTAGATGTAACTATATGAGCAAAATGATAATTTTGGTATAGTTGTACTTACGAGCAATTTGTGAATGATCATCATACCGTTGACTTGTTATATTCAATAGATATAGAAATATATCTATAGTGCGAATAGTGCATCTATCGGTCTTTAGTGGAGTACCTGACAGTTAAAGAATGGTGAATAATTTAATTAAAGGAGTTTAATTAATTATTCACGTACCATTGGAGCTTCAAGCTACAGATCCATGAGGACCTCTCTCTAGCTTAATGAGAATTAATGAGAATAAATTTTAGGATTAATTTGAATTGTTCAAATTAATTGAGGGAATTAATTATATGTGATATAATTAATTTAATCTAATTATATATGATATAATCACTATAATGTATTTGATACATTATAATATAAAGTTTAATTGAGAGGAAATAAATATTTGACTATGATTTAAATATTAATTATGTGAATTGGATTCATATAATTAAATTTAATATAAATGGGATTTATATCAAATATCATTGTTGACAGAATTAGATTATAGGTTTTATTGTATTGAACCAACAATGTGTCAGGCATCCCTAAATTCTAAAGTGACATAAACTACCTTTGCATCCTCTTTATGGCTTATATGGTGTTTCTAAAACACTTTTTAAGGAAACCATGTTCAATATATGTACAGCAGCTTGTACTGCATACCCCCAAAAGGACTGAGGTAACTAGACATAACTCATCATTGAATAAACCATGTCAACAAGGTTCGATTTCTCCTTTCTGCTATACCATTCTACTATGGTGTACGAGGTGCTGTGGGTTGGGATTGAATTCCATGTTCTACTAAATAGTTCTGGAATTATAAATTCATATACTCACCACCTCAATCTGATCGAAGTGTTTTTATCATTTTACCGAATAGGTTCTCAACCTCAGTCTTATATTCTTTGAACTTTTAAAGAGTCTCAGACTTTTGATGCATTAAGTGAACATAGCCATATCTGGAATAATCATCAATGAAACTGAAATAATATTCAGATCCTCCCCGAGCTTTGACATTCATCAGACTACAAAGGTCGGAATATTTAAGTTATAGAGGTTCTTTGGCTCTAAAACCTTTTTCTGAAAAATATCTTTAGGTCATTTTTTCCTCAAGACATGATTCACATGGAGGCAAAGATCTACCTTCTAACTGATTTAGATGATCATTTTTAACTAATCTTTCAATTCTTTTGAGATTTATGTGACCAGGTCTTAAGTGCCAAAGATAGGCATTAGAAAAAATCTTTCTTTGCTTATTTTAAGTTTCTGCCATTTTAAACATCTCTATATTTAAAATGACTTTTGCCTCAATTGGTTTTAACACATACAAGTTATTTTCAAGTTTAGATATACACATTTGAACATCTTTTGAACTAATGAACACTTAATTTATATCAAAAGTGACTTTATACGTATGTTCCGGTAAACAAGATACATATATTAAGTTCCTTTTAATTATAGGTACATAATATACATTTTCAAGTAAAATATAAGAATCTCGAAGAAAATAACTTGATATCTCCCACTACTTCTGCTGAAATGACTTCACCTGTTCTCACCTTGAAAGTCATTTCATTTTCTGATAGTTGCTTCCAGGAACTAGTTTCCTGAAAGAAAGTGCAAATATGATTAGGGGCGGCTGAATCCAGTATCTAGGTTAAGTGAGAACTTTCCACTAAACATACATCTATTACAAATAAATCGAACTTACCTTGATTTGTCTTCTCAACTTTCTTTTCCGCAAGATACTTAGGGCAATTTCATTTCCAATGCTCGTCGACATTGCAATGGAAACATTTTCCTTTTGCAACTTTTGTCTTGCTTTTATTGGCAGGAGACTGTTTCTTCCTTTTTTTTTCCTTTTTCTTCATCTGGATACTCTTATCCTTCGAAGACCCAGACTTCTTTTCAGATGGCCTTAAACTAAATGATGCACCCTTATGAAATTTTCTTTAGGAAACAACATTTACTTCCCCTTCCTTATTTTTCATTAAAGATTGGTAAGTCTGTAGTTCATTGAGAAGAATCATCAAGTTGTAATCAATTTTGTTCATTACAGCATTTGTATGAAAAGTTAGAAAACTCTTCAGAAGTGATTCCATTATCATACTAACTTGGCTCTTTTCATCTATGAAGCCCCGTTTTCCTTTATATTAAAGTGGACCATCATGTCCAGGACATGTTCTCTAAAAGAGATCCCTTCCTTCATACTGGATTATAAACGTATTTAATGGCATCGTATCGTGCTGATGAGGACGGTTGTCCAAACAACCCTTGTAATGACCATGATTTCATGATTTATAGTAAGCATATCAGACATGCTTGTCAACATATAGGCTCTGGCTTTTTCATTTGCCCAGACCCAGCTGTCATCCTGAACATTTTGGGTTGCGTTAGGATTGGGAAGAGGAGCACGTTCTTCCGTTAAAACAAATCTTAGATCATCAACTAATAGTATTGTGTTTATATTTGACTTCCAATTTGAATAACCCTTTCCACTGAATTTATCGGAGGCTAAGAGTTGAATAATCGAGTTTGACATATTGAAACATAAACAAATTCTATAAGTAAATTGCATCTAAATCCAATTTTAGCAAAAGTAATAAAGTACCTATATTTCATTATTTATTTGCAATGATACTTTAGTGAGTTAGAATAGATGCTACCGAGAGGCAGTCCAATATTCCTTCACTAAACCAAGACAATCTTGACCAAATACTATATCCAGAATAACTCTTATTTCTATAGTCATTTAGTTACCACTTACTACCACTTGGTAATTCTTGTAGGTGTGATCCTCCATTTTCAGATTTCATAGGACGATATGAATATTCCACTAAATAGGAAGACAATGTTCAAACCAAAACTAAGAAACCCTATTCATTTATGAAGTTTGGGTTGTTCCGAATCCTATGTTACAACCCTTTGAGGGGATCGCCATAAAAACTACTAGTTAGTGCCGCCTAAATACAACAGCAGACGCAACATAGGAATCTCACGGTACTAATAGAAGATACCGTAGGATATATTGACACATTTCCTGTACCCACTTACTATGAACTACTTCCCCTATTCACCTTGATATTAACTCATACAAACACTTTCTGAATGGAACAGTCGCGATAAAAACGACACCAAGTCGAGCATGGATCTCACGGTGAGCACACTTAGGAACGCGAGAGCTAAAAATAATATTTCGTATATATTATTATTTTTCCACTGAAGTATTCTATTTATTTGGGTATCTCTTATACTTAGGTATATTTCGGCTAGAAAAAATCCCATGTCCATGTGGTTTATCCAAGTATAACGTTTATATTTGGATTTTAACCTACGATGTTTAAGTGATAAAACCATTTTATTACCTCACACCGCTTATGCATCCTCATAAAACTGGTTAACAACTTAATTACGCTAAAAAACACTCATGATCCTAGCTGAATTCCACGAAATTGATCTGAAAATTTCTAGTAGACCACCAAGAGGAACTTCTCTACTAATCTCAGCATTGGATTGAGTGGTGGAAACTTTAAATTAAGTTGGAATTAAAGGGTTTGAGAAAGTTTTTCAAAAGAAAAAAAATAGTTTTTGCTTTAAAAGACAAAAAGTTAGATTGCATGAACTTCAAAATCCTGAAAGATGAAGCTTTTAACAAGTGTAAACATGCAAGCGCTCAAACATTCAACTAATTGACACTTCAATTGGCACTAAGTGAGTGGGCAAGGTGTTAAAAGCTGGAAAACTCCACTAGAACCCACAAAGTTAGATTTTTCCACTAAAAAATTCAAATTTCTAAAATTTTATTTTATTTAACTTAAATTAAACATAATTTAAATTCAATTTTCCAAGGATTGAATTTCTTAAAAATTTGAAATTAATTTTAATTTAATTAATTAAATAAATAAGAATTTAATATCAAATATTAAATTAATAAAACACCTAATTTAAACATGAATCGCTATTCATGTAAATTATATTTAAAACAATACTTAAATATTTTAAACTCTTTAATTTATGTTTAATTTCAATAAATTAAACGTTTAATTATATCGAATATAATTATTCAAACCCTAAATTGTTCAAATCCTAATTCCAAATTCGAACACTTCAAATTTGCTCAATTTTCTAATCCAATATGTAATATTTTACGAGCTAGTAGAAGAACCTTATGGACCTACAGATCGTGAGCACCGACGATTTGAGATCAAGCTAAATCGAGTCAATCAATATTCGTTAACCACCAAGACATACCACTATAGCTCAATGGCTGCACTCTCCTCACTATAGATATATTTCTGTCCACTTGATTTAACCATAATCAGTAAGTTGATCCTTCAAAGGTTGTTCTATTTACAACTAGGTCAAAATTACCGTTTTACCCCTACAAATACATCTTGCTCCTTAAGCTCCCACTGATCCTCTATTAAAAAATTTGTTTATAGTCCAACTAATAAACCATGTCTCTCTCGGCCATGAGAGGGCGGGGTCCCTTTGTTCAAGACCAAAAATCAGTACTTGAGGGAATAACCTATCTGCTAACCCTAAAACAGGTAGAAGCAGATTTCATCTTGTAGGACTATGTCCCCAGCTATTTATTTAGTCTTATCCTCAAAATGGGAGGCTTGTTGAGCAATGTTGTTGAACTATTCTCACCTATGTAGATTAAAGGATAATCTCGAATAAACAGGAGTTTATAGTTAGCTCAATATTAAGATCGAGTTACACTAGGTCATCGATTTTAAATAGTCTAGTGTTATGCAAAACTCTTTTGCATTGGATGCCTCCACTCACATGTCTCCACATGAACGATTTTTAGATCACGTCATTTGTATCAATATATAAAGTAGGCCGCATCCATAGTGTCCCCAGGATGAAGTACCCAATCTCATTCATATACTTATAGACCTTTCGGCTATATACTATGACATGATCCTCTTTTATGTCACTACATAAAGTTACAGTATTCATATTATAACCATAGATTCGTTTATTGGATTTTTATTACATAATGCAATTTCAATAAAACTTTTATTGAATAAATGCTTCAACAATATTTTTACTGATAAAATAGAATATGTTTTCATGATTATGAACTGCGAGATTTTGGACATTCCTAACAATTCGGTCTATGATGAGTTATACTTCATTACCTGATTCATTTTGGAGTTTTGTAGTACAAACTACAACGTATATTTTGAACTTTATTCTATCCAAAAGTGTTACGAGAATATCTTTGGAATTATGGAATGGCCGTAAAGCTAGTTTACGTCATTTCAGAATCTGAGGTTGCCCAACACATGTGTTTAAAGCAAATCTCAAGAAACCAGAACCTCGTTCAAAATTATGCCTATTTGTAGGCTATCTCAAAAAAACGAGTGGTGGTTACTTCTTCGACCCTAAGGAAAATAAAGTGTTTGTGTCAACAAACGCTACTTTTCTAGAAAAATACCATATAAAAGAACACAAACCCCGCAGTAAAATAGTGTTGAAAGAGATTTCCAAAGAAATTACTAAAACATCAAAAAGAGTTATTGAAGAACCCAACACTTCAACAAAAGTTATTGAAGTTGGATCATCTAGTAGTTCAAATCCACCTCAAATGTTGAAGGAGCCTCGACAGAGTGGGAGGGTTGCGAACCCACATGTCTGCTACATGGGTTTAACAAAAATTCTAGCTATGGTAGCTGATGAAAATGTTAAGGATCTATTGTCTTACAAGAAAGCAATGGAGGATGTTGACAAAGATGAATGGATCAAATCTATGAATCTAAAAATGGTGTTGATGTACTTTAATTCAGTTTGGGATCTTATAGATCAACCTGATGGGGTTAAACCTACTGGTTGTAAATGGATCTACAAGAGAAAACAAAGTGCTGATGGGAAGGTTCAAACCTTCAAGGCTAGACTAGTGGCATAGGGTTATGCCTAGGTTGAGGGATATGACTATGACGAGACTTTATCACCTGTTGCCATGCTAAAGTCTACCGAATTCTCCTGTCCATTGCCTCATATTATGACTATGAGATTTGGCAAATGGACGTCAAAACTGCTTTTTTGAATGACAATCTTGAGGAGACCATTTATATGCAGCAACCTGAGGGATTCATAACCCAAGGTCAAGAGAAAAAGATTTGCAGGCTTAATCGGCCCATATATGGATTAAAGCAAGCTTCTCAATCTAGGAATATAAGATTTGATACTGTGATCAAATCTTATGGCTTTAATCAAAATGTTGACAAACCTTGTGTATACAAGAGGATTATCAACAGTTTAGTAGCTTTTCTAGTATTGTATGTAGACGATATCCTACTCATTGGGAACGATGTAGGTTTACTAACTGAAGTTAAGAACTGGCTAGCAACCCAATTCCAAATGAAAGATTTGGGAGAGGCTCAATTTGTTCTGGAAATTTAGTGTCACACCCCGCCCCTAGACCACCTTCTTAGCCTGGAAGAGGATGTGACTGCAACAGTTATCAACCCTTGAGCTGACACTTACTGCCTAATGATTCTTGCGGAATAACTCTGATACCATACTATAACTTATACACAACAGAATGATTAAGTCAATGAGATAAACTATAACGGATTAAGTAGGCCCATCTTTTATTACGACAGTGATATAACGTTTATACAACTTAAGGACTTAACAACAAAGTTTACAACGACAACTGTCAAAACTCTCCAGAAGTGTAATTGAGGCACGTAACTCCTCATCTTCTGCTATCTGATGGGGGGGGGGGGGGGGAGGGGAGGGTTAAGAAAACATTTTGAAGAGTGTGAGCTACTAAACCTAGTGAGGGGTTCTTTTAAGACGAAATTCACTTTGAAACTCATCATTTTTGAGAAATCAATCACATGCCAACACTCGCATTATAACTCATGCACAGTCAAAGATATAATCGTGCAACCAGTAATCTTTATCCCAAAAGTTATACGTAGCATGCATATCATATCATCAATCAATACAATCATTTATGGAAACCTTCCTATGACCCCAATTCCCACCAATGTGCACATCGACCATTTTATTTATCCCGCTAGCAATGCTTAGGTACTTGACCATATTTTCCGCCGGTCGTCACCGACTATTATTTCCCGCCAATCGAAGCCGACCAATTTTTCCCGCCAAGCACCTTTTGTTAAGCATGCTAACCACATCCCGGGCATAATCGTAGTTTCTATAGTCACACACAAACAATATCATGGCAACATCATATTACCAAAGCATGTAATTTGCATCTACAGATGCATATATTCCAATATCAGAGTATAAAGCTAAGTGAATACTTATAATATGCATTTATTATCAACACTGTATAAACACACAATATTCTTTATTTATCAAGCTATATAATATAATATTCACAATATGTTTTCACATACTAAAGCTGTATAATATTCAGCATACGTACCAAAGTTATATAATACTCATAATATATCAAAGTTATATGATAATCACAGTACGTATCCAAGCTATAATAACACTCCTACTATGCATTTATTTATCAAAGCAAACTAATATTCATGATATATCAAAACTATAATGCTATAACACTCACATTATGTGTTAATTATCAAAGCTATAACACTCACCTTAATTGCTTAGGAGCCTTTCTAATAGTTCCCTTTTCTACCTCGGGCTCCCTTTTTACCCCCAGAATCCAGATCCAACTTACAGCTTAGATTACTCATAGTTCTCAACCTTATTTTGAGATACTTCCTTCTACAAAACTATTTCAAAATGTCTCAAGAAGCTTACCACAAAATATTAGCTCATAACTCTTCATGGTTTAGCCGGAATCATCCAAACATCAAAACTGGCTCAGCTTACCTGATAGCTCGACCCCTCTGTCTTTTTCTCATTCTCCAGCCCAATTCCTTAGAGCTTCTTCTCCGGCAGCCTCACCATGAAAACTAGACTCTCTTATCTTTCAGATGGATTTAGATATACATCAAACGCTCGAGTAGATTGAGAGATCTTCTCGTCTCAAGTTGATGCATTCTCCTCCACCCTCACTGTCCAATGCACTCTACTCTCCCCCTCTTTTTACGAATTTTGTGATTTGAAAATGAAATCCCAAAGGCTCTATTTATAGGCGTCCAAATCTCCTATGGTGTTGACACCACCTACTTGGCTGCATGGCCAAATGTTTAATCCTCCCTTTATCAACGTAGGTTGACTTCACCTTGGTTCAATGTGTTCTTCCCAAACGCATCCAACACAATTTCTTAGGGTTTAAGAATTTCTCTTAATCGGACACCTAAATTTTAATTGACGTTTGCCCTTACATCTTCAAGCTTTTTTTGTATTCAATTTAGTGTTTTCAATGCATAATCTATAAGATTGTGGCCAAATTCAACGCATAAATGCCTGGTCGTTCGATGTACAGGCGGTTTCCTTCAATCTTGTGGGCGTGACGTTCGAATGAGGCGTTCAGGCTGCTCTCACTCTCTCCCACTTTCTTGCTGGTCTCGCTCACTCCACTCTCGCTCTCTCCCACTTTCTCGCTCACAATCTCGCTCTCTCCACTCTCGCTCTCTCTAACTTTCTCGCTCAAACTTTCGCTTTCTCCACTCTTGCTCTCTCCAACTTCCTCGCTCAAACTCTCGCTCTTCTCCAATCTCGCTCTCTCTCCCATTCACTCGCTCAAATCAATCTCGCTCTCTCTCATTCTCTCGCTGCCTCCACTTTCGCTGGTGTCACTCTCTCCACTCCCATTCTTTCCAATCTCGTTAGTTACTATGAATATGGTTTATCTCCGTGCAACTTCCACACGAATTTTCTCAAATAATTTTCTATATTTTCCTCAGTTCTTCAATCCTTTCTTCACTATTCAGGATTTAAGTCTTCAAGGTTTTCTCTTCTTTTTATCCTTTTAGGGTCCTCTCTACTCGTACTCTAGGATCAAATATGGTTATCGTAACTATAATACCTAACCATTATAGTTTACATTCACTCTTACTAATTGTTGATCCACAGAAGGTGACAATTTTTACAGTTATTATGACAATTGTAAAATTATTAGATTATTTACATAATATAGGATTTAACTTTCTCCTAATTAACCCCTTAATCACTTACTTAAGTAGGAAAATGGAGATCCGGGTTTCACATTTAGATCTTTAAAGATTGAAAGAGTAAAATTCCAGCTCTGTCTTAAGCATTGTACATTGAAAAAATGCTTGTCAAGTATTCGATGCAAAACTCCAATAGATGTTTAACATTTCAGGAATAGAGTTATATAGTTTAAGGAACAGTACTCTAAGACATCTCAAGAGGTTAAGGAAATGAGACAGATCCCCTATGCATCGGCTGTTGGCAACCTAATGTATGTGATGTTATGTACCAGACCTGACATCTGCTATATGATGGGGATAGTTAGTAGATATCAGTCTAATCCAGGACATGATCACTAGACCGCCGTTAAGAATATCCTCAAATATCTACAGAGAATGAGGGACTAATTCTCGTGTATGGTTCTAAGAATTTGATCCTTACAGAATACACAGACTCTAATTTCCAGACTAATAAGGATTCTAAGAAATTCACATCAGGAACAATGTTCACTTTTAACCGAGGGGCAGTAGTCTGGAGGAGTACCAAGTAGGGGTGTATTGCTGACTCCACCGTGGAGGCAGAGTACGTAGCGACTTATGAAGCTGCTAAAGAACTGTATGGCTGAAGAAATTTTTGATAGATATGGAAGTCGTTCTATACATGTCAAAACCCATCACACTTTAGAGGTTTTGTGGTTAATTCTCAAGAGCCTAGGAGTCATGAGCACGAGAAGCATATAGAGCTGAAGTATCATCTCATCCAAGAGATTGTGCATCGAGTGGATGTGATCGTCACGCAAATAGCTTCGGAGCACAATATTGTTGATTCGTTTATAAAGGACTTCATGGCTAAGGTGTTTGAGGGTCACTTGCAGAGTATGGGTCTATAGGAAGTCACATTTAGACTAGGAAAAATGGGAGATTTGTACTGGGCATGTTATGCCTTAGTTTATTGTTTGTGTACTTTATATATATTTGTTTGACTTTTATATTGTACACCCCACTAGCTTTAGGTCAAGTGGGAGACTGTTGGGGTTGATGCCCTAAATCTCATAGGGTCTTATAGTTTTCAACGTTATCTTGTAGCTTAAACATGTATGTAAAAATATACGGGTGGATCATGTTTAAGTGATAACCTAAATGGTCTGTAGTAGATGGATAAGACTGGATACCTTATCCTGGTGACACTACGAGTACGACCTGGTTTGTAGATGTTACAATTGCTATAAAGTGCTATAAATGATCTAATCCTAATCATTCATGTGGAGATATGTGAGCGGGGGTATTCCATACAAAGGAGTTTGTATTAGACTGGACCACGAAATGTTTAGTCTCATTATATAACGGCGCTCATAATTGAGACTTACATGTCACCACGATGACCATAGGTAACATGACTTAAATCCTGAGTGAGTTGTGAACTCCTGCCTATGAAGGCGGTCCTTTGATTAGTATGGGTGAGAGTGGCCAGATCGCCGACTCAACAAGCCTACCATTTTGGGGATTCGTCTGATTGGGGAGTTAGGAACATAGCTACACAAGAAGAAATTCATCACTTCCCTAACATCGGGATAAATAAATAAATTTCTCCCTTAACGGCTGATTTCAGGGCTTGAAAAATGTGGCGTCACACCCTCTCATAGCCCGAGAGGGGTTTGGTCATAGTTGGATAATGATTTATTGTTCATTATAGGGATTAGTGGTACTTAAGAAGTTAGATGTAACTACGGGGGGAAACGGTAATTTTGGCCTAGCTGTACTTACGAACAATTTGTAAAGGGTCATTGTACTGTTGACTGGTTATATCTAGTGGACACATAAATATATCTATAGTGCGAAAATTGTAGTTGTCAGTCTTTAGTGGAGTGTCCAACAGTTAACGGATGGTGAATAATTTAATTAAAGAAGTTTAATTAATTATTCACGTACGGTTGAAGCTTCAAACTATAGGTCCATGAGGACCCCTCTGTAGCCCAACGAGAATTAATGAGAATCAATTTTTGGATTAATTTACATTGTTCAAATTAATTGAGGGAATTAATTATATGTGATATAATTAATTCAATCTAATTATATGATATAATTACTATGATGTATTTGATACATTATAAGATAAAGTTTATTTGAGAGGAAATAAATATTTGAATATGATTTAAATATTAATTATGTGAATTGGATTCATATAATTAAATTTAACATAAATGAGATATATATTAAATATCGTTGTTGAGAGAATTAGACTATAAGTTATATTGTATTGGATACAATATTAAACTATAGGTTATATCGTATTGGATACAATATTAAATTACAGCTTATAAGTTATATTTGATCTAACATATTGTTTAATATAAATTATATGATAAAGTGGTTATCATATAATTATATATCAAAGTTTTTATAAAAAATAATTTGATTTATTAATTTTAGTTTTTTGAAAAATATCTTTAAGGAGTTATAACTCCCTCCCCTTTTTTTTTCTCTACTACATTAGTGGGAATATGGGTTTCAATCAGTTGATCATCTTCTTCCCATTTTTTGCTTTTAAAGAGGATAGAGAGAACACAGTTATCTTCACATAAAAGTTCGCAGAAATTTTGAACAATCTTCTCCTCTTCCCATCTCTCTAAAACTCCCTCTTTTCCAAAATAGTCAGAGTCCACACCTCCTGGATTCTCATCCAAAGAATATAGCGGTAACATCGTGGTGATGTCCTTTTGGTTCGAGGGATTCTTCTTGAAGAACGGTTCTTCAAAGGTAAGGGTTTTTAAAACAGATTTATTCTTCTGTACAATTTTAAAGCATGTTGTATTTTAGTCTTAAATGCATAATTTTCTTGTTTGTTTACTGTAATTATTGTTCTGTAAATTTGGGTTTTTTGGGTCTGATCCCGTTTCCACTCAAGGACCTTTAATGGTTCCTTCACTCTCAAATTCTCCTCCCTCTCCTAAAAAGATCTCAGAGCCCACATACTCTAGAGGATTCTCTTCCCTTACTGAGAATATAGAGGAAGCTTTTGTGGTGGTGTCTAGGTTCGTGATTGTTTGTGATCGACGTGGAGGAATTATGTGAAGAACAATTCTTCAAGGGTATGATTTTCCTTTTCCTTAATTTCTTTTGTTAAATGCATGTTGTAATTTTTTATATGCATAATTTAGGTACTGTAAATTTTGATTTTTGTGAAAATAATATTTGGGACCGATCCCGCTTCCGCTGTGGACCTCACAGTTTCTTCAATTCGTATTAGAGCGGCATTTCTTAATCCCAATTTTAATTTTCCAGAATTAAAATTTAGTTTTTTGGTGGGTTTTGCATTCTGTATTTTATTCATATTGATGAATTGTATGGAATGTGAATGATTTACAATTGTAAATATTTTCGGGATTGGTTGTTAGTTTTTACTGCTTTTTCTTTACAAACTGGTTTGTAAAGACCCGGTGTTTTAGGCTTTTAAAGCTATTGAGTATGTTCATTATTTTGTGTCATTCATGATTTTTCGACGTCATTCTGATGGTTTCGAGACTTAAATCAAAGAAAAACCGATGAAGATCGTGACTGTACAGCAACATTGCAATGTTGTTCCCTAGCGTTGCAATGCTGCGAGGAGGTGAACAGAATGATCTTTTCGTAGCGTTGCAACGCTGCAAGACGTAAAGAATGAACCGGTTCGGTTCGTGGCTCAGTTGGTTCGCATCCGGTTCGTTTGTTTGAGTAGTTCATGGGTGGTTTGGGTGCTGGACGGTCCGGCTCATGCAGTTCATGACCCGGTTCACTTATTTTGAGCCGATTTGACTATTATTTGTAATAGTTAGTTTTTGATTAATTAAATTAATATAAGTTTTATATTAATTTAATTAATGGTTTAGGAGTTCAATCCCAGTCCATAAATTTCTATTTAAATTATGTATTTGATATATGGTTTAATTTTAATTATATATGTCATAATGTATGTCATGTAATAAAATTCCACCATAGGTTATGCATCATTTATATTATAAATATTTTAATATATAGTTATGTGATTTAATTTTATAGCATGCCCATGCATCATAGTGTTATAATATTGTTTGGTTTTATTCCCTAAAACTTGTAAATAGTGAATGTAATTAAATGATCTTTATTGATAAATAGTTATTAATGTTTTTATCAATAAGTGTTATTGATGTTTTATTTAATTTTGTCTTATTAACCCTAAAATCCAATAAACTAACATCCTAGGTTGTTTTATGAGTCTTAAACTGTATGTAGAGACATATAGGGATCAATGTTCAAGATATAGCTTAAGGGTCTAGAGTATAGGGATAAAGTTGGGTACCTTATCTTGGTAACATTATATATATGGTCTACTTTGTATTTGATATAAACGCAGTGATCCAACACGTTTGTATAGAAGACAAGCAAGTGTGGGTATCCTGTGCAATGAGTTTGCACAAGATCGGACCGCAAAATAGTAACCACTTGTGAAATCTGGATTTCCATTATTCCTACTTAAGCAGGTGGTTAAGGAAATTAACTAAGTAAAAGTTAAATCCTATGTTGAAGCGAAGGAAAATTTCTAGGTGTTGAATAGATTTTCCTTGAGTAGTTTTGAGTTAAGCTTTAGTTGATGAAAATTGACTAAGTGTTGGACTATGTATTGCTATACATTGGCCATAAGATCTTGGAAAGATTACTTGGGCAAAGGGAGAATTTAAAGTGGGAGTGACAAATGCCTTGGAGGTTAGACCAATGCATTAGGCTGGATGGATGCGTTGGATTCGTTGGACGCGTTGGACGTGTTGGATGCGTTGGATGTGTTGGATGCATTAGATGAGTTGGATGATGGATGCGTTGGATGCGTTGGATGCATTGGTGAAGGAAGGAAAATGGAAGTGAAGCATTGGGATGGCACAAGGGCTGGAGGGTGGCATGCGTTGAGGAACCTCGGCCAAATGCCCAGCCATGCGTCGAGCAGCCTCAACCAAACTGCCCAGGCATGCGTTGATGTACCCAGCCCATGCGTCGAGCACTGACGAGCCTGCCGAGCGGCCACGCCCACATTTCGGTGGCAAGCACCTAAGCCACACGCCCATGCGTCGAGCGGTTAGCGCCTATGCCAAGCACCATGCGCCCATGCTGAGCATGCCTTGTGGTGATACCTAGTGAGCCATGCATCGAGGATGAGCGGCCATCCTATGCGTTGGTGATGGCTAGCTCTTGTGATGGCTAAGTTGGATTGCGATGGTAGTGAGTTGGCTTGCTATGCGTTGAGTAGTGGACTATGCGTTGAACATCTAAGAGTTGGACGCATATAAAGGATGAGATCACCTAGAAAATGTCATTAAACCATGTGTCTTCTTCGGAGGAAGCCTTAAGCCTTAAGAATTTGAGGTGGTTGCATCAGATTGGAAGCTCATGCGTTGGCTACATAGGATAAGGACACTTAGATTGCGCTGATGCAAGATTGCGTTTATGGTGTAAGGAAGAGACACTTGGTCATGCAGCCAAGTAGGAGGTATCGGTCATGGAGCAATCTTAGACGCCTATAAATAGGGCTAAACGACTTCATTTTTAGATCAAAATTCAAAAATACATTAAAAATAGTGGGAGAGTTGAGCAAACCTTGCGTTGAGGCCAAAATCCATGCGTTGATCATAGAATTTCAAAGAGGACGCATTGGACAGTAAAGTCTAGAAAACAGCATCAACTTGGGACGAGGAGTTCTCCCAAATTACTCGTGCGTTTGATGTGATTCCAAAGCCATCTGAAAGAAAAACGAGTCTAGTTTTCATGGTGGGGCTTTCGGAGAAGAAGCTCCAAGGAATCGGGCTGGAAGCTGAGAAAAAGATAGAAGGGTCAGGCTATCGAGTAAGCTGGGCCAGTATTGATGTTTTTAAGATTCGTGCTAAACCACGCGGAGTTCTGAGCTAATATTTTATGGTAAGCTTCCTGAGACATTTTAGAGCATATGTGTAGAAGGACGTATCTCTAAATAAAGCCTATAACTATGAGTAATCTGAGCTTTAAATTGAATTTGGATTTTAGGGTTCAAAAGGAAGCTCGATGTGACAAAAGAACTTCTAGAGAGAAAGGTTCCTAAATGGTCAAGGTGAGTGACTAAAATATTTAAAAAATTTTAAGAAACCATGTGCTAAAGAAAGATCTTTCAGATAAAGACATGTTTTCTAAGTTTTATTAAAGAAAGTCATTGTATGACTAGTTTTACTTAAAACTCGATACCGAAGGACATTTGAGAAGGTATCTGAGTAGCTCGATACTGAAGAACACAGTTGAGAAGGTATCTAAGCAAAAGTACCCAAGTGTGGGGTAGTTCTTTTGATAAAAATCAGTTTTCTGGTGACTCACTGGGCTTTATAGCTCATGCTTTCCAAATGTTTTTCTTTATCTTCCCAGGTAGCGGAAGGTGAAGAGTTCCAGGGTGCTGCTAAGGTCAAGGTCTGCCACGAGCCACAGTTACACTTCCGGAGGGTTTTACAGTTGTTGTTGTAAACTTTGTAGTTAAGTCTTGGAGTTGTATAAATGTTACATTGTTGTAAAATAAAATAGGCCTACTTAATCAGTTGATTGTTCAATTTGTACAGTGGTATCAGAGTTATTTCCGCAAGAGTTATTAGGCAGTAAGTGTCAACGAAAGGGTTGATAACTGCTACAGTCACGCCCTTTCTCAGGCTCAGAGGGTGGTCTAGGGCGGGGTGTGATACCACTTGATGTAACTCTGTTGACTAGTTAGGTTTCTATTTTAATAGGATGACCTAGGCAACTTAGTCTTACTCCTGAGTATATTATAAACTCTTATTCACGAGAGATTTTCCTTTGATTTGTATGAGTGAGAGTGGCCAGTTCACTGACTCAAAATGCCTACTATTTTTGGGATAAAACCGAGTGGGTAGCTGGGAACATAATTATACAAGATGAATTTCACTCCTTCCCGACTTTAGGGTAACTAGATGAGTGTTCCCTTAAGTGGTGTCTCTGGGACTTGAACAAAGAGCCACACCCTCTCACTGGCCCAAGAGGGGTTTATGTTTAATGGTTGGACCATAAACAGGTTATTCATTAGAGAAGCATTGGTACTTAAGGATGTAGAGGTAACCCAGAGGTAAAATGGTCATTTGACCAAACTGGTGTTACGAACACTCGTGAAGGACTAACTTGCTATTATTGGTCTATATCCTTGGATATAAAATCATATCTGTAGTGAGAAGAGTGCAGCTGTGAGTCTTTAGTAGAGTATACCCACAGTTAACGAATATTGATTAATTTGGTTAATGAGTTTAGCCAATTAATCTCACATCGTTGGAACTTTTGATCTGTAGGTCTATCAGATCCATTTCCTAGCTTGTAAAACATTTTAATATAAAGTTTAATTTTAGACTTTATTATTAATTTTTTATATGATTCAAAATTAATAAATGAGAGAACGAAATATTTGAAAGGAGTTCAAATATTAATTTAATATGAATAAGATTCATATTGAAAACTATATGTTAAAAATAATATGCATTGGATAGGCATTAAAACTATAGGTTAAATGAGAGAAATTTTTTTTTATTATGATTCAGATGGAAAATTAAATTAAATATGTGATATTTAATTGGATGATTAATTAATTGAAGAATTAATTTAATTTAATTTAATTTAATTGATTAAATCAAAACTATAGATTAAATTTAATATACATTAGATGCATATTAAACTATAGGTTATGTGAGAGGAGATCATTTAAATAATGATCATTTAATTAAAATTTAATTTAATTTAAATAAATTAACTCCCATTTTAGGGAAGTTACAAGAAAACATGGGATCAGTCCTACGTTTTTCTCTCCATCTCTCACAATCTCTCTCTCTCTAACAAAAGAGTTTTGTTTTGCAAAGGAGGAGAATGCTCTCAAGCTCTCTGTGTGTGTTTTTTCTTCTTGAGAAAAGAAATAAAAATCGTTTTATTATATTCTCAAATCCCAAAAGAGAGAACCCCACAATTCTCCACAGCCTCAATTCTCTGCAAGAATAGAGAGGTTTCCAAATGGTGTGCCCAATCCCAATTTAACAGAGAAATTCTACAGAATTGTCAAAATGTTTGCAAGGTAGAGTTTCTTCCCTTGTATAATAATTTTTTTCTTTTTTAAGAATTGCATGCTTAATTGATATTACTTTCTATTCCAATGCAAAATTGTTTTGTTTTTAAATGCCAATTTGAAAAAACGAAATGCTTATGTGTTTTGTCTTATGTTATGCCTTAGGGTTTTCATCCCTTCAAATATATGCTTGCATACATTAATAACATAATAATACATCATTTATATTATAATAATTATAATATATAGTTTGGATGTATGAATATATGTATGTTATTAAATATTTCATTACTTTAGTATATAAGTGTTATGTATGTTTAGCAATGAAATAGTAATTGCATGATGCATGACACTACTTTAGATAATCTTTTAATTTTTATATTTTTATTAAGTATGTCATTGAATGCAATGTATAATTTTAATTTGTTTAATTTATTTTATAATTGTTATAATTAAATGAAATTAGAAATTAAAATCAATAATTTAGAGTTGCATGCAAACTTAGGATCAAATCATTTTTAAAATAGTTTTAAAATATATTTCACATAGACCTAAGATCACAAATTTTTTTAATAAGATTAGAAATTAGTTTAATCTTTTAATCAGTTTAATAAGATTAAATTGGTTTTAATTACAAGTTTAAATTTGTAGCAGACGAATCTATAAGGGACCTTTTGTCTAAGGCTAGTTCTGTGTAGACTGAGGTATTTAAGTTGATGGAAACAGAACACCCCTATCTGAAAACTGGCCTGAAAAGGTGAATTAGATAGATTTGCATAATTTAGAATTTATTTGATTCTAATATTTCATAAGTTTTTTATTAGACTAAAAGATATATTTTTTAGTGATTAGATTTTATACTTGGTAAGTATTTCCAGAGTTAATAAATCACCAAAATAACAATAAATAAAATTACAAAAGTAATAATAGTAATAAATGAGAAAAGATCAAGTACGTAGAATATCAACATGAAAAGGGTAATCGTATCACTAAAGAGAGTACGTGGAGAGAAAATCTATAAGTTATAAAGAGATTTGATGTGTGTGTCAAACTCTAATTGACATGTAATGCTTTTCTTGATGTCAATGCTTTTAAGTTCTTATGTTCCACTTGACGTAAAAATAAGAGAAGACGAGATGGTTTGTGTGCAGAATTAAGGTAAAGACATAGATATTCGCTATTTAGTTTTTAGTTTTTTGTTTTTGAAAATCAAGCTTATAAACACTTTTTTCACCTCTAAATTCCTTGTTTTACCATGTACTTTTTATCATTGTTTTCAAAAACCAAGTTAAAATTTGAAAACCAAAAAAATTAATTTGAAAAAGTTAGTTTTTATTTTTGAAATTTGGCTAAGAATTCAACTCTTGTACTTAAAGAAAGATGTAAATCATGGTAAGAAATTCAATTTTCGAAAATCAAAAACAAAAAAAAATGGTTATCAAACGTGGCCTGAGTGCAAAAAAAAATTGTGTTACTACATATGTTGAGAAAAAAGGTAAGGAGTAACTATACAAAGAAAAGGACACATTGTAAAAATAGCAATTAGACCCAAAATATTGGTAGATATATAATACCATGCAATTTTTTTTTTTTTTTTTGCAAATATAGCAAAATTTCAATCCAGCTTATAGAGTTTATCGGTGATAGACCATATCGCTAATAAAAGTTTATCACTAGTATGAGTCTATCAACGACAAAGTCTATCACTTATTGATTTGTTTATATTTGTAATTCTCTAGAAATGTTGCTATACATACAATTAATTATTAGCTTTAAAAGTGTTATCCTAAAAGTTCCCGGTTTAATTTTGATCCTTAAACTTTCAATTGTCCAATTTAGTTTTTATATTTTTAATAAATATTAGATTTAGCTAAATACTATTAATAATTTTCAGGTAAGAAAATTTAATACGTGAACATGTTATCCAAATTTAGAGTGAAAATGTTAATAAACAACAAAAAGTTTATGAAAATTAATATGAACCAAATTTAAAATTTCTTTAAAATAAAAAAAATCAAACTTGGATATTTAAAAATACAACTAAAATTAAACGAAATTTGAAAATATAGAACAATTATTTTAAATATTAAAATTACTAAAAATATTTTTAATCGTGCAATAAATCTTGATATCACCGAACAATGGACCACCACACTAGACTTATTATATCATTTGGTTCGGTTTGTTGAGTGGGGCAGAAGGAAAAGAGAGAGAATTGGAAGCTGAGGAAGCTGTCTGAACAACAAAGTCAGAAGCTGACCTCTTTCATTCATGAGGTAACAACCTAATAATTAAGGGTACAGAGTCAGAATTATTAGGGACCCCACACCCAAGGACATCAAATACATCTGTAAAATAATTACTTTTTTAAATTTTATTTACTTAATTTCTATTTTTATATATTTATTCTATTTCTCTCACTTTTTTATATATAATATATTTTACTATATAGATAGAGATTGGCCAAGATCCTTATTAAGGTCCTAAATTATTTCAAACATCTGTGTCAAGATTAGATCTTGTACTAAAAAATTGATGGACCAAGATTCGGTCAAAGACGAGTATCAAGCAAGATCTATCTATTCAAGTAAAATTTGTCCAAGTTTTTTTTTAAGGGAAAAAAAAGGGATGACAGATCAAAATTTTCTTTTAAAAAGAGAATCGAATCAAATAATGAGGTTGAAGGTAACAAATAGATGCATAAATGAAGGAGAAAAAAAAAGGATTCGTAAATGGAAAAGATCCAATAAAAACTCTGTTGATTTGATTACAAGTATAGAAAAGTCACGATTGTTCTAACATCTTTTTTCGCTCATCAAATTTTCGTCTAAATTTCAATGTAAACATAACTCAATTTGTTTAGGCATGATCTTTAAAAGGTAAGGTTCAAATTACATACCCTTCATTTATGTTGATCTTAAAATGACAAAAATAGAAAATAGAATCATCTAAATTCTATCCAACTTTTTTTAGGCTAAATTGTTGTTTGTCATTAAAATTTCAAGTAATGTTGGTTTGATTTCTAGAGTTTAAAATTTTTATAGCAAGTCTAAAGATGTCAATGAGCCCAAGCAGGGATGAGGATGGCTCCTACGTCCCCTTTCCTATCCCTATTTTCTTTTTCATTCTCATGAAATTTTTCATTTAATTTTGCAAAGAGCAGTACTTTGGGTTTCCCATAAAAAAAATTTCCCCATTTATTTTATTTTATTTTTTAAAAAAGCAATAGAATGATTTTCAAAGAAAAAATATCAATTAAATAGTTAATTTTACGATATGAAGCCTCATTTAAATAATTAATTCCTTATTAATCATCTTTTAGATGATTAATTCTTTTCAAAAACTTCTTGAACTTTTTTAAAGAAATAAAACAAAATTTCATAATAAGTTTTTTTAGGTACAAATTTCATATTAAATTATTAAGTATACATACATAAGAGTTTGAAAATGATTTAAACATATTAATTTATTTATACATGAGTTTGAAATGATTCAGCATATTAAATTATTCATGATTTCGAAGTGATTCAAACATATATATAACTTTGTATGTATGTATATTTATATATATATATTTAAAAATAATAGAAATAAACAAGGTAGAAAACGAGGACAAATAATGTATTATTCCCTATGCTCATCCTTGTTTAATTTGTGGAAAACTTTTCCCACTTCTCCGAACTTTAATTTTATCACTATTTTTTTAGTAAGTGAATTTGAAACACAAATCTCATGATTACTAACACAATCATATATCAATTAAGTTATACTTAATTTATCCACATTTGATAACTCTTAAACATCTAATTTTGTGTCTAATAAATCTACCAACTTTCACTTTTAATTAATAATTAATAACCATTTTAGATTTCCACTCCATTTCCTAGTTTATCCAAATCAAATTTTAGCTTGAGTCGTCTTTTAAGAAAACACATTTCATTTTTAATAGTGGCTTAGTAATCTACCTAAATCTTACAAATTTAATCCTTCCGACCACAACTTGGATTTAGACAATGATGAAATTAATATATTATTTTAATTTAGGTCAAATAATTACCCTAAATCTTCCTTTAAAAAAAAACATAAATTATCTCCTTGTAACAATTATTTAGAGTTCATCTAACTAAAATGATCCAACTCACCGAAGTAGAATAACATTGTTACCCATCCATAAAGTCAAAGTCAAAGTCAAAGTTATAAATATATAAACATAACTCAACTAGCATTAAGATGTGTTAATGATCAAGCAATTCATGGTTCAAATTCTTTTACCCCTATTGTAATTAGAAAAAACAAAATAAAAGGATTAAAAAAAAAAAAAGCGGAGGATAGTCCCCTAATACTAATTAAGGACATTAATTTTACCACAGTTAAATTCAATCCTTCGATGAAATTAAAATTATAAGATGACCCTCTCAAGAAAAAGGTAGAATATTTTTAGCTTGGACGGACCACAAAAGAACCCTTTTTAGTTTTCTAAAGACTAAAAATAGAAAACAAAAAGTAAATATACCATCTTTTTTTTGTTCCATCCAAGATTCCCACAAAATAAATACCACTTTTAAAGTAAAAGTTTCTCATTATGTAAGACTTTCACTCATGAACTATGCAATCAGGAAGACTTATAATGTTTGAAGTTTTCATCCAAACTTATAATGCTCTATGCAAGAAAAGGATTGGTTTCAAAAGCAAATGGCCTTTTGGTTTAATGACATTCCATATCTCTATCCTAATGATCTAAAGATTAAAAAAACCTCAACCCGAGTTCATACACAAAAATCAAGCAACGGCAAAAAATAATCTCATCAAACCTGCTAGGTTATCATCATCTGCACAGTCCAATCTTCCATGACATGATCAATGGAGCTCTTAATTAAGCTTCCCTCTCTTATCTCTCTTTCCCTCTCCAATTCTAACACTTCATAATCAAGAGTACCTAAACAAAAGCTTCTTCCTTGTCCTCAAAACTCAAATTCAACGTTTGTAACTTAAAACCTGCACCTTGAATGGTCTCGATCAAACTCGAGGCCACTCCTGTAGATTGTATTGTTGTTTGTTTTGTAAGCTAGAACAGAAAAAGAGAGTAAAAAAAACCGTTTAGGCAACTTGGTAGAATGCACATAAATTGTTTGCTACAACTAATGATCTTACATACCGCAACTGATGCAATGCCCTCAACGACTTGAACTTTCAACCCAGTGATACCCTCAGTTTGCTACAGAACAACGCATATAGATAAGCAATTTTAGACATCACTTTACTGCAAATCATATCTAAACCCTGAGTCGCAAAATGAAGGGAGAGAAAACAAAACAAGGGCTAATACATCCTTGCTCTCTTAGCATACTTCAGGACCTTCAAAAGAATTAGAACTTTAGTTGTTAATTAAACACTTCCTTTCACTCCAGCTCACTCTACTAAATTTCAGTCTTTTGATACCTCACTGTAGAAGTGAACATACACACATGACACACAGCATAGCAATATCTACCTTAATGCGCTGAATAAATGGGTTTGAATGGTCTCCAATTGATTTGTAGTTATACATCTACCACCGGACTAAATTAGCATATAATTTTGGCAGTGCTTCAAAAAGTGTCCCTAGGCGCAAGGTGAGGGGCAGAAAAAAAAGTGTGCATTAGGCGCCCCTAAGGCCCATGGCCCTTCAGACTTTTTCATCAGTTTTTTTTGTGCTCTGCGCTTAAGCCCCAATAGACTATAGGCTTTATCGTACCTTGAACTTTAAAAACACAGGCTTTTGGATAAAGCACTAAATTAGTACTTGTATGGAAAAAGTTCTTAAATTATAAGCACTACTCCCAAAGTTGTATCCCAAACTTGCTCTATAACATGCTTCAACAAATTGGTAGAGCTAAATGAAGGAAAATCTTATTATGAAGTCTTATTGAAATTGCGAGCACCATGAGTTCCTATTCAAAGTCTTAGGTAGGATTTGCCACTTGGGTCAGTTATAGGCTAATCCATTTCCCTCATGTTGTAGATTGAAAGTTCAGGTCTTATCAAAGTTGGAGTTTCACCGAAAGAAAGCAGCTTATCCATCATAAAAAAATAATAATTAAAAAAAAAATGTACTTCTTAAAGGCATTTGATTTACGAATAACAAGAAACATGACATAAAGGGCATAAGGATGATAGATCAATGCACCTCCAAAGCCTCAGTTACAGCAGGAATAGCTGATTCATTTAGTGTCCCCTCTGCCTTCAGAAATGAAAAAAAAAATAACCATTAGAGATGCCTCCAAGCAATTCAAAGATATTATGGTTACAGAGCCCTAGAATGCGCATAGTTCATAAAACCAGTGAAGACGTTAAGAATCAGGGAAAAGTACAATTTTCTTCCCATGTGTTTATAGTGAGTTAATTTAAATCTTAAAACTCTTGATTTCATTAATTTGAACATAGACGTAATAAGTAGTATATTTACTACCTTCAATTAGCTAAGGTTTCACTTTTCTAAAAAAGATTTGTAACTATATTGATAGAACACAAATATATTGAAAGCTAAATGATTATGGAATTACAAGATAAACCAAGTTAATGTTGGTACTTGGACCCTCCCAATCCTGAGATCACTCTCAAACCCTATTGCCTCACCAAAATATTGTCTATCTTCTTTGGTCCTTTGCCCCTCTATTGATAACCAACAAAATATAACAAACTCCCTAACTAGTCGCTAATATATCTTTAATACTCTAATAATACCCTAACACCATTCCTATTATATATATGGTTATTCTTGTAGTTGGACGAGACTACCTTTGCAAGTATTGGTTATCCCAATTGTGTTGGATGGTTATAGTTGGTAAGATTTTGACAATTTGTTGCTAAGTTTGAGCACTAGGTTCTAGTAATTCCATGTTTGGAATTGGACATTTCTTTGACATGATTATGAGTATTTTGTGGATAATTTTATGGGAACATTTTGAAGAGGACCACTTGTTGAAGTTCAAAGTTTAAAATTTTAAAAAGAGAATAATAATGAAAATAAACTAACTACTTGGGTACAGGGCAAGAAATAAACAGCTTAAACGTCTAAATCATATTGCAATTCTCGTCCCCAAATCAAAATAGCTGGAATTCTTCACCAAATTCAGAAACCCATTTCACCAAGCTGTCATCAGCGAAACACACAGATATACTAAAATGGCTATGTACCTGAAAGAACATGGTGAGAATATCAGAGGGAGAGACGGGCACGGTGACTGCCGGCGAGTCAGATGGAGAAGGAGACGGCGGTTCGCCTTCAACTCCTTGCTCAGGAATAGAGGCATCCTCTTCAACTGCCTTGGGTTGTTTCAGGCCGCGTCCCCGGCTCCGGCCATGAACCGGCGAATGGCTGAAGGAGGAGGCGGCGGCGAGAGTGAAGTTAGTGGAGGAGGGAAGAGAGAAGGAAGGCCTGGGAATTGGGGATGGATTGGGAAATGCAAGGCGAGAAATGGAGTGAAGGGCCGGGAAGGTGGAGGAGATTGAAGCCATTTTTTCTGACGGTTTGGGTGTGTTTTGTGTTTGGAAATTTTGGGATTCTATCCTATCATGCTTATCCCCTAGACCGTACTCACTCATCCCTTTTGAATTTCTCTCTTTTTATTTATTTATTTAAATAACATTATGAGTATTTCTTACCCATATATATATTATATAATCAAGGGGGGTTAGGATTGATTTGAAAAAAAAGTATTTTTTTTTATAAAAAAATTCATTTTTATTTAAACATTTTTTATCAAACAAAAAAAATACTTGAGAAGCTATTTGAATGGTTGCCAAACATTCAAATTTCTTTCTAAACACCTTTGTTCACACGAGATTTTTGGAAAAACTTGTTTAGTGGAATTGAACTTGAGGTTGTATGGGTGTAGATGTTGATTCGATGCGTTGTGGTTCGATCTCTAACACTTAATCCCTAATTCTCTCTCAATTGGATGTGTGTGCTTAACCTGAAAAAGTGAAGCAATCCCCTAATTCTCTCTCAATTAGATGCATGCGCTTAACTCGGAGAAGCGAAGTGCGTGACGTCAAAGTGTCTGGCCTAATTATAGAGTTCTCTAGTGAGTCTCGTGAGTTTGGGCTTGGTTGGTCCATAGGCCTGGCCATTGGGTCTGATTAGTTGGACTTGGATTTGGTTGGTCCATGGATCTTGCCTTTAGCCCAATTAGTTGGATTTGGGCTTAATATTGGGTCAAATTCAGCCCATTTTTGGGTTTAGTTGGACTTTAACTCAAATAATATATCAAATTGGGTCAAATTAGTCTTATCTGATTCAACGGTGATTATGAAACCACGTGGAGTCATCGGAATTTGTATTCAACTTCAATTTGAGACAAATGTCAACTCTTAATTGGTCCCAAATTTGATGATTTGAAATTTTGTCATAAATGGCGTGGCAATATGTGATTGATCCAAAATTTCTCATTCAATAAATACCCATTTTTTAGATTTATGCACATATATGGGTGGATGAATCTCGAAAATTATAAAGTTGGAATCGAAATTCAAATATATTTGTTCTTGAATTTGATCTTTGTGTCAGTCAAACTATGAATTTAGTATATAAGTTTAACTCGAATTTAGGATAAATTTTGGAATATGGTCAAATTTTAATATGAGATTTTACCATAAAAAGTCTAAATTTAGATGATTTAGAAATGGAATAAAATTTGGAATATGTCCAAATTTTAATTTAAGATTTTATATACAATTTAATCTCAAAATTGAACAATTTGATTTTTTTTAATAAAGTTTGGAATATGTCCAAATTTTAATTTGAGATTTTATCACAATTTGATTTGAAAATAGGATAAAAGTTAAACTTGATTTGAATTTGCTATAAATTTTGGAATATGGCCAAATTTTATTTTGAGATAAATTTGAAACTTTTATCCCTAATTTAATTTTGCTTCAAAGATAAAAGGCTAAATTTGAATGATTTGAACTTGGGATAAATTTTGGAATGTAACCAAATTTTAACTTGACATTTTATTCACAATTTAATCTCAAAATTGAGTTTGAATAAAATTTGGAATATGGCCAAATTTTAATTTGAAATAAATTTTAGATTTTACCTTCAATTTGATTTAGATTGAGGAAAAAAACTAAATTTGATTTGAATATGACATAAAATTTAGAATATGGCAAAGTTTTATTTTGGGATGAATTTGAGATAAAATTTGGAATATGTCCAAGTTTAAAATTGATGTAAATGGATTTTGATATCATTTGATTTAAGGCTAATCCATTCAAACCCACCAAGAATCTTAAATTCAAATTTAAAAGATAAGATATTTTGATTCAAATCTTATCAAAATCTTTTAGAAAGATAAGATTTCAATAGGAAATCCAAATTAAATTATGAATTTGAGTCCATCTTGGCCTTTATAAATAGGGCTCACCACATACATCTTTCTCATTCTCATCTTCCACTCCTACTTTATTCTTCTTTTCTACTCCTACTCTATTCTCCTCTTTCTTTTCTTCATTCTTTTTTTTTTTTTCATTCCTTCTTTTTGTTTCTTTCTTTTTCTCCTTTCTTTTCTTCTTTTCTTTTTCTTTTTTTCTTTTTTTCTTTTTTTTTTATATACTGACTTACCGTATGAGATTTTTTTTATCACTATTATTTTGATATCTTTATTGTTTGTTTGCAGCAATGGCCTACTATGTGACTGTCTCCTTGACATACATAGGGTTGACCTTGGAAAGATCTAAATAACCTTATTATACCACCACTTCTTAATCAACATGGAGATTACCCAAAAAAGGTCTAACAACCCCCATTTGATCAACATGGAGATGACCCCGGAAATGTTTACCAACCCCCATTTGATCAACATAGGGATGACCCCGGAAAGGTCTACCCTATTATATCTCGATCAACATAGGGATGACCTTGGAAAGGTCTACCAATCCCCATTTGATCTATAGAATGATGATCCCAGAAAGGTCAACCCCATTAAATCGTCACTTCCTTATTAACATGGGGATGACCCTAGAAAGGTCTAACAATCCCCATTTGATCAACATAGGGATGAACTTGGAAATGTCTGCCTTATTATATCTCAATCAACATGGGGATGCCCCGGAAAGGTCTAACAACATCATTTGATCAACATAGGGATGACCCCGGAAAGGTGTGCCTTATTATATCTCGGTTAACATGGGGATGGCCCCGAAAAGGTCTAACAACCCTCATTTGATTAACATAGGGATGACCCTGGAAATGTCTACCCTATTATATCTCGATCAACATGGAGAGGACCCCGGAAAGGTCTAACAATCTCCATTTAATCAACATAAGGATGATCCTGGAAAGGTCTGCGCTATCATATCTCGGTCAATATGGGGATGACTCCAAAAAGATTTAACAATCCCCATTTGATCTATAGGGATGTGAAAGAGTATATCAGCATGCAACGAAAGCAACAAGGATTGATAAACATTCTAATTCATTAATATAAAGCATGCTCATACAATAATAAAAGGGTTTCAGGCAATACCTTTGTATAACTTCTTTAATCTTGAAATCAGTTGCAAATCCTCTCCAAATCTCGTTGTGAACCACCTCCAGTTCTTCCCCACTATTCTCTTGGAGCTTTATATTGAGTTGTGGGACTCAAGAGGAACTTGGAGAAGAGTTCACTGCACCATCCACTTGAAGAACACCTTTCTTCAACTCGAATTTTTTAACAAAAAAACTCTATTGATGCATGCTCCAATTCCACTTCCATCATCTCTATTGATGGACTTTTTGTGAGCTGGTTGTTTGAGTAGTGGAGAAATCCCACATTTCAAAAATTTGTTTTTCAATTTTTAAATTTTCAAATTGATTTCTAAAACCAATTTGATTTCAAAAATTAAAAATATTATTAATTTTACAAAATTAATTTCATAAATTAATTTTCTAAATAATAATAATTAATTAGTTAAACAATTTAATTAATTCTAATTAATTTAATATCAAATATTAAATTAATTTTACACAAATTCCACCTTCATGAATTTAATATTTAAATCATATTTAAATATTAATTAATTCTCTAATTTCATTTAATTCTAATCTGAACGATACAAATTAACTTATCACGCTATTCTAAAGCTAATTCATTTACATGCTAGTAGGGGGACCTCGCGGACCTATATATCATAGTCTCCAACGATCTAAGATTAATTGGCTAAACTCTTTACACCGAATTAATCCTCATTCATTAACTAATGGGTCACTCCACTAAAGCCCATAGTTGCACTCCCCTCATTGTAGATATATTATGTCCACATGATTTAACCATTATTAGTAAGTTGACCCTTCACAGGTTGTTCGCAATAACGGTTGGGTCAAATGTCTATTTTACCCCTGAGATTACGTCTTGTTCCTTAAGTTTCTATTGATCCTCTAATGAACAATTGGTTTGTGATCCAGTCACTAAACTAGATTCCTCTCAGCCCAGTAAGCGGGTGGGGCCCTATGTTCAAGATCTGGATTCAGTACTTAAGAGAACAACCTTTCCCCTATCCCTAAATCAGGTAGGCATGAATTTCGTCTTGCACCCTATGTCCCCAGCTATCTGCCTAGTCTTACCTCTGAAATGGGAGGCTTATTGATCCGGCGCTGTTGAGCCAACCCTCACCTATGCAAATTTAAGGATAATCCCGAATAAACAGGAGTTCATAATTAGCTCAGAATTAAGATCGAGTTACCTAGGTCATCTAAGTGAAATAGTCAGTCTTATACAGTAAACAACGTTATAAAGTAAGAATGACATATTTCTTGGTCTGATCTTATACAAACTCATTGCATAGGACGCCTCCACTCTTCATGTCAATACATGAACGAATCTGATCACTTCGTTTGTAGTATCTTTACAACACTTTGTAACAACTACAGAGTAGGCCGCATCCAATAGTATTACAAGAATAAGGTACCCACCTTAATCATTTACTATAGACCGTTTTGGCTATTTACTTGAACTTGATCTATCTCTATGTCTCTACATAAAGTTCAAGAATTCATATAATAGTCATGGATCTTAGTTTATTGGATTTATACTTTTACGTATGCAATTTATAGAATCAATAATAAGTTTATTGGTTATAGAATGTGTTTATCTTTTATAAACTGTGAGTTTTAACAAATAAAACCCAATAGGATGACCCCAAAAAGGTCTACCCTATTAAATCGCCACTTCCTGATTAACATGGAGATGGCCCTGGAAAGGTCTAACAACCCCCATTTGAGGGATGACCCTGGAAAGGTCTGCACTATTATATCTCGATTAACATAGGGATACCCTCAGAAAGGTCTAACAATCCCCATTTGATCAACATAAAGATAACCCCAGAAAGGTTTAACAACCCCCATTTGATCAACATAAGGATGACCTTGGGAAGATCTGCCCTATTATATCTTTTTCAACATGGAGATGACTGATGTGTTGTGAATTGTGATGCGATTATGGTGTGAGTTTGTGGTGGTATGTGTTATGCGATGCAAGTTTTCCTAATAAGACCTACGTATCAGCCTCACTAGGTTTCCTGGTAAGTCCAGGGTCGAACACAGGGACAACTGAGTAAATATGCGACAGCTACACTGATTCTCTTGCGGTGGTGAAAACAAATGAGTTGGGTGGTGATTTAATTAAGAATTTTTTCTATGCGACGGAGTTTGAACGAAGAGTTGATGAAATTGAGAGTTACAATGAGTATGCGACGAAGGGGTTGAGAAGGGGTTTAGCTAACACTTCCTAAGATTATGCACAAGTTATGTAATCATACTACACACAAATAACAGCACGCCATCTCTCAATGCAAATACCATAATTCCTATTAGGACGCATGCGATGTATACGAAGAATTCGATAGGACTTATGTCTAAGCCTCTATTCTTGTCTATGCGATGATGAATGATGCACACATAAAACAAGGTGACCGCATACTATAATATCTTATTTCTAGGGTGCATGCGATGTGTTAATAACAATAGAACTTATGTCTAAGTTTCTATTTCTTGCTTATGCAATTCTAATCTGACTCTCTCAAGCCTATATTTTAATCTGACTCTCTCAAGTCTAGATTCTATCTTTAGACTACTCACTCAAGTATCTCTAAAGGGTGAATGACGCATCATAAGACAAGATGATCGCATAAAGTGAAAATCTTAAGTCATGCTAGCTAAGTACTTCTCAACCCATTCAGAAATTTAGCTACTCATAGAAGTATGGAGAGATTGAACATAGGTTGAAATGAGATTTCTATTTTATGTAATAGAATGCTGAATACAAAATAACAACTGGAATTTAGAGATAAGAAGCCAGGTAAGCAATGTCTTGCTTCCCTGGCCTTTTACACTATCTTTTTCACTCAAACTCCGTCCAGATGAATATTCTTGCTCTCGTAAGTATTGGTCCTCTCTTCCTTTGTAGCGCTTTCCAGCAGTCTCTCGATCTGTCCGGGAATAATTTCTCGGCTTCTTGGTCTCCTTGCAGGTCTCCATCCTCTAAGTTTGAGTATGTACTGAACATACTAATGCCTCTTTAACTTGTATATATTCTATCTATGATATATCTGATAACCCTTTTACAATGATGGCCTTCGGTATTTATAGAGCTCAAGATGAAGCAGCATTTCTTTCTAATGATTGCAATGATGGGCGGTCATTAAACCTCCTGCTCTGATGCACCGATTAATGGTCACCGAAAGTTGAGTGTACTTGATATAGTGTGGCTTTAACAGTTTGTCAACTAAATTCGGATTCAATCATTATCAGCTTTCTGTCCCACTGTGATTTATTGTGCTATCACCTTGATGCGCAGTCTTTATGCAGTCACCTTTTTTAGTAACTTCTCACACTCGTATACGATCGCATGACTTTGCGATCGCAATCTTTCAAGCGTGTGGACACCTAATTCCTTGGATCGCAATTTTACTTGTGCCAATGCATTTTCCTGCACAAAATAAGTAAATTAACTGTTTTTATGCGATGGGCGCATGCGATAGCAATTTCCTCAGTTTAGCGCTTTTGGACATGATATTGCTTATTTTTACCATCGCATTCTCTCATTGTTTTACTTATTTGAGCTATAATAACATGTATTTCTACCCGTTATCACACCCCCAAATTTAAAACAATGTTTGTCCTCAAGCATAAAATAAAGATTTTCTTTAAAGAGTCAACCGCCTTTACCCTACCTAGACTTCTCAAGGTGCCCTAGTCTCTTCCTAAAATATTTCTAATCTTTAGGGACCGTAAGTTTAACCTTCAAAAAAACTTTACTCGTTTCCAGGACATCGCATGATTTATTTCAAACTTTCTCCAATCGGGGTGTTTACAAGTGATTTTTACCCTTGCGTGATTTAGATATTCTTTTTGTGATCTTGCGTTGATCCAAGTGCCCAGCCTTCTTTTTGGCTTGCCCCCACGGATGTCATGCAAGCATCCAACTACGAGTAAGGCGCTCTTTCTCAATCTAAACTCATACCCATTTTATTTGGCAGCGGAGTTGCGATCACTTGGTTTATGCGTTGATCACGATTCCCATCTTCGTTTTGGCTTACCCCTACGAGTGTCATGTGGACATCCAACTCCGAACGGGATCCGATCTCAACGTCTTATACACATCTAGATGTGTATAAGAGACAGCCCTACGTGTGTTATGTGGACATCCAACTCCGAACGGGATCCGATCTCAACGTTATGATTTTTCTTTTTTTTTTTTTTTTTGGTATGAAATTTCTAAAAGAGCAAGGTTGAAAATAAATATTAGCACCCCCAAATTTATATACAGTAATGTCCTCATTGCTGATAGACGAAATAACACATGCGATGCTCTTAGGAAATTTCGTAAAAATTGTTTTGAAAGAAAGCTGGTGGACTGCTAACTTTTAGAAATGTTTCATGAATTGACTATCCTGAGATTAAATTGACTCTAGTACATGCGGTAAGAAATAAAGGCATGAATTTCATCATCAAAGTCATAATTGGTACGGAGAAGAATGCGGTGACTAAATAAAGTAATCAACATTTCAATGATTGCGTCAAACTAAAGAGGATGCGATAATAAAATTTAGCAATATTAAAATGAGATATGAGAAGTGCAAAATTTGGAATAAAAGAGTCAAAGAAAGATACAACCCCCCAAATTTACTTTGTTGTCATGCATCATCTGTGATCGCATCATTGCTTATAGTAGGTCGATTCCTTGATTGCGATGGGCTGATCAAACTGGTCGCGTGTTTTTAGGTTATCTCATAGCTCCACCGCAATCATTCACTACGAACATTGCTAAATATCAAGATGGTAAAAGGTATGAAATACAGAGTTGGAAATTCTAAAGAATAGTGATTATACAAAAAGTAAGGTAAGTTCATGAAAGAAAAATATCAAAAGGATACTCAAAAAAGAATTCGTCCCTGATGAGTTTGTGTCATATATCAACGCAGGGACTACTCGTTTCTTCTTCAATCTGGATTTTTCAGCTCCACGGAGGTTTTCTCTTATTTTCTTGATCCTCTGGAATCTTGATCGCCTCAAGCTTGAGCTTCTTCCCATTGATGCTCATCGTGATCTCTCCTTTGTGCACATCAATTTAAGCACGACCAGTAGATAGAAATGGTCGTCCCAATATGATAGGCGCAACTTTGTCCGCCTCATGATCTAGAATGATGAAGTCTGCCGGTAGAATGAATTTATCAATTGTGACCAAGACATCCTTCAAATCTCTCTTAGGGTGTACTAGGGACCTGTCCGTAAGCTGGAGAGTCTCCATCGTGGGTGTCAGCTGTCCTATATTCAATTGTTTGAAGATTGAAAGTGGCATTAAATTTATACTCGCCCCAAGATCGCATAGTGCTTGACCGATGTAGACCCCTTCAATTGAGCAGGGTATCGTAAAGCTTCCTGGGTCGCGCATCTTCGGTGGGATTATAGTATTTGATCTTTGTGTTAATGACACCGTAGCAATCTTTCCTTCATCATTATGCTTCTTTTTCAGTCTTTACGAGAATGGTGGTAGTTGTACCTTCTCTATTTCGTGGTCTAGAGGTTTAGAGGTGGACGCGACTTCTGGTTCCATCGTTTTGGGCTTTTCTGATTCATTTTGCGTCAACGAGTTCTTGGATTCCATGCATTTGGATTGGTTCTGCTAGCCTCTTTCCTTTCTTCTGCTATCGTCTTTTTACTTCGCAGGGTGATTACTAGGCATTGTTCTTTCCCTGTGTTCCTCGGGTTGCGTGGGAGCTCAGTTGAGCTCGACACGTCCTTTGCGGTCTATTTTTCAGCTCTCCCGCAATCTATCCCATTTGGATTTCTAGATTGCGGATGGAAGTCGCCTAGTTTTAAAGGACCGTTTCATTCTTTTCAATGTACTATTTTAGTAGGTTCTCCAGAGAGGATGATGGTGGTGGTGCTTGCGAGCTGCTGGCTTGATGATGCTATTGACCGTCCATTCCTTGGAAAAATCCTGGCGGTCCTTCTTTTGTGCCATAGGTTAATAACTTTGTTGTTGGTTATTTTTTCAAGCAAAATTGAGGTGGTTTCTCCATCTGGGGTTGTACGTATTAGAGAAAGGGTTGTTCTTTACAAAGTAGACTGACTGCGGGTTTCTTGAACATTCTTCAATCGGATGCAATTCTCTACATGTAGCACAACTCGTGCTCGTCTGTTCAATTATGTTGACCTGCCCTCTTTGTGCTCCAGGGTTGTTGATTGCGATGCCCTATAACAGATTAATCATCGCATTCATTTGATTCTGTAAAGATGCGATGGCCCCTTTGTTTGCGTTACCTTCTCGAAGTTTTACTCTTTGATCGCTTTCTTGCCAATCTTCATAATTCTTTGATATGCAATCAAGAATGTTTTTAGCCTCATCATATGTTTTATCGAGCAGACCACCAGCTGTTGCCGCATTGGTAGCTGTCTGCGATGTAGGATTGAATCCGTGACAAAATATCTCCATCTGGAGAAAATTTGATAATCCGTTGTTCGGACAATCTTGCACTAATCTCTTAAACCTCACCCATGCGTCACTGAGCGATTCGTCTACTTCCTGTTCAGAATTCGTGATTAACTTCCTTCTTCTTGCATTCTCGGTAGGAAGTAAATATTTCTTCATGAACTTTTCGATAACTTGTTCCCACGAAGTTATCTCCCCTGGTTCGAGAGAATATGCCCATTTTCTTGGTTGATCGCATAACGAAAATGGGAAAAGTGTGAGTCGAACATCTTCAGTGGAGATATTTGGGAACACAAAAGTGTTACAGATTTCAATTAAACTCCGGAGATAGGCGTGCGGATCCTCGATCCATCCAAAGTGGGCCTCATGATTCCTGGGAGAAATCATAAAGGTTTGGTGACGCATAGTCCCTGATGGGTTTATTGCGGTCGTTCGCCAGGAGAATGAGGTTTGCCATGATGTTGTTTGCATTTGCGGCTCTTTCTTCCGGTTGTTCCGCCATTCTGGGATTTCATTCTGTTGTTTTCGGCGGTTGTTTCTCTGTCTTCTTCGGAATGTTCTTTCAATCTCTGGTCGTAGTTGGGCTCAGGAACGTGTCCTTCACTCATGCGACGCCTTCTTTTTCCCTTTCCAAAGGAATGCCAGTGCACAGAGCTCAAAAGCTGCAAAGAAAATCAAAAGGTTTGCTGTTAGCGCAATATGTACTGTCGTAGTCTCCGGCAACGGTGCCAAAAACTTGATGCATTGTGAATTGTGATGCGATTATGGTGTGAGTTTGTGGTGGTATGTGTTATGCAATGCAAGTTTTCCTAATAAGACCCAAGTATAAGCCTCACTAGGTTTCCTGATAAGTCCAAGGTCGACACAGGGACTACTGAGTAAATATGCGACAGCTACTCTGATTCTCTTGCGGTGGTGAAAACAAATGAGTTGGGTGGTGTTTTAATTAAGAATTTTTTCTATGCGACGGAGTTTGAACGAAGAGTTGATGAAATTGAGAGTTACAATGAGTATGCGACAAAGGGGTTGAGAAGGGGTTTAGCTAACACTTCCTAAGATTATGCACAAGTTATGTAATCATACTACACACAAATAACAACACGCTATCTCTCAATGCAAATGCCATAATTCCTATTAGGACACATGCGATGTATACGAAGAAGTCGATAGGACTTATGTCTAAGCCTCTATTCTTGTTTATGCAATGATGAATGATGCATACATAAAACAAGGTGACCGCATACTATAATATCTTATTTCTAGGGTGCATGCGATGTGTTAATAGCAATAGAACTTATGTCTAAGTTTCTATTTCTTGCTTATGCAGTTCTAATCTGACTCTCTCAAGCCTATATTCTAATATGACTCTCTCAAGTCTAGATTTTATCTTTAGACTACTCTTTCAAGTATCTCTAAATGGCGAATGACGCATACATAAGACAAGATGATCGCATAAAGTGTAAATCTTAAGTCATGCTAGCTATGTACTTCTCAACCCATTCAGAAATTTAGTTACTCATGCGAAGTATGGAGAGATCGAACATGGGTTGAAATGAGATTTCCATTTTCTATAAATAGACTGCTGAATACAAAATAACAACTGGAATTTAGAGATAAGAAGTTGGGTAAGCAATGTCTTACTTCCTATGGCCTTTTACACTGTCTTTTTCACTCCAACTATGTCCAGATGAATATTCTTGCTCTCGCATGTGTTGGCCCTCTCTCCCTTTGTAGCGTTTTCCGGCAGTCTCTCGATCTGTCTGGGAATGATCTCTCGGCTTCTTCGTCTCCTTTCTCATCTCCGGCCTTTAAGTATGAGTATGTACGTGAACAGACTAATGGCTCTCTAACTTCTATATATTCTATCTATGATATATCTGATAACCCTTTTTTGGTATTTATAGAGCGCAAGGTGAAACAACCTCTCTTACTAATGATTGCAATGATGGGCAGTCATTAAATCTCCTGCTCTGATGCACCAATTAATAATCACCGAAAGTTGAGTGTACTTGCTATAGTGTGGCTTTAACGACTTGTCAACTAAATTCGGATTCGATCGTTATCAGCTTTCCATCCCATCGTGATTTATTGTGTTGTCACCTTGATGCGCAGTCTTTATGCGGCCACCTTTTTGAGCAACTTCTCACAATCGCATGACTTTGCGATTGAAATCTTTCAAGCGTGCGAACGTCTAATTCCTTGGATCGCAATTTTACTTGCGCCAACATATTTTTTCTGCACAAAATAAGTAAATTAACTGGTTTTATGCGATGGGTGCATGTGATCGCAATTTCCTCAGTTTAGCACTTTTGGGCATGATATTGCTTATTTTTACCACCACATTCTCTTGTTGTTTTAATTATTTGAGCTATGATAACGTATATTTCTACCTGTTATCAATGATCCCGAAAAGGTCTAACAATCCCCATTTGATCAACATAGGAATAAACCTGAAAAGGTCTACCTTATCATAACTCAGTTAACATGGGGATGACCCCGGAAAGTCTAACAACCCCCATTTGATCAATATAGAGATGACCTCGGAAAGGTCTGTCCTATTATATCTCGATCAACATGGAGATAACCTCGGAAATGTCTAACAATCCTCATTTGATCAACATAAGGATGACCTCGAAAAGGTCTGCCCTATTATATCTCGATCAACATGAAGATAACCTCAGAAAGGTCTAACAATCCTCATTTGATCAACATAGGGATGACCTCAGAAAGGTCTAATAATCCCCATTTGATCCACATAATGATGACCCCGGAAAGGTCTACCCTATTATATCGCCGCTTCTTGATCAACATGGGGATGACCTCGGAAAGGTCTAATAACCCCCATTTGATCAACATGGGGATGACCCTAGATAGGTCTACCTTATCATATCTCGGTCAACATAGGAATGACCCCAAAAAGGTTTAATTATCCTCATTTAATCCACATAGGGATGACCCGGTCTACCCGTCACTTCTCGATCAACATAGGGATGACCTCGAAATGGTCTAACAGACCCCATTTGATCAACATCGGAATGACCTTGGAAAGGTCTGCTCTATTATATCTTGATTAATATGGAAATGACCCCAGAAAGGTCTAATAATCCCCATTTGATCCACATAGGGATGATCCCGGAAAGGTCTACCCTATTATATCGTCGTTTCTCGATCAACATAGGGATGACCCTAGAAAGGTCTAACAACCCCCATTTGATCAACATGGGGATGGCCTCGGAAAGGTCTGCCCTATTATATCACCACCTAATTAACATAGAGATGACCCCGGGAAGGTTCAACAACCCTATTTAATCAACATAGGGATGACTCCAAAAAAGTCTGCCCTATTATATCGCCATCTAACCAACATAGGGATGACCTCGTAAAGGTCCAATGATCCTATCATTCTTATCCCCCTTATATATATATACACATATTTATCATGTACTGAACTTAAATTTCTTTAAACTACCTATGAACCCTGGGATCAAGTTATAACATAGTTCAAAATAATTTTTTTTCTTTTTTTTTGGACGTTCACCTTTAAAACTCATACAGGCCATGAGCGATGTGCAGTTTATAATTTTACGACAAGGAGTTCCCTTTTTTTTCTTTTTTTTTTACATCTGCTAAGGATAAAACTTTTTAAGAAACATGTCGTTGATTGGGACAATTCTTAATCCATCTTGATCAACGATCTTGTATGCTCCATTTGTGTAGACCTCTTTGATGATGTAGGGTCCATCCCATTTAGGTGTGAACTTATTTCTCGAATGTCTCGTCGTGATAATGGGTCTTCTTACAGAAAGTACTATATCAACGACTTGAAAAGATCGAGGCTTTACGTGCTTATCAAAGGCTTTAGACATTCGCGCTTGGTCACACTCCAATGCTTGTTGAGCTTCCAGTCATTTTTCAACAAGTGCTTCCAACTCTTGAAGACGTAGCTTGACATTGTCTTCTGTAGTCAATACCTCTTGTACCGCCATTCTTAGTGACGAAATTTCTCTTTCCAAAGGAAGGATAGCCTCTACCCCATAAACAAAAGAGTATGGAGTGACTCCTGTAGGGATATGATGAGTGGTTTCATAAGCCCACAATGCTTCATCGATCTTCTCTTACTAATCTCTTTTTGACTTATAGACAATTTTCTTCAGCAAGTTGCACAACATCTTGTTGAATGCCTTTGCCAACCCATTTGCAGCAGCATTGTACATGGATGACTTGAACTTCCTGAACTTGAGCTTCTCACACAACCTGTTTATCATGCTATAGGAGAACTGCCTTCCATTATCTGTCACGATTTTATGGGGGATACCATACCGATAGATGATATGAATGCGGATAAAGTCCACCATGTCTTCTTTCTTAGCTTCCCTCAAGGCAATGACCTCAAGTCGACCTTTTGAAAAGTAATCATAGTTGCCTATCGAATGGTAAGAATGTCCCGCTGATGACTTAGGACTCATAGAGCCAATAAGATCAAGCCTCATGCTTCAAAAGACCATGAAGTTATAGTCGGATGTAGAGGCTCGAGCGGTTGATGAATGAAATTCGCATGGTATTGACAAGCCTCACACTTCTTTGCATATTCCATTGAATCTTGGATCATCCCTGGCCAGTAGTAACCTATCCTTTTCAGCTAGAACTGTAGCTTTGGTCCAAATTGGTGCGTGCAGCATATGCTTAAATGCGCTTCCTCTAAAGCCTTCGTTGATTCCTCTTTTCCAAGGCATCGGAGAAAGATCCCTTCCAGGGAGCGGTAGTATAAAACCCCTTTGTAATAAATGAAGTGCGTAGCCCTCATTCGAATTTCAGTTTTATGAAGGTGGTTGTCCAGAAGCCTTTCATGCACAAGGTAATCTATAATAGGTTGCCACCAGTCTTCCTCATTAATTAAGCAGATGGATACCAAATTCATTTCTTCACATACGGTCTCAACCGAAGGTATAACCCACCTCTGACAAAGCGATATACTCAGAGACAGATCGTCTGGATCTGCCAAGGCAATAGCCAAGTTCGCCAAAGCATCTGTCTTCTTATTTTCTGTCCTCGGGACGTGCTACAATGTCACACTTTCGAATTTTTCCATCAACTGTCTAGCATACATGAAGTAGGGCTTCAAGTCATCATACTTCACAGGAGTAAAAGCTGATTGATTATCAAATTTGAGTCACAAAAAATCTCTATGTACGATACTCCAATCTCCAAATCCATTTCGAGGTCGATTATCAAGGCTTGGTATTTGACGACATTGTTCGAATACAATTCAGCAAGCACAAAGCTATAAGGAATCATGTGTTTCTTTGGTGAAATGAGGACGATGTCTGCTCCCGCACCACTTCTCCAGGCCATACCATCAAAGAACATGATCCAAGGCACTATGATTTCTGTGAAGAGACCTTCATCATCGGGAAAATCTTCACTTAACTTTCAATCTTATGGAATTGGGTGATCCGCCAAGAAGTCAATGCACATTTGTCTTTTAATCGCCTTTTATGGCACATAAACAATATCGTATTACTGAAGCATGATTTCCCATTTGGCCAAACGCCCTGAGATGATTGGCCTAGAGAAAACGTACTTGATGGGCTTGACTTTCGCAATTAAACGAATTGTGAAGGCCTGCATATAGTGTCTCAGTTTTTTGATAGTGAAGAAGAGTGCAAGGCACATTTTCTCAATAAGAGAATAATTGATTTTAGCTCCGGTTAAAGTCTTGCTTAGGTAATAGAGGGCCCACACTTTTCCCTTCTCTTATTCTTGTTGGGTTGTGTGTCCTAAAACTTGCAGTTGTAAAATTAAATACATTATATTATCAATAAAGATGTTATTCAACATTTCTTCAATAAAGTTGTTATTAAATCTTTAAATTGTATTTGTAAAGTCTAAATCTATTAAACTAAGATCCATGGCTATTACATGAATATTTTAACTTTATGTAGAGACATAAATATGAATCAAGTTCAAGTAAATAGCCAAAATGGTCTATAGTGTACGAATAAGGTTGGGTGTTTTATTCTGGTAACACTATTGGATGCAACCTACTCTGTAGCGGTTACAAGTTGTTGTACTACAAACGAAGTGATCCTGGTTCGTTCATATTTTGACATGAGGAGAGGGGGCGTCCTATGCAATGAGTTTGCATAAGATCGGATCAAGAAATAAGTCACTCTTACTTTATGACGTTGTTTACTGTTTAAGACTGACTGTTTCGCTTAGATGACTTAGGTAACTCGATCTTAATCTTGAGCTAACTATAAACTCTTGTTTATTCGGGATTATACTTAGATTTGCATCAGTGAGGATTGACTCAACAGCGTCGGCTCAATAAGCCTCCCATTTCAAGGGTAAGACCAGGTAAATAGCTCGGGACATAGGGTACAATAAGGAATTCACGCCTACTCATTTAAGGATAGAAGAAAGGTTGTTATCTTAAGTACTGAATCCAGGTCTTGAATAAGGGGCCCCACCCTCTCATTGGCCTGAGAGGGATCCGGTTTAGTGATTGGATCATAAACCAATTGTTCATTAGAAGATTAATAGGAACTGAAGGAATAAGAAGTAATATCGGGGGTAAAATAGCTATTGACCCAGCCATTATTACGAACAACCTGTGAAGGGTCGACTTACTGGTTTTGGTTATATCATGTGAACACAAATACATCTACAGTGAGGATAATGCAACTATCGAGCTATAGTGGTGTGACTTGATGGTTGACGAATACTTATTAATTTGGTCTAAAGAGTTTTAGCCAATTAATCTTAAATCGTTGGAGTTCATGATCTGTAGGTTCATAAGGTCCCTCTACTAGCTCGTAAAATATAAACACCTTGAATTAATAAATCAAGTGAATTTAGAATGATATCAATTTGAATTGTTCAAATTGAATTTCAATTTGAAAATGTTCAAAATTGAAATTAGGGTTTGAGTTTGAATAAGTTCTAATTCAAATTAGGGTTTGTTTAATTATATTTGATATAATTAACGTTTAATTTGTTGAAATTAAAAGAAATTGGAAAGTTTATAATATTTAAATATTGATTTAAATATCAATTACATGAATATGATTCATGTTTAAAATTAAGTGTGTGATTAATTTAATATTTGATGTTAAATTAATTAATTAATTAATTATGTNTGATTCATGTTTAAAATTAAGTGTGTGATTAATTTAATATTTGATGTTAAATTAATTAATTAATTAATTATGTTTAATTAATTAAAATCAAATTAATTTTTAATTTTAAATTAATTTAAGAAATTGGATTTTATAATTTTAGATTTGATTAATTAAATCAAATTTTGATTAATTATATAATTAATTAAAAGAAATAAAATTTGGTAATTTGGAAATTAATTTGAAAAAGGAAAAATACTCTAAGTGGGCGTTTCCCACTTTTGAACCTTATTAACAGAATCTCTGCGAGCATTGCCTCACCAAGACTCTCACTCTTCAAATAAAAATTCGCATCTGCGAAGTGAAACTCAACTTCTAAAAATGGATTAGAATCTGCTTCAATCTTCTTAATCTCATCTTGATAGAACTTGAAACATTTATGCAACGTCGACGTTATCACACCATTTCCATGAATCCAAGGACGTCCCAGTAGCAGCTTATAAGTGGTCTTCGATTCTATGACATGAAACAATGTGTCGGCCTTCAGGTCCCCAATGAAGAGTTCTAAGTGTATCATGCTTATCGCTCTTTGGCTATCTTGATTGAACTCTTGAATTACCAACTTGTTGTTTGACAATTCCTCTATAAGGATGCCCAGTTGTTTCATATTCGTCTTAAACATTATATTGACGGTTGATCCATTGTTGATGAGAAATCGACCAACTTTTTATTCTCGAATGTATCCCGAGATGTACAAATTCCTATTGTGCAACTTTGATCCCAATAGTAGATCTTCATCTGAGAAACCTATAGACGTACAACACGAGGCATATGCACGCGTTGTAGAGGTTGGTACACTAGATGCATTGGATTCTAATAATGCATCGTTGAGGGTTGTCTTGGTTGCTTGAAGGAGTGACAATAGGTCATTTATGCTGAACGATGGTAAGTCTTTTGATTCTTCCATCGTTTTCGATGAACTCAGAGGACTATCCTCCTCTTCTGTCATGCTGACAGCGTGACATACAATAACCTTTGGCGTTTTCCTTGAACCGCGGTCATAAAAGTCCTCCAGAAGGAAATCTGCTAATGTCACATGTCTCCTGGATTGGGGAGAGTCTTCATCTTCCTCCTCAACAAGCTTAGGCTTCCGAGCCTTTTTTTTTTCCTTTCCTTTTTTAAGTCTCGTTCCCTCTTCTGTAACTCTGATAGAAGCGTGATTCTTTTTAGACAGGACTCGACTTTCTTTTCTTTCGGCGTGTTACTGTTGGGATTGATGCCCTAAATCTCATAGGGTCCTAAAATTTGTAATTGTAATGTACAAACACTTTATTTTTATAATAAAATATATGATATTTTATTTCAAAATTAGTTGCATTAATCACAAACCAATAAACTAGCAGTAAGGGTTATCTTGTAGCTTAAACATGTATGTAGAGATATACGGGTGGATCATATTTAAGTGATAACCTAAATGGTCTGTAGTAGATGGATAAGGCTAGATACCTTATCCAAGTAACAACACTACAAGTATGGCTCGCTTTGTAGGTGTTTTAATTGTTGTAAAGTTCTATAAATGATCAGATCCTGATCATTCATGTGCAGACATGTGAGCGGGGATATTCTATACAAAGGAGTTTGTATAAGACCGGACCACGAAGTTTTTAGTCTCATTATATATCGTTGTTCATAGTAGAGACTTACATTTCACTAGGATGACCATAGGTATCATGACCTAAATCCTAAGTGAGTTGTGAACTCTTGCCTGTGAGAGCAGTCTTTTGATTTGTATGGGTGAGAGTGGCTAGATCGTTGACTCAACAAGCCTACCATTTTCGAGATTCGTCTAATTGGGAAATGGGGAACACAACCACACAAGAAAGAATTCACTCCTTCCCCAATGTCAAGGCAAGTAGATAAATTGCTCCCTTAAAGACTAATTCTGGAGCTTGAACAATATGGCACCACACCCTCTCCTGGCCCAAGAGGGGTTTAATTATAGTTGAACTATAGTTTATTGTTCATTAGAGGGGTCGGTGGTACTTAAGGATTTAGGTGTAATTATAGGGGTAAAACGGTAATTTTGGTCCAGCTATACTTACAAGCAATTTGTGAAGGATCATCGTACTATTGATTGGTTATATCCAATGGATACAAAAATATGTCTGTAGTGCGAAGAGTGCAGCTGTCGGTTATCAGTGAAGTGTCCGACAGTTAACGGATGGTGAATAATTTAACTAAAGAGTTTAATTAATTATTCACGTACCGTTGGAGCTTCAAGCTACAGGTCCAAGAGGTCCCCTAAGTAGCTCAATGGGATTAAATGAGAATCAGTTTTTGGATTAATTTGAATTGTTCAAATTACTTGAGGGAATTAATTATATTTTATATAATTAATTAAATTTTAATTATATGTAATATAATTACTATAATGTATTTAATACGTTATAATATTAAGTATTTATGAAAGAATAAATATTTGAAGATGATGTAATTATTAATTATATGAATTGGATTCATATAATTAAATTTAATGTAAATGTGATTTATATTAAAAGTCATTGGTGAGAGAAAATTGAAACTATAGACTATATTGTATTTGATACAATATAAAAACTATAGGTTATATGTTATATGTGATATAACATAAGCTATATGTATATGTATAATAAATTAGTTATATATATATTGATGTTATATTAATTAATTAATTTAATTTTTTTAAATTAATTATTTCTTTTATTTTTGGGAGGGAATTAACTTCCCTCCCATTTTTTCTCTCCACCCACATAAGTAGGCAGTTGTTGTAGAGAGAGGTCTTCTTCTTGATCCTGCAAAATAGAGAAGGGGATTCATACAGAATAGTTCTATGTTTTTTAGAAATCTAAGAGATTTTTTTTTCCCCTTGCTCTTCCTCTCTTTTCTTTCTCCCTCCCTCTCAATCCAATTTCACTAGAGCTCACAGCTCCTGAATTCTTACCAGAGAATACTGATGTTCCTAAATGGTGGTGTCCATTTGGTCCATTTAGATTTTATAGTACGTGACTTGTATAGAGGAGAAGGATATTCAAAGGTAAGGGTTTCTGAAACCCTATTTATTTTTTCTATAATTTTATAAGCATGTTGTATATTTGTTGAATTAAATACATGATTTGTCTTTTTTTCTCTGTAAAATTTATATTCTATAAAATGGGTATTTTGAGACGATCCCGCTTCTGCTCAAGGGTCCTTCAATGGGATCCTTTAGTTACAAGAATCCAGCCTTCGTCTTTGTCACTATCAATGTTTTCTTCTCTGTTTCGAAAGTCTGTAACTTGGATCTCTTGCTGAAACCGTACAACCACAAGTTCGAGGGTTCCAAACTGGACCAATCTCTCTCTTTCATCATAACATATAATCCATGTCAGAGCGCTCGAAGTTACTGCCACTGCGACATGATTTGTTTGAGCAACCTTGTCTAGGTCTAGTTCAATCTTCCTCTCCCGAGCCAATCTTAGGATCAACTCCTTTAGCACGAAGCATTTTTCAATCAGGTGGCTAACGACCCTATGATACTTGCAGTAGTTAGGATCATCTATCTTCCTTACTTGTTCCAGCCGTTTATAATCCAGTAGCTAGATAAGCTACTTTTCTAGTAGTTGCTCAAGTATATCTGCAACATCGGAGTCAAGAAATGGATAGACTTTTCCTACCTCTCTTTCAAAGTCAAGCGAATTCTTTCACCTCCATCGTCTTTCTTTTGAATTTTATTCTCCTTCCCTTTCGAAGAAAACTTCAGTTAGGTTGCATTAACGACCATTGACTTCTTCGCGACACCTTTCACAATCTTCTCAGCACCTTTATCTCTTTCTTATCCTTCTTCATCTTAGGGATCGGGAAATCCTCTATTCCCCTATTAGCAATGCTCAACTTCATATCATGGGCGCGAGTTGCCAATTCTTCAAACGTATGGGACTTTATACCCTGCAGAATATAAAGAAGTCCCCAGTGCATACTTGGGTACACATTTCTACAGTAGACAGTTCGATGAGTCGATCTTTACAGTCCAAACTCAGAACTCTTCATTGGTTGATGTAGTCGATGACTGGTTCCCCCTTCCATTACTTAGCGTTTTTCAGCTACATCATGTTGACTGATAACTGGCAGAAATGACAGTTATTATAAGCCTTTTATTTAGAATTATGAGGGCTAACAAGTAGAAAATGCGATGATAATACTTAGAATTTGTGAAAAATTGAGTTTTGTATCGGTCAGCACCTAAATCCTCCCAATATTATGCGTTATTCCATGCCAAAGTGTATTTTTGTAGCTATCGCAGGAATCAAATGCATTCATTGGAAATAAGCAATCGCAAAATCAAACGCATGCGCTGAAGCCAGGCAACTGCAAAGACAATCGCATGCGGTGAAAGCCGAGCTATCGCATAGACGAACACATGCGGTAATCGCATGCGTCCATCGCATGGAAGTTACGGTCATCAATCGGATACAGTCATCACATGGATGTTGCGGCTACAAAGTTATAACCATAATAGAAGGGCAATTGCAAGATGAATGGAATGCGTTGATACTTCAGTTGAATCAAGCTTGAATGCATACTTTGAGAGTATCAACAAGATAAGATGATGTGACATTGCCCATACCGCGATAAAGGCAGCAGTGAGACATAATGCTTTCATAATTGTTGTCGGTGTTTGAACTCTATAAATAGACCTTGGACCTTCACTTCAAATCATCCGAACTTCTGCCTTAAGGCAGAGGTTTGCGATCATAGATGAGAGCATGAGAGAGATTTCCTGTGAGGATTCTTCATCTCCACAAACTAGTCCGAGTGACGACCGGAGCTTTCGTCTCCACCATCCATCCATGGCACCACCAGCAGCCTTGACGCAGAGTCTCCCATTTCTTCTCTAATCTCTGTATTGTATTACATTTTAGCTTAAGATATTAAGATATTTTGTAATCAATGCATATCTTGATTCCTTCAATGCCATCTTATTCATCGCCTTTATCTTTATCATTGTTGACCTTCATCGTTTATCTATCAAAGGAGATCACATACTCAATCGTGTAGCCTAGAGATAGGACGCATGTAGTAATCCACCGAGAGGTGTGCGTTATGCGAGTATAGTGAGTTAATCCTCTTTGCTTGGTGAAAGGCTATAGCAATGCTTGTCGATGGGTTGTTGCAATACTTGTCTATAAGTTAACTACCCGCATCTAACTGCCTGAGAAGGTAAGAGATGGAACGCACTAAAGCAAAGTATGCATTGTTCCTAGAGATAGGCACGGTCTTGTACTCGACACAACCATGCACTATAGAGATATAGTCATGCGGCTGACCACCGAGAGGTATGCGATGCGTTAGTGTGACGAACTGGGATTACTCGAGCGATTTAAGATAATAAACATTAATATGCGTTAACAGTTGTTGTGTATCTATCAATTCTCATCGCAAATCTTCCATTGCTCAATCTATTTAGTTAGTAGGAGTAGTGTGTAATCCCTTCAGCTTCTTCTTTTTTACTTTTATTCATCACCTCAAACACATTGCTTCACAAGTATTATTGAGTGACAAGTCCCTATGTTCGACCTTGGATCACTCAAGAAACTTGTGCTCGTGTTATACTTGGCCTGAGCACAAAAAAACTTGTGACAGGAAAGCATGGTCATCGCATACATTCGTTAACGCATAATTTCATTCCAACGCATGACCACCGACGCATGGGAATAAACACATAGCTTAAGACATGCAACGCAAAATATTGCGTTCACCCCAATTTTCCTCAACACTGACAGTGCGTCTGGTGATGTAGAAGTGGTTTAAGAATTCCCTTTCAAGCTGCTCCCAACTGTCGATCGCCTCAGGCTCTAGGTTAGTGTACCATTTGAAAACGTTTCCTTTGAGGGTTACGACAAGTTGCTTGACTAGCAGATCTCCCCTGGTTCTCGCGTTCTTGCATGTCTCCACAAAGTGGGCAATGTGTTACTTTGGGTTGCCCTTTTCGTTGAATTGTTGAAACTTCGGGGGTTGATATCTAGTAGGCATTCTCAAGCTGTCAATTCTTTGGGTGTACAACTTGGAATAAATAAAAGAGGTATGAGACGGGCCTCCATACTGAGCCCTTATGAAGGTCAGATCATATTTTGCAGTTATTGGACTGACAGAGAGGCAACAAAAGCTGATTTTCCTACAGCATGGTCTTTTCTTTGTCATTTGCTTTGACAGTAGGAGCTTGGCTTGATTCAACAACTTCTCGAGACTGCATTTATTCTCTCAAAGCAATGATCTCATGATCTCACTCCTCAACGACCTTCATCAAAAAATTTATCGTCCTTTCCATTTCTGCCATGACCGCCTCAGCTATTATGTCCTCCATCATGACAGAAATCACATCTGGATGTGATTCCTTTTTTGACTTGTTGGATGGCGTTTCAAACGTTTAAGACAAAAGCTGCCAAACGGTGGTCAATATATCCCTCCTCTAAATTGAGATATTCTTAACCAGTCATTAATACCAGAACAACTCTTACTCCTATAACGACTAGCCATCATTGATTTGGTCAAGAAATCATTAACTTGCTTAACAATTTTTCATAAGTGTGACCCGCCATTTTAGGCCCTAGAGTTCCGTCCCAAGCAGCCAATCTGAAGGGAAAAAATTTGTTTGGGGCAAAAACTAAAGTGACCCTATCGATTTCTGGAGTTCACCTTGATATTGACCAACTGCACAAAACCCATCCGAAAAGGACGCTCCCAGGGGCCACGAAGATTTCCATGAGCAGCGAAATGAGTTATGTACGAGGATTTCCACAAGGATTTCAACTGCACAAATCTCTTATATCAATTGAAAGAAATCGGACATGAGGATTTCCATGAACAGCAAATGATCATTCCAAATTCCATTCATATTTGAACATACACAATTACAATCAAAAAACGGAAACTAACAGGTTATGCACAATACAAAACTACAACATGCTTTACATAAGATCAAGGGATAGAACTATACCTTTGAAGACTCATCTTCAAACACCCTCAATCACGAACGCTCGTTCAATCTCCAAGACTGCAACACACGAACACTCGTACACCACGATCGCAACACAGCACAATCACAGCGACCACCACACGAACACTACGAACTCAACGAACGGCCTCCAAAAACCTCGACCTTAGTCGAGTTGAGTACGACACCACCACAATGGCTACCTAGGTATTCTCAGTGTGAGAATTTAGAAGTGTAAGCTGTGTGGACTTGGTTAGAGGAAGAGACGGAGGAATAAAAATTGTGTAAACAATTGAGCAAGTGGGAGATGACAGAAATCTATCGTATAAACGATGCCTAATCGTTTAGAAAAAGCTCCGTGATCATTTAGAAAAAGCTCCGTGATCGTTTAGAAAATGCTCCGCGATCGTTTAGTTAATGGCCAGCTGAGTGAACTATCATGTAGTGTCACTCCACGATTGTTTAGTCTCTCTTCAGCTGTCGTTTAGTGAATCCTATTCACTTGACAGCATCTGCGTGAGTCTATCCGAGAATGGAAATTCTCACAGCAACTACTAAATTTAGGAAAACAATTTTTCTTTTATCTCATGGTTACCATGAAACCACCAATAACCTCCCACTCAATTGGTTATTAGGGAAAAAAAATATAATTATCCAATAATTATTATTATAATAAATATATATGATAACCAACTTACCATACTATATTTATAACCTATAGTTTTAAAATTTCATCTCATGAAACATATAAACCATAGTTCTTTTTCTATTTAATGGTATTTAATGTAAATCTCATTTACATTAATCCTCCACTTGATGTATCTCATACATCACACCGATCATATCATATATAATTAAATTTTCTCCTGTCAATTTGAACATTTCAAATCAACACCAAGAACTGATTCTCAACTTGAATCCATTGAGCTACCAAGGAGACCTTATGAACCTGTAGCTCGAAGCGCCAACGGTACGTGGATAACTGACAAAACTCTTTAGTCACAGGACCCATCATCCATTAACTGTTATGCACTCTACTAAAGACCGACAGCTGAACTCTCTTTACTACATATATATTATGTGTCCATATTAACCAATCAACAATGCGATAACCCTTCACAAATCGCTCGTAAGTACAGCTGGACCAATAACTGTTATGCCCCTGTAGTTACATCTAACTCCTTAAGTACCACTGATCCCTCTAATGAACATAAATCATAGTCCTATTATGACTGAGTCCTCTCTTCCGAAGAGAAGCTGTGGCTACTATGTTCAAGACCCGGAATCAGCCCTTAAAGGAGTAATCTATTTACTTACCCCTACTTCGAGGAAGGAGTGAATTCAATCTTGTGTAACTGAGTTCCCAACTCCTAAATCAGATAAATCCCCAAAAAGGTAGGCATGTTGAATTAGCAATCTGGCCACTCTCACCTATACTAATCCAAGGACCGCTCTCAAAAGCAGGAGTTCCTAAAACACTCAGGATTTAGGTCATGTCACCTATGGTCGTTTAGGTGAGATATAAGTCTCAAGTATCAACAGCGTTATATAAAGAGACTGGTCATCTCGTGGTCCGGTCTTATACAAACTCTTTATATAGAACACCCTCGCTCGCATGTCTCTACATGAATAGTCAGGATCTACCATCTGTAGTAGTTCACAATACTTGCAAACATCTATAAAATGGGTCGTATCCGTAGTGTCACAAGGATCAGGTATCCCTCCTTAATCCTTATACTACAGAACTATTTAGGTTTTCACTTAATGCATGATCCACTTGTATATCTCATATACATGCTTAAGTTTACATACAATAACCGGGAGCTTTGTTTATTGGATATGAGTAAATGTCAAATAAAATAACTCTTATTTTATTCATAACAATGTGTAAAGATTACAAACTATGAGACTCTGGGAAAATTAGGACATCAATCCCAACAAAAGTAGAGTTGTCAAATAAGGGATTCTCCTTGATGACAATCCCGCCTTTAGAAGATTCAGTCATCTGTCTCAAGATGTTGTGCGCGATGAAGAAACCTTTCTTTTGCTCTTGCATCACCTCCTTCGAACGACTGTGTGTGACAGGTCCCATGTTGGAGTCGCTTGTGGAGGACACTTAAGATGCGACTTTCTTAGATGCCATTGATTTGCTTGAATGTTGAGAGAGAGATGAGAGGTAGAGAGGTCCTACCGGGCGTGCCAATTTGTTCGCACGAGGTTTTTGGAGAAACTTGTTTTGTGGAGTTGAACTTGAGTTTGTGTAGGTGTAGATGTTGATTTGATGCGTTGTGGTTTGATCTCTAACACTTAATCTCCTAATTCTCTCTCAGTTGGATGCGTGTACTTAACTTGAAGGAGTGAAGCGTGTGACGTTCTTGAAGTCAAAGTCTTGGTATCTTTATGTCTTCAGGAGAATTGTATCTTTAAGGAAGTGTGCAGCTTCAGGAGTCTAAGAGTCTTCTGATTGTTGGTGAATTCTGTCTAAGTTCTCTAGAATATAGAATTGCTCACCCCCACAAATGTGGAGAGCTCCTCTATTTATAGACTATTTATAGAGTTCTCCTGGTAGGCCTTTGGACTTGGGCTTAGTTGATACATGGGTCTGACCTTTGGACCCAATTAGTTGGATTTTGACTTGATTTGACATTTGGGTCAAATTTGACCTTTTTTTTTTACTTAATTGGACTTTAACCTAAATAATAATATCAAATTGGATCAAATTAATCTTATCTGATTCAACGGTCATGATGAGACTACATGATATCATTGGAATTTGTCTTCAACTTCAATTTGGGACGCATGCCAACTCCTAATTGGTTCCAAATTTGATGATTTGGAATTTCGTCATGAATGACTTAGCAATTTGTGATTGTCCAAAAATTATCATTCAATAGACCTATTTTTTAAACAAAATATTTGAAAATGTATTCTAAACACACATTAAATATATTTATAAACTACAAAAACTAGTCTCACGGGATTTTTGAATGGAAAGATTGAAGAATTAAACCGAAATTAAATGGTTGCATACCAAAGTGTATTTAGAGTTTAGAGACAAAACTCAATTTTCATTTTTATCTTTTTTTCTAATTCTCAGTTTAGATTTTAATCTTTTGAACTTTTCAAGTGAGCATTTTAATTTTAAAAAAATGGATTATTTTTAAACTTATTTGGGGCGTGAAGGTGGTTTTGGATTGTGGTTGTTGAGTCTGTTTGGTAAGTGGAGTTGTTTTGTTATGTATGTTGATGCGAAAGGGTGGATGTGATGGGTTATGGGATCGTTCTCATGGATGAGGTTTCCATGGGATATGTGTTGAGGTTTGGACGGTTGTTGAAGGCTTCGTTATAGTTGTTAGAGCTCAGGTGGTGGATGTTACAATTTTGAATTTTCTCATATACGAGTCGTCCATCGATTGAGTCTTATCGAGAGGTGCGTTCCAGTTGGCTGCTTCTTTTCTTTCCATTCATTTTTGTTTGTGCATCGGGAATCGATTAGAACTATCCATATGTTGGCTAAATTCATTGGCCATAGAAACTGGTGCAACCATTCAATTTTACAATTTAATCTTCTCAACTCTCAACATACCAATAATCAAGCTTTTGATATTAACATTTAACAGTCCTAAAGTTGCATCCTAGTTAACAAAGTAACCAAAAATAAGGATGTTAATCAGGTATCTTTAAAATTCAAATGATACAAAATAGGCTGTCAATCTGGGCAGCTCTTTGCAGCATAATGCAGAGAATATCCCTACCTACTGTCTGAAAATGTTAAGTTCATTTATGCTTGCAGTCTTCTACTACAACTCCATCTGCAAAATTCAACCAAGCTTCATCGGACCAAGCCAAACAAATGCAAAGCAACAGAGGACGATGTAGTAGTTTAACTTTGGGAAAGGTCTAACTCACCTCGGAGATGTATAGCACGGTTGGCTAGATCATCGGCATCGGAATTTTGTTCCTTGAAATGGAAATATATATCATTTACAATTGAAGAACCAATAATAGGGCAGGCCAAGGAGTTGCACATCAGTAAGAATGAGATGACAAATGAGAGTATAAGATGATCACAATATTGAATATCTTACTCTTGAAGAGAATCAAAACAATGTTGAAAATATTAAAGGTATCAAAGAAGGCTTCTTCATTTTCCATGTCTAAGCAAATACCAAAAACTTTGAAAATCATGCAATACAGATCAGTGGTCATTTTGAGATTTGAATATCTTAGGTCTTTTGGGTTCAGAGCTACGTGACATTGACTAATGCACAACTACTTGATTCTACAACATAATATCTTAGGTCTGTGGTCATTGTGAGATTTGAATTTATTCCTCTAAATTCCATCTTCTGTCTGTTATCTCTTTTTATGCCCTTGTATATTATTTAATTTTCTCAATAGAAGTTAGAGAAACAAAGAAAACTCAGAAAAGTGCACACTCCAAAAAGTCAATTAAACTAAAAGATGGATTGGATAATTGCAAAACTTATGAAAAATTGAATACCAAAAAAGGAAAAAAAACAATACTTTAAAATCTTCAGGAAACACACGCTGTGAGTAACCTAGTTAGAGATATAATAGGATTATTAATTATTATTATGGTTATTAGTAAGGGGCATATTAGTAATTAGACATTAAGTTCGTTAGGTCTTTTGGGTTGTAAATAGTAGGTGAGAGTGAGGCTCGAGGTGTGAAGAATTTTGTGGGATTTTCTTTGTTCAGGAATTTGGGAGAGACAAGCTCTCTCGAAAGGCTAGATTACCTTGTTACTTTTCTTGTGTTATTACAGCATATTTTCATATATTTCCACATATTTCCATACTCAGTGTTCTTTAAGTTTTCTAAGTTTTCTGTGTTCTTGAGTGTGTTCTCGTTAGGAGGTATCCTAACACATACGCATAATCATATGCTGTTGTATGTCCCTAGGGATACAAAGTCTTAAAAGAGAAAAAAAATAATTACCCTAGGGATATGGCTGATCTCAAATGACACAAACTTATCCTTGAGCTCCTTCGCCACTTTACACAAATTAGCCATATTTTGGTTTTTGAGCTTCCACAGACCCTGAACCTGTCATAGAAAACCAGCTTTCGCTTTTACATCTGACTCGAACATGAAAAAGATAGAAATTGAGCAGAAAATTTGACAGAAGTCATGAATATCTAGCATGATACTTGTGATTGTGCCTTGTTGAACTACTACGCTATTCAAAAGTAACAATAATCTTGAAAGCTTATCAGCATCATAATACTTATGATTGTGCTCCCAGTGATTATATGGATGACAACCAATTAAAATTTTTTGGCCATGCCATCATTACAAAAGTGTAAATGTTCATTTAGAATATTATCGGAGAATGCACGATTGCATTATCTCTCCCCCGTTCTATGTATAAAAACACAAATTGTTTGATAGTTTCCTTGATTTTATCTATCTATCTATCTGTGTTTATAATAGGATATACTTGCAACAATCACTTAAATATCTCAATTCTACGTTCATTTTGAATATACATATAGTTTTGCAAGTATGCGAAATGTTGATAAAGCTGACAAACCTGCATACAAACAAGCTTGGAGTCTCCTTGGACACAAATGTGTTTAATGCCAATCTTTAGAGCATGTTTCAGTCCTAAAATTACAGCACGATATTCAGCAACATTATTTGTAGCAACCCCAACCCCTTCTTGTAACCTACAGACCTATCAAATAAGCAGACATAGGCCCAAACAAAATAATAATATTAATTAATTAATTAATTAAAGGCTTTTAAGAATGTACATAGAATAACTGGATTTACCAACCGTAGATCCGTCATTAGCACGTAAAACAGCTCCAGCACCTGCTAGACCAGGATTTCCCTTTGAGGCACCATCAAACTCAAGAAAATAGGTCTGGAAGCAGATATATTCAATTTATTATTTAAGAACCATCCGCTAATTAAGATAAAACCTGGGACAATTCTGGGGGACATTGATAAGAAGAAAGAGTGACAATATAGCCAAACGTTCAAGAAGGTGCTCTTCCTGACACCACTTTTTTTCTTTTTTTTTTAAACAAGAAACTTAGAGATATTGTTAAAAAATAATAAAAGAGAAACCTAAGGACCGCGAGTAGAAAGAACCTCACCCAAAGAGCTACACAAGAAGAGCCTTTCGCTTTCACCATGTCCTCAAGGTGAAACATAGGTAATAATTATTTCACCCAAACCAGATTCCCAGATATAGCATTCCCGGCCTGCTGTCTCTTCCACTGAATGAAAACCTCAAATCATCAAAAGATGATATATTGGTAGGATATTATAACAAGTTGAAGCTTAAGTTCTACTTTAGAACTTAGGTTTGATGACAACGATGGGTTGCAGGTTACTGCCCAGAGCTAAACATAATTGAGACAAATGAAACATCCAGCCATAATCAATTTGGTCGTAATTCATATTGGGGCTAGCTTCACATTCTTCCTTGATATCATATTATCACTTTACCAACAGTTGCTGAAAAGGCTACAACTTGAGATGGTCACCATCTTAAAATTCCATAATCTGTTGACGCTTGCCAGAATTGTTTTTCATAATTAATTGTGCCCGTGTTGATAGCATCTTTAAATCATCTAAGTTTGCATCGTGCTGTCATATATATGATCAATTGTAGAAAAAGAGGAAGCTGCCTGTTCATAATGAACCAACAAGGGTGGGAGTCTGCCATCGACACTTGAAAAAAGAGTTTATTTTGTAGATGCATGGGAGGTGTTAAACCCATGCAACCCACCTAGCCTAACTGTTTGGTTCAGTAGACACAAAACAGTGGAAATAGGTTTCCCAAGCAACTATAGAGTATTTACTACCTCCAAAGGTCCATTTATCTGTTGGTGGCACGTTGCACATTAGCCTAATGGCATTGCCCTGAGAGTTTTAAAAATCTCCTCCACAATGTTCTCATGAACACCTTCTCTTTTTTTTCTTTTTTAAAAAAAAAACAAAAAAAAAAACAGATTTTGGATCCATGCTTGAATGTTGCCTTATAAACTCCTTAGCAAAGACAAAAGCCTTTTCAGTAACTCTTGGTGAGAAACAAGAAAATTCAGTCGTATGAACCACTGCTTGAATGTTGCCTTAACCTTCTGATTTAGGCAATCCCTCAATGAGATATATAGCCAAAGCTCCAGAACAGGCTGGGGTTGTAAGTTTGTAACAAACGCATGAGAGATACAGCTAATTTTGGTAAACATACACTCCCAGTAGATATCAATTGTGAATCTTCTGTAAGCTTTCATCTCTCCCAAGCACCCTTACTAAGCTGGAATGATAATTTTGGTAAACTCAGTCTTCCTCTGAACCATAAGTGATCTCCTTACCCCATGTGTAGATAAAGGCTCAGCACCTTTAAAATTCACTTGTTCCCTTGGGAAAGAAAAAAGTGATTCTCACTAACACTTCAGATAATCCTTGCAGACCATTGAATTGTGAATCCACTACCTAATTTAACTAACTAGATTGAAAAGAACTATAAATATGGCACCCTGGGTGAAGGTAGTCCAACAAGGTACCCCTTTTTCCGATCAAATTTTTAAGACAACAGTACGAGAATTGTGGATGTACAATTCTTTTTATAATCTTAATGTTTTATGCAGATGGTGAACTTAGAATAACCTAATTTCCCATAGCAGATAGAAAAGCTTACAATTTGAACAGTCTCATGAGCTTGCTGTGATCTCCCAGCCTCAGAGTAATCTTCAGCCATTTTTCCTCTAGAAACAGATGGTTGCTGCGGAAAATATCAATATTTTTTAATAAAAACATCACTGCAGAAGCAGTTTCAATTTCCTCGTATCTATCTTGGTTAAAAAATGCATACATCCAGGATAGGGAGAATCAAGATTCAAAAGCACCATTCGAGTTTACTAGTTGGGTCAAGTTCATACATAAAGTAGGAAATTGTCTTAGATCCAACTCATTTAACATAAAAAACTCAATGCCTCTCTTGTGGATCAGGTTGACATTTTTTAAATGCTTCCTATAAAACCACTAATGATGCTTTTTCTGTCAATTTTTATAACTCTTAAACCACTCACTCATAAAAAAAATAAAAATAAATAAAAAGTTCAAATCTTTTAGTTGGTCAAATGCACCTTTTTCTTATTTAAATATTGGTGAGTGTTCAAGACGACTTGCATATATATGAACCATTCTCATAGGACAACCATCTACCTAAACTTGTAGGATATTAAATCCTAAGTAGGTAATCACTTTAGCTTGAATTGATTATCTTTGAGTCCTTCATGAGGCAACCATCTATATTCGGTAGTTAAGGGAGCTTATAAGATATTAAATCCTAGGTAGGTAACCACCATGACTTGAACTCATTCCCTCTAAGCCCTTACTATTTGACCACTAGGCCAATCCATAGTGATACCTAATGAAGCACATACATCTATTATATGTAAAGTATCTCAGACACACTCTGAATGACACACCAAATTACGTATCCATTATTTTTTCTTTGAATAAAAATGGACACAAGCTGGACATGTTGGAATAAAGTTTGAACCAGAAAATATCCCAAACCATTTACTTTTACTAATTATAAAGTCCCATCAAATTCGAATTTTTTTAACCAAAAAAAAAAATTAAAAATTAAAAGGACAAAAAAAAGGAACTTAACTAGCCTTCCCTTCCCTTCTATATATGATTCACAAAGAAGAGAAAGGACAGACTTGTTCGACACCCGCATTCACTTGCCTATAGAATTGGCTACTAGTCCTATTCACCCCCGACCCTAACCTCATGGGTTATGTTTGTATTTTACATTTTTATTTTCCCTAACTTCCTATAAGGTAAACTAAAGTAGAAGTATTTTCGACTAAATTAGCATCAAATTGTTTGACTTCCTAACATTACCATTCAACTAAAACTACGTATAGTGGAGTACATATACTTTCTAATGTTAAATTTATAATATATCCTTAAAAATATAATAAAAGCCACATATCCCCCAACCTATCTGTGACCTAGATGACTAGATTTATAGAATTTGATGTGTCGTTGTGTCCTATAACTACTATATTGTGCATCTTAGGCGATCACCCAAACAAACCCTCTACCACCCCTTAAAATTATAACCAAACACTACGAATTTTTAGAAAAGCACTTTTAATCATCAACAAGATGGAAAAAGACAATCAAACACACTTACATGGCTCAAAGAAGCAGGTATGGCTCCAAAGCCATGATCCAAAATAGTTTCTTGCTTTGGAGAATCTGCTGAAACCCAATTGGCACCTACAAACCCCTGAAGAACACAAAATTATAACCAAACACTACCAATTTTAGGAAAGCACTTTTAGAAATCAATAAATACAAAAAAAAAAAAAAAAAAAAAAAAAAAAAAAAGTCAAACACATTTACATGGCTCGAAGCAGGTACGGCTTCAAAGCCATGATCCCAGATAATTTCTTGCTTTGGAGATTCTGCTGAGACCCTGGCACCTACATACGCCTGAAGAACACAAAATGAATGTAGTAAGAGATAGCCAGACCAAATCAAACAATTCAAACCTACTTATAGAAATAGTCACCAATCCATTGCATTGATTCTTCTTTTCTCTCACCCCAACCACCCTCAAAAAAGGTTTAGATAAACAAATTTCCTTGAGAGCAATGAAAGGAAACAAGCAGAGACCACACAAAATTGAGAGAAGCAACTTTCATTAGGAGGAATGCAAGGAAACAAATAGAGAGGACCATAGAACATTAGAAGATGCACCTTCTTTTCATCAATAACAAGACATTTCAGTAGAAAACTAGAATATACAGAAAAGCGGCAGAAAGTGAACCCCACAGCTAATGAGATTACAAGAAGATCTCCAAATTGATAAAAATATCGATAGAGAGAAATTGGAAGTCACCATCTACAGTTCAAGTCACAAACTCAAGCAAACAAACAAGAGTAAAAAACAACAAAATCTGCACACTTGGGTATAGGAAGTGAAAAAAAAAAAGTGTACCCTTTTCCCAATCAAATTTGAAGATAACAAACAACAGCCACGTGAATCCTGGGCATACCTTTGACCTTTCTTTCTATAATCATAGTGGCTCATAAAAACTTACATATTCAGGATTCTCAGGGACTTGTTCTTGTCTCTTAGTTTTGGGGTATTCTTCAGCCATTTTTCCTCTAGGAGCAAATGGTTGCTGAGAAAAATATAAATATGTTTCAAGCAAAAGTATCACTAGCAGAATTTTCAACCCCGACCTCTATGACATTACAATATACAATTCGTTCAACAATATTGGGAAACCAAAAAGAAGTGTCACCATTCAAGTTTATTAATCATGTCAATTTCATAAATAAACCAAGAAAGATTCTTATATCAAACTCATTTAACAAAAACATTTAATGCCTTCAGATACACAAGCAATGGATTATATTTCTATTAAGAAAAAAGCACAGTAGAATAGTTAAAATAATTTAATATTTTAGAACAAAAAATGCATTGTTTCAAACCTCATAAGGGCAAGCAAGTAGTTTTCCAAATAGATCCTTTGTCACATTGGCAGCACTTATAGAGTAGGTGGCACTCTGAAGTCCGTGTGACGCAAGATACAGCTCTGCTTCTTTAGATAGGTGATACCCTTTGTAGATCGTTGCATTAGGATCAAATATCTAGTAAGATGGAGAAAAAGTAACATCAACCACATATACCGAAGCAAGTGAATAAGTTTAACAACATTTTTCTTTTCCTCTCTACATTAGAAGGAGAAGTGAGTCCCTATCTGTTGCCAATCTGCGCACTATGTCCAAGTACAACATGATGTTGGAAGAGAAATGGGGTTGGGGGCATGGTATATAATCCAGGGACAGAGGGGTTCCTAAATCCAAGATCCAAGACCTCTACTCATGTTACAGTGCTATAACAAATTTGAGATGTTTAACTTTAGGCCCTTGAAAGACAGATCAAATACAACTATGAGTAGCATTCATTGATTCCTATTAGTCCAACAAGGTCACTAACTTCACTTAATATATCACACCAAAATCTGAAATGTACCCTGATTTTCTTATAGCCCAACAGACTCTCAATTAAAATTACATATTATGTGGACAGTGACAGTGTCCATAATCAGCAGCAACACCAACAGATAAGAAAGATCACAAAATCACCTGCAGGAAAAAAAAGGACAAATATTCTAAACTCCACTTAATGTGTGATTAAGTTAGTTTCCTAGATGATTTTGAAGGGCTAAGAGTTTGTTTTTTTAAGAAAAAACAAAAAAAAAATTGAGTTTTGGTAACAAATAAAAACCTCTTCTGAAATAATCAAATTGACTGACTGAAAATCAATCTAGATTCACTTTAGGGTAACTTGACATGTGTAGAATCATTTACAAATGCTTACTATTAAAATCAACTTTAAGAAAATGTAACCAAAACCACTTATCTAAATATGTTAAAAAAAAAAAAATTAAAAATGTTTAACTTGAATCTCGTCCTTAATTTCGTTAAAACCAAAGACTTCAAAGCAACCAACTGCATAATTTACCAAAAGGGATAAACCCCAAAAACATGCGCCTGTTGGTTTTATGGAATTGGAGAGGAAAGAAAAAACAACCCCAGATACAGCACATATGTATACAGACAAGTAAAAGGAAAAGGAAAATAAAAGTATGAGCACTCACAAGGCGTCCAGCTTGAGCCTTCAACTCCTTCAAACTCCTGTAGAATCCAAAAACATCCCCTTTCTGTACAACGTAATAGGCATCTTTATCCCCCTCCATCTTCAATAAATGACATCCAACATTCAAATGTCACAAACAAACAAGTCCATCATCAATACCCAGAATACAAATAAGTGAAACAGAGCACTGAGAAATATGTTGAATTGTAGCTTCTTGATCGTGGCGTAGAACTAGAAGATGATAGAACCTAGAGAACAGTAAGAAAATAATAGAGGCAAGGAAGAAGATTGCGCATTGCGAAGAAGTGGAAGGAGCGGCAATGGTGGAGAAATTGTGCAGAAGTTTGGTGGGGTGATCAGTAAACTTGTTTGCAGTGATAGTGAGCGTGAGATAGAGCAAATGAGAAATGTGTGAAACTGTAAAACTTGTGATGGAAGCTAATGGAATAAATTCCCATTTGCCCTTCCCTGAAAATTTTAGGTTTGCCACTTAGAGTTGGTTATTAGAGTAGTGAATAAAATAGTAAAGCAATTAAAAAAATGATAAAAATATCCTACTAAGAACGGTAGCAAATAGAAAATACGGTAACAAACAAGAGTTTGAAATAGTGTCAATCATAATTAATTGAAAATTTTAAAATAGTATTCACTACTGTAAAAGAGGGTTATTATAGTCTTATCCCAAATGTCACCTTTGTGATTAGGTACATCATTAGAGTAGTTTTGAAAGGATGAAAATCAATTTATCATTTTTAAAATCACTTGAAAAATGTTTTTTCCTTCAAAGTCAATTTTAATATCATAAGATATATACTATCGCCAGTAAAATTAAATACTTAATTGATTTTGAGCGACTATGTGTGTTTTATAGTGATTTTAATCATTTCAAAATCGCTCTCAAACATGTATTTAATTTCATTAAAAAACAAACAAAAAATTTCTCCTCTCTCATTGGTTTTCATCCTAGGTTTTGAAATTGTAATCCACACCGTCCTTTCATCTCAAAACACGTCGAAACTAACATCGGACATGTCATCCATATTTCGTTTATGTGTTTGTATGTTTTTTTAATTCATTTGGATTGATCAGGCCAATTTATGACTTAGTATGACTTAGTGCTGAATTACTTTTGGTTGATTGAATGCAAAAAGAAACGACTGAAACAAAGAGAAGAAACAATAGCTATAAATTAGAACAAGAAACGAGAACTAACCAAAGGGGGGAAAAAAGAACGAGCGAGAACGAGAATTAGGAGCGAGAAGAGAAAGCATAATACAAAATGCAAGTCAAATTGCAAATCTTAGTTGGATCCAATTTTTAAGGTATTCGTTCAATTTTCTCCGTTCGTCATTTTGTTGAACTCCGTGATTGAGATTGGGAGCAATGGATTTTTTTTCTTTTTTTAACCTGTGAGATTGTTGTTGATTTAATGTTACGATTCGATTTATCCTTTTTGTATTATTATTCTTCGATTAATTTTATGTTTAGAAAAATCCATTTTTTTTCCTTTGTGACAATATGTGAAGTGGAAGAATCGAATCTCTAATTTCAAAGTTGATAATACAGCATTACACCAATAGAGTTATGCTCATTTTTTTCCCTTTTTAAGTACAAAAGTTATGCTCATTTGACTTTATATCGTGTGTGTGGAAACTTTAAGTAACAATTCAGTATCCAAATTTTAAAATTTGTAAAAATTTAATCCTAAAATATATATGGTGTTCCATAAACACAAACACATATTTTAACAAAAATAAATTTTTTCTTTTAAAAAAACAACAATTTACAAAAGAAAACTGCATGCATTTAATGTAAATGTAAAGAGTTTGATAGATGGCAATAAAACCACAAATGCGGGGGCGGGGGGACGTGTCCATAGATAAATATATATATAGATATAGATATAGATATATATTGTTGGAATCAAATTTCAAGCAGAAGCATGTGAACGTCTTTCGTCTCATTAACCAAATTTTGAAGAAACAAAAACAGTGTTCTAAAATAGAATGTAGAAGGATAAACACATTATAGGCATGCTTTAGATGAAGTAAAATAAGAAGAAATAACCATTCTTATCTTTGAAGATTCCCTAGCTCCTAGAACAATCTTCTTGCTTTTTCGACGAACACGATCTCAAATACAAACATCTCCTCGAATAATATGAACACAACCACAAGAATAACCTTATAATTCTCTAGGATTCCAATAGAAGGATATGTGGTATCCAACTATTGGAAAAGAGTGAAGAGGAGAGAATTCTTTTGGGAAAGTAGAAAGAATTTCTTTGGTGGCAAGGGAAAATTGTAAAATCAAATATTGCCCTAAAAGGGCCATAAAGAATATTTTATATGGAGAAGGGTTAGCTCATTCTCTAAGTTTTTCCTCAATTTATCTTTGTACACACTTAATTAATTAGCACATTAATTAAATAACTATTTATATATGAAATCCAATTTAACATATACAATTAATTAACATAAACATCGTATGTTTATGTGCAACACCTCTCTATTAATTACTTAATTTTTTGTGAATCCAATTCACTTAAATTAAATATTTGAATCTCATTCAAATGTTTCTTTCCAACTTAATTTAAATTATGGATCACATCCATAGACATTTACGTATTAATCATATTAATATACAATTTCCTCAAATTAATTTGAATAATTCAAATAATTCCCTTTTAATGTCTTTTAGTGAGCTATGGGGGCCTGGTAGACCTGCAAATCAGAAGCTCCAACGATATGAGATTATTTAGCTAAACTCATTAACCAAATTAATCAATATTCATTAACTATGGGTCCACTCCAATAAAGACCCACAGTTGCACTCTTTTCACTGCAGATATATTTCTATGTCCATAGATATAGACCGATAACAGCAAGTTAGTCCTTCAAGAGTATTCATAATACCATTTGGATTAAACTACCGTTTTACCCTTGGGTTACCTCTATATCTTTAAGTATCAGTGCTCCTCTAATGAACAACTTGTTTATGGTCCAACCAATAAACAGAAACCTCTCTCGGGCCAATGAGAGGGCATGACTCTTTGTTCAAGTCCCGGAGACAACTTAAGGGAGCACTCATCTAATTATCCTGAAGTCCGGAAGGAGTGAATTTTATCTTATATTATTATGTTCTCAGCTTCTCACTCGGTCTTGTCTCCAAAATGGTAGGTTTATTGAGTTGGCAAACTGGTCACTCTCACCTATACAAATCGGAGGACAATCATGTTGGGAATGTCCTAGAACTCGCAGTTCGTGTTAAACATTCTATTTATTAATAATAATGACTTGTTGATTTTGCATCTTATTATGAAAATCCAATAAACATATCATTGGCTATAGTCTGAATACTGTAACATTATGTAGTGACACAAACAGGATCAAATTGACAATATATAGCCTAAATGATCTCATAAGTATATGGATGAAATTGGGTATCTCATCCTGGTAACACTATTGGATGCTGCCCACTCTGTAATTGTTACAAGTTGTAAAGTGCTACAAACGATGTGATCCACAAATCGTTCATGTTAAGATAAGTGAGTAGGGGCATCCTATGCAATGAGTTTGCATATAGACTGGACCACGACAATAGTCACTTTTCTTTATAACGATCGTTTACTGTTAAAACTGACTCTTTCATTTATCAAATAACCTAGGTTAACTCAATATTAATCCTCAGCTAGCTATGAACTCCTTTTTGTTTGGGATTATCCTTTAATCTGCAAACGGTGAGAGTAGTCCAACAACACTGCTCAATAAGCTTCCCATTTTGAGGATAAGGCCATATGAATAGCTGGGGACATAGCCTTGCAAGATGGAATTCACTCTTACCCTATTTAGGGTTAGCAAATAGGTTGTTCTCTTAAGTATTGATTCCAGTTCTTGAACAATCGGGGCCCTGCCTTCTCATGATAGAGAAAGGATTTGATTCATAGAAATTATGAATCAGAATTGTTCATTAGAGCGTCAGTAGGAACTTAAGGAACGAGATGTATTCACAGGGGTAAAACGGCAATTTTGACCTAGTTGTGATTACGAACAACCTGTGAAGGATCGACTTACTGATTATGGTTATAAAGTAAACATAATATATCTACAGTGAGGGAAGTTCACTATGGCTATAGTGGAGTGTCCCATTAGTTAACGAATAGGGGTTAGATCGGACTAATGAGTTTAGCCAATTAATCTCGAATCGTTGGAGCCCATGATCTGTACGTCCACGAGGTCCCCCTACTAGCTCGTAAATGGTTAAGCTTTAGAGTAGCTTGAGAAATTAATTTGAAACGTTCAAATTAAACGGAATAGGAGAATATATATTTAAATATGATTTAAATATGTGAAGATGATTATTATACAAAATTAATTTAATATTTGATATTAAATTAATTTATGAAATTAATTATAGAAAATTATTTTTCAGTTATTGAATTTTGAAATCAAATTTTGGTTTTTAAAGAAAAATTGAAAAAATCATTTTGCATGGACAAAATGGAAAATCCTGATTTTCCAATTTCATCTTCTTCATGCTCACATAAAATCTCACTTCCTCCTCTTCATTAAAGCTCCAAGCATAAGCTGCAAGCCATGCATATCTCTTCTTTGCATGTTCATCTGCAATAAATAAAGAAGATTGGAGTGAATTGAAGGCATGCACAATACATAAATTTTGAGAGAAAATTTCAGTGGGAAGAAAGGGTTCTTCAAAGTGAGTTGCTGTGAGTATTTCTCTGTTCTTCATCGCTTCAAATTGTTTTTGAGTCCCACAACTTGGTCTAAAGCTCTAAGAGGATACTGAGGAAGATCTTGAGGTGATTCACGGTGATCTTTGGTGAAGACTGCAGCTGATTGATCAAGTTTTTGAAGAGTTCTTCAAAGGTATGATGTTAAAACCCTTTTATTTAGATGAGCATGCTTTAGTTTTTACTAAAATTAGTGAATTTGAATGCTTATGGATCCTTGATACTTTCGCTGCATGTTTTCTTACTCTAACAATTGGTATCAGAATATCATATAAGCATTAAATTTGGTTTACTATTGGTGTGGTGGGTGTTTCATGAGATATATGAAACTGATGCACTGATATGGTTTTCTGAGTTTTGGCATTTTAATTCTCTTTAATTTCTCATTTAAATTTGTAATTGGCTCTTGTTTTATGAGTTTATATGTGTTAACAAGAGTTTGTAATTTATTTGGAGTCATTAGAATTGAAATTAAGATGTAATTGAAGAAACAAGTGAATGAGGCCGAGTTGCTGTTCCAGTTTTTCAGCTTCTGCTCAATATCGTTGTTGAGGTCCAGTTGCTAAGCGATCGTCTAGTTCCAGACGTTACATGATGTGAAGAAAAGCTAGACAATTGTAATAGGCGCTGGTCGTTGTGATGTTGAACGCTAAACGACTGTGTACTTGCGGGAGCTAAGCGGTGCGTACAAATGCTATACGATAGCACTACGCGATCATTTAGTTTTGGCATGGGAACTAAACGATACATTGGATTTGCTAAACGATGGCACTACATAATCGTTTAGCTGCAGCGCATTAAACGATGCGATGAAGTGCTACGCGATAGCACCGAGTGATCGTTTAGATGCGATGCTATGTGATCATGTAGACGAAGTGCTAAGCGACGCGATGATGTTCTATACGATAGAGCTAAGTGATCATTTAGCTGTGACGGATACTAAACGATGATATGAAGCACTAGGCAATGGTGTTAAGCGATTGTGTAGTTCTATACGATAGAGCTAAGCAATAGCTAGGCGATGGTGTTAAGCGATTGTGTAGTTCTATACGATAGAGCTAAGCGATCGTTTAGCTTCAGCAGACACTAAGCGATCGTGTACCTCTTCTCAACATAAGGCGATGATGTTAGACGATTGCCTTCAGTGCTACACGATCAACCTTAGTAAGACTTTGAGGGTGGACTAAGAGCAGCCGGTTCGACCGATTTTCTCAAGGTCCAATCCGGTTCAGTCTCAAAGGGTTTTTGGCTGGTTCAGATTAGACTTCATTAGTCCGGTTCAAACTCATCCAGTCCGGTTCAAGATGCTTGGGTTCGGTTTGAAGCGGTTCAAAGACGGTTCTGGAAGTTGTTTGTAATAGTTAGGCATCTGTTTGCTTGTTTATACCAAAATGAAAACCATATCAGTTAGTATTTAATTGTTTATGCATGTGATGTATGTAATAATTAAATAATTTATATATATTGCATATAGTATGCCATGTAGATTTAAAACCCCACGTAGGAAGCACGTTACATGCATTGAAAGTATGTTATAATTGTTACAATATATAGTATGCATGTCAGGGTTATGTTTAATATAATGGTTATATTAGATGCCTTTGTTGAATGTTGTGAATGTAAGCATGTCTAAATTTTTGTAAGTTGTTATAAAATTGGTTAGGACGTTTAAAATCCATAACAAAGAACAATTGCATGCTCATCTAGGTTAACAAATAGTTTTTAACATTTCAAATAGAATTGTACCTTATAAAATACGGTTACAAACTCATATCAGTTCATAAACCTGTCTAAGACTGAGGGTACTTAAGTTGATGGTTTACGAAACACCTTCTACCTGGGGATTATGACCGAACTATTGAGAGTTGTTAACTGATTTTATGAGCTTGCGTGAGCGATGTGAGGTAATAAAATGTTTATCACCTAGACATTGTAGGTTAAATCCAATTATAAGAGTTATTACTTGGATAACCACTTAGACTTAGGTTGTATGAAATTAGTCGTCATGCCTAAGTAAAATACCCCAACATTTAGAACACTTCAGTGAGAGATTAATAATATATTTGATTTATAGTTATTAGCTCTCACGTCCTCAAGAGTTCATTCCGTAAGATCCATGCTCGGCTTCGTGTCGATTTTGTTGGATTTTATGTCCTAAAACTCGTAGTTTGTAAATTAATAAACATATTCTGTTTGTTTTTCGATAAAGTTGTTTATTGAAATTGTAATCTTGAATCCAATAAATTAAGGTCCTGAGGCTATTTGATGTAGTTTGAACTTTATGTAGTGACAAAAATGTGGATCAAGTTCAAATATATAGGTAAAATGGTCTATAGTATATGAATAAGGTTGGGCGCCTTATTCTGGGAACACTATGGATGCGGCCCACTTTGTAGTTAGTACAAACGATGTGATCTTGAATCGTTCATATAGAGATATGTGAGTGGGGGCATCCTATGCAATGAGTTTACATAAGACTAAACCATGAAATAGTCACTTTTTACGTTCTAAATGTCGTTTTATGTATAAAACTGACTATTTCGTTAATTAATGACTTAGGTAACTTAATCTTAATCCTGAGCTAATTATGAACTCCTGTCACTCGAAATTATCCTTAGATCTGCATAGGTGAGGGCAGCTCATCATCGCTGGCCCAATAAGCCTCATTCAGGGTATAGATCGGGTGGATAGCGGGGAACATAGGGTGCAAGACGGAATTCACTCCTACCCATTATAGGGATAGTAGATAGGTTGTTCCCTTTAGAATTGAATCCAGGTCTTGAACAAGGGCCCCACCCTCTCCTTGGCCCAGAGGGATTCGATTTATAGGTTGGACCTTAAACCAATTTGTTCATTAGAGGATCAGTGAACTTAAGGAACAAGATGTAGTCTTGGGGAATAAAACGGTTTTATGACCCAGCCGAGATTACGAACAACCTGTGAAGGATTAGCTTACTAAATCATGGTTATATCAAATGGACACAAATATATCTATAGTGAGTGGAGTGGCAACTACGGGACTATAGTGGAATGACCCGTTAGTTAACGAATGTTGATTAGCTCCGTCTAAAGAATTTAGCTAGCAAATCTCAGATCGTTGGAGCCCATGATCTATAGGTCCATTAGGTTCCCCTACTAGCTCATATGGAATAAACTTAGAATAGTATGATAGAATAATTCGAATTGTTCGAATTAGGTGAAGAGAAAGAAACCGACATGTACATGTGATCGACATGTACATGTGATATAGTGGTCGGGTTTTTTAGTTTAGAGATACAACTTTAATATTTAAATGTGGTTTAAATATCAAGAATATGAATACATTCATATTCAAAAGCTCGAAAATAATGGAAATGGTCAAAGAGGTAAAAAGTTAATGAGTTGACTTTTTTACTTTGAAAAGTCAAACTTTGACCGACCTTATATTCAAATGTGATTTGAATTTCGAGAAAATGAATGCGGATTCATGCTCGGGAGGTCAAAAATAGTCAACACGAAAAAAATCATAAAAAGTCAAAATGTTGACTTTTTGGTCAAAGTTTGACTTTGACCAAATGATTATTTTTCCCTTTGACTAAAGTTAGTTAGAAAATCAAACCTTTTGTTGGATAATTCCACTAACAAAATAGTGGGCTAGGTGTTGACTTATAGTGGAAACATTAAGCCCACTAAGATAGTGGATTATAGGTATTGGGTTTTTATGAATTTGGTTCATGCAATTGTTGCATGGTTTTTTTTTTATATAAATTGGGCTTTTGAATTTGGATTTAAAACTCTTGCAATTTTGTCAAATTTAGTTTTTCAAAATTGGGCTAAAATACAAAGTTAAAACCCAAACCTAATCCAAAATTCCATTTCTTTTTTCCATCTCTTTCTCTCTCTCGGTTTTCTTCATCCACCAAGTCCCACAACTCGGTTCTGAGTCCGGAGGACAATAGGTCAATTCTAGTGGTGGTCCGAAAGAGTTCGGGTCGAGATTCAGCAAGGAAAGGCGGTTTTTGGGAGCTTCAAAGGTAAGTTAATTACTGTTTTTTTTCCTTCAAATTGCATGTTTTTTCCTTTAAATTAAAAGCAATTAGAGTGCAATTAGGTCCTTTTTTTCGCTGCATATGTCTCAGTTCCATCATGTGGTATCAAAGCATGCTAGAATTACGCTCAATTTCTTTTGGTGGGTGTTTTTTTCCTATCTATTCAAGTGTTGAATGAAATGTAGACTAAAGTGGATTAATTATGATTTTGGCATTGTTTTTCTCTAAATTTCTTGTGGAAATTTGTAATTGCTCACTTGTTTATTAGCATTAATGTGTGAAAAAGGGTCTGTAAATTTGTTGGAGTCATTAGAGTTAAAATTAGGCTGTAATTTCTTGATTCCGAAAGAGAGAACAACAACAAAAATGGAGAAAATTTGTTCACAGACTCGATTTTAGTCTCCATACTCGAGAAGAGCTCCCAGACCCGACCCGCCAGCCCGGATCCGATCCGATTCGGAGAAACCTCGTACGCCAGCTGTCGACAAAGAATCTAGCCTATTCCGCAGCCCGACTTGGTTCTCCGCCCGAAGCTACCTCGCATGCGTGCCTGGCTTTACCACCTGCCCCGTCCGGATCCGACCCACTGCCTACGCGCCTCCCGTCTACTCGCGACCCACGCGTTTTATCGACCCGGCCCGCCCCACGCCTCTGTTGATTGGGTCAGCGAGCATTGACCAACCGGTCCAGACGGTCTAGACCGGTCTGTTTGACCTTGTTGAGCCGGTTTGACCGGTTCAACTTGGTTTTTGGTGTTTTTGGGCCGATTCAAGATGGTTCAAAGTGTTTGAAGCCGATTTCGGGAAGCTGGTTGCTAAATTTTGTAATAAATTAGTTATTTGTTTGTTTTTAATGCCAAAATCGATCCACTTTAGTGTTGTTTACCTATTATGCATGTCATGTATAATGTTGTTTGATTATGTGTGCATATAGTATGTCATATAGTTTTAAAACCCCACCATAGAAAAAGCATGTGACATACATTTGTTATATCTTATAAGTGTTATAAAATATATATTATGCACGCTTAGTTTTAATATAAGTATTATATTAAAGCATATTTGATTGAAGGAAGCATGTTATAGATGAATGCTCTAGGGTTATCATTGTTATAATTTATTTTATAATTGTTATAAAATAACCTAGACTTCTAAAATCTATAACAAAGATAAGATGCATGCTCATTTAGGGTTAACCATCGAGCAATCCCAATTTTCATAGAAAATAGGTTGATATCTTGTAAAACTGAAGTTACAAGAAAACTCACCAGGCAAGATCTTGGCAAAAAGTCAGATAAGATGACTAAGGTTGAAGGTTTTTAAGTTGACGGTTCATAGAACACCTACTACCTAGAGATCAAGTCGGCGTCTGAGTTAGGTTAAACCAATTTTATGAGCATGCATGAGCGGTGTGAGGTAATAAAATTTGTTTATCACTTAGACATCGTAGGTTAAAATCCAGTATAAAAGTTATATTCGGATGAATCACCTAAACTTAGGATATGTTTAGTTAGCCGAAATGTATCGCTAAGTATTTTATACCCTAACCGTCTAGAACACTTCAGCTAGAGAGAAGTAATGTACTTTAAGCTCCAGTGTCCCTAAGATCTCACACCGTGAGATTCATGCTTGGCTTTGGGCCGCCCTGGGAGCGGACTCCATTCGAAAAGTGTTTACATGAGTCAATACCAAAATGAATAGGGGAAGTTGTTCATAGTAAGTGGGAGAAGGAAATGTGTCAACACATCCTACGGTCTCTTCCATTAGGTCGCACCGTGAGATTTCTATAATGCGCCTGCATGTCTGCCCTGGAATGAACTTACCAATCGGAGGGTTGTATTATAGAATTCGGAACTCCGTGAACTCTAGAAATTGATAGGGTCTCTCAAGTCCATTTTTATTCTTATCTTTCCAACTTCGGGAGCATAATGATCCGATCTTTGAGGTCTGAAAATGGAGGGTCACACTTACGAGAATTACTAAGTGTTAGTAAATTCTTGACCAAAGTAGCGATAACTGAGTTATTATAAGGATAAGAGTTATTCTGGTAATAGTATCTAGTCAAGATAGTCTTGGTTCAACGGAGGAATAGTCGATCACCCCTCAGTGGAGGTTATTCTAAACCATTGAAATATCGTTGCAAAATATAATAATGAAGGGTACATTATTAGTTTTTTTTTCTTTTTGCTAAACTTGATTGGATTTAAAAGATTAATGGTTTTTTTTTACTAAAAAAGGATATGTTTTTCTTTTTAGCATGACTAGCTCTCTAGATCAACTCTTAGCTTCCGAGAAACTAAACAGCAATAATTACTCAACATGGAAAAACAAAATGAATTCAACACTAGTAATAGATGACCTAAGATTTTTCTTAACTGAGGAATGTCCTCAGGCCCCCTACCTTGAAAGAAGCACAAGGTAAATATGATTTACTAGTTGTTGAGAAATGTTTAGTGGATATCGCACACTTAGTCATGTGGATTAGGGATATGAAGCATGTAGCAAACCATCGAGAGGTGTGCATTGTGTGAGTATGTGAGTAAACCTTATTTGCTTAGTGTGAAGTTAACACAGCGCTTGTCTATGAGTAAAGTCAGCAAAAACTAACTGCCCGAGAAAGTAAGTGGTTGGTCGCATTAAGCAATATAAGTTATTGTTCACTAGAGATAGGAATAATCTTATGTCAGTGAACAATAGCTTATATTATTCCTATAATATAATTATATGAATTATATTATAGGAATAATATAAGTTCAACCGCATGAACTTTGTTGACATAAGATTATTCCTATCTCTAGTAAACAATAACTTATATTGTTTAATGCAACCAACCACTTACCCTCTCGGGCAGTGAGTTGTTGCTGACTTTACTCATAGACAAGCGTTGTGTTAGCTTCACACTAAACAAATAAGGTTTACTCACATACTCACGCAACACACACCTCTCGATGGTTTGCTACATGCTTCATATCCCTAATCCACATGACTAAGTGTGCGATACTTTAACAATCTCACTAAGTGATGCAATGAAGTTATGGATGCTAAGTAAAGAAAGATGGAGATGGAATCGAAGGAAATAGAGAAATTCATTCCTTCATCATAATGTATAAGAAAAGAAGAGAAAAAGAAGAGAAAAAGAAATTACCAGTTGGAAGCAAGCCATGACTTGCTTCTAGCAGATGTGCGTCAAGGCTGTTAGTGGTACCATGGATGGGTGGTGGAACTGACTCTCTCGAGATCTAGCTCCGGTCGAAAGCTCCGGTCGTCACTCGGAATGGATGAAGGAGATGAAGAACTCTCAAGCTTTCTTCTCACGCATTTGTCTGGATCACAAAGATCCGCCCTAAGGCGAACCTCAAGCTAAAACCTTGGATGAGTTCAAATTCTGCTCATCCGCTTCTTTATATAAAGCTTGGATCGCTAACAGCATAAATGAACTGCTTTGATTCTGAAATTCGCGGCGCGTTTAGTCCTTTCTGAATCTCTGCTGCTAACGGTGTGGTAGGTGAAATGTCAACATCAGCTTTTGATTTTCCCAAGATGTAAGTTGATGTGTTCATTCCACCAATCTCGTGTTGATCCCTCTATTATGCGTTATCGTGTAGCCGCAATCGTTTAGTGACCGAATTCACTTAATACCACAACTTCGACACGATGACCGCAATTGCTTGATGAGCACAACTCCCAAGCGATAGACGCATGCGGCTGATTACCGCAACACTCATGCATTGATCGAACGCATTTGCCTTTGCGATGGAGAGTTTCTCTGCATGTGGTCGTCTATGCGGTAGTCTGATTTCTGTGTTTGTGTCCACTTCCTGTGTTAGCTACAAAAATAGAACATTGAACGCATAATAATAGGTTAGCCGAGATTCATTAGGCTGAACGATGCAAGCTCATTTTCTCATGAATTCCTAACATAATTACTGCATATTCTACTTAACAGCCTTCATAATTCTAAATAAAGGGCCTAAGATGACATGCGTTTCTGCGTGTCATCAACTTATAACTAAATGATGTTTGTGAAGTAATGTGTTTGAGGCGGGGAATAAGAATAAAAAGAAAGAAGTTAATTAATTATGCGTTACTCGTACTCCTAGCTAAACAGACTGAGCATTGGAAGTATGACTATAAGAATTGGTAGAGATGTGACAACTGTTAACGTGTAATAAGATGCATGGAGAAGTAGAATTGTGGAGGGATAAATTCACCGTGTCATTAAGCTTGGTCGCAAGGGTAATCCCAACTTGCCACACTAATGCATCGCACAGTCATGCTTATATCTCTATAATGCATAGTTGCGTTGAGCATAAGATTATTCCTATCTCTAGGAATACTACTCACTTTGCTTAATGCGTTCCACTATTTACCTTCTTAGGCAGTTGATTATGGCTACTCAGCTCATAGACAAGCATTGTGATAGCCTTGCATTAAACAAAGAGGATTGACTCACTATACTCGCACAACGCACACCTCTTGGTGGTTTGCTACATGCATCATATCTCTATGCCACATGATTGAGTATGCGATAACTCTTGCAATCTACACTTAACTCATTACAATGAAAGTAAAAGATGAAGAAGAAGATGATGATGAAAATGGTGTTGAAAGGACTAAAGAGATGCAGTGATTACAATATGTATTAATGTCTTAAGCCAAAATGTAATACAATACAGAGGTAAGAGGAGAGGTGAAGGGTTAGATGTAGGTAATCTCTTACTTCCATCATAAGTACGTCAAGGCTGCAGATGGTGCCATAGATCGGTGGTGGAGTAGTCTCTCTCGAGCTCTATCTCCAATGAAGCTCTGGTCATCCCTCGGAAAGGGTTGTGAGAATGAAGAACTCTCACAGACTGTCTGCTCACACTCTCATCTGTAATCACAAGGCTTTATTTATAGAGCTCAAACACCGACAGCATTTGTAGTTCCGTTCTAAATCACTGCCACTTCTGAAACAGTAGGTGAAATGTCAGTTTCATCTTATCTCTTTGATACTCCCAAGGTATGTGTTCGTGATTGTTTCTTCTGAAATATCAATGCATTCCACCCACCTTGTGATTAACCTTCTATCACGGTTATTACTCTGTAGCTACAACATTCCATGCGATGAACTAGTCTTCATGAAGATCAACGCATGCAACCAACTCTGCGATGGTCTGGGATCAACGCATGCGACCTATTCTTAACTACAAAAATAGACATTTTGACATAAAATAACGCGTGATATAGGGTTAGCGGGGATTTCTAGTGCTGATCGACGCAAGCTCACTTTTCTACATGATTTCTTATCAACATCAACGCATATTCTGCTCATAACCCTCATAATTCTTAGTAAAAGGCTACAATAGCTTGTATTTCTACAAGCTATCAACGGTTGTCCAAACATATCCTGGAAGGACTCCATAATCTGATGTGTAGACATCATGACCTCCTACTTCTTGGTAAGAACGTCAGACAAATTTTCCAAGATGTAGACTCGAGCCTTGTCATTGGCTTTCGTCCAATGTTCATAAGCATATTTCAAAGCTTAGGATGTATTGCGAGCAGGGACTAGAGGACATTCCTCCGTCAAGACATACCGCAGATCATCAATAACCAGAATCGTATTCAGGTTAAATTTCCACATTGCATAGTTTTCACTGATTAATTTTTCATTTTTAATCAAGGAAATGATTGTGGAAGACATGTCAAAACGAATAACAAATAATTGACTGTATTAGTTATATTTATCTTAACTCATTACTTAATTATCCAATCAATTTAGCAAAAATACATGTAATCATAGAACCCTAATTAAACTATTGATTTAGTTTGTGAAACGATACTTTAGATGTTTAGAGCAACAACCACTGAAGGGTGATCAACTACTCCTCCCCTGAATTGAGACAATTTTAACTAATCACTTATACCAAAATAACTCTTATTCCTATAGTTTTTAGTTACCATTTTTCAGTTAATGATTCATTAACTAACTTAATTCATCCTGTAAGTGTTACCCTCTCATTTTTCAGATCCCAGAGGTATGCTTCCACAGGCTACCGTAAGCAAAGACAACTGTTAAAAATTAACGTAAGAAACCCTATCCATTGCTAGAGTTTGCGTTGTTACGACTCCTATGATCAAGCCCTCCAAAGGGATGGTCGTTCTAGGATGACACGCAAGTGGACCATAGGAATCTCACGGTGTAACCTAATGGAGGAGACCATAGGATACGTTGACACACTTCCTTCTCCCACTTGAATGAACACTTTCCTTATCCACCTTGCTATTGTCCTATGCAAACACTTTCCGAAGGGAGGTTGTGCCAAGGATGACGTGAAGCCGAGCATGGATCTCACAGTGTGAATTCTTAGGGACGTGAGAGCTAAAATTTGATATATCTCATATACCAATTTTCTCCCACTAAAGTATTCTAATATTTTTAGGGTTTAATTATACTTATATAAAAAACAACTAATGAATTTCTCTAAGTCCGTTTCCATCAACTTAAATATCCCCGCCTAGACAGAACATTCCTTAGACAAAGGTCCCTTATGGAAAAATATTTTATAAATTTGATCTTTTAATGGAATTCATTTTAATCCTATTAAAACAAATTAAAAGATTAACCTGTTTCTAATCTCATTAAGAAAAATTCCAACATAAGTCTAGATGAATTAATTTTAAACCATTTAAAATTAATTTGGACCTATGTTTGCATGTAGCTCTTGATTATAGATTTTAATCTATCTTATTAAAAACATAACACTTATATTTTAATGTTTTATTAAAACCTATAAATTTGCATCTAATGACATTGATTAAATACAACAATAATATTTATCTAGTAATATCATGCTCAATGCAAATTCCATTTTCATTTGTTAAATACAACACTTATATTAATCAAACATGAAAATCAAGCATTCACATAAATCATTCCACCATTCATTATAACATAGCCTGATGCATGAACATGCTTAATGTGATCATAGATCCTTATAACATAACATTTATATTATGATGCATAAGCATGTGAATTTAATCATGCATCCATAAAATATAGCCCTTGTTGGGGTTGATGCCCTAAAGTCTCGTGTCCTGTAGTTTGTAAATAGTTTGTACGAACGCTTGTGTTGTATAATATATGATATTTACTTCACATCCTTTATTTTGCTCAGTTGTTTGTTTTAATTGCTTTACCACAAATCAATAAACATAAAATCATTGGTTATCTGTATGTGACTCAAGCAAGTATGTAGTGAAATACAACTGGATCATCTCTTGAGTGATAACCAAAATGGTCTGTAGTATATGGATATAGGAGGGAAACCTTATCCTGGTAACACTATGGACGCGGACCCCACTTTGTGGAATGGTCACAATTAGTTGTGACTTGTCACAGATGGTCTGATCCTGATCATCATGTTAGGGACATGCAAGCGGGGAGTCCTTATACAAAGAGTTTGTATAAGACCTGACCACAAAGTGTTAACGTCTCATTATATAACACCGTTCATGACAGAGACTTCACTTCACTAGAGATGCCCATAAGTAACATGTCCTCAATCTTGAGTGAATTGAGAACTCCTGCCATTGAGTGCAGTTCTTTGATTGTATATGCATGATTAGTGGCGAGTGGCCAGGTCAGTGATTTCAAACCTCCATTTTGGGGATTCATCTGATTGGGAGCTGGAAACTCAGTTACACAAGACGGAATTCACTACTTCTTTGAGGCAGGGGTAAGTAGATAGATACTCCCTTAAGGGTTGATTCTGGGGCTTGAACGAGATGACGCCACACATCTTCTCTTGGCCCGAGAGGTGTTCACACATAGTTGGGACTATATTGTATTGTTCATTAGAGGAATCAGTCGGTACTTAAGGAGTGAGATGTAACTACAGGGGCAAAATGGTAATTTGGCCCAGCTGTGATTATGAGCATCTGTGAAGGGTCATCGTACTCATGATTGGTTATATCCGATGGACACAAAAATATATCTGTGGTAAGAAGAGTTCAATTGTTGGTCTTTAGTGGAATGCCTGACAGTTAACGGATGGTGGATCTTGTGGCTAAAAAGTTTAGTCAGCTATTCATGGACCGTTGGAACTTCGAGCTACAGGTCCATTAGGTCCCCTGGGTAGCTTGGATAAAGTTGAGAACCAGTGTTTGGGTTAATTTGAAATGTTCAAATTGACAAGAGGAAGTTCAATTATATATGATATAATTGGACTGGTTAATTATATATAATATAATTGGTTAAATATATGAGATACATTATTTTGGAGGAAATTATATATAAATATGATTTATATCAAGTAAAGGAGAAAATACTATAGTAGATATGTGATATCAAACTATAGTGTAAAAATATAATAAGATTATATTTATTAATATTTTAATTGATTAATTATATGATAACTAAGCCAAAAATCATGCTCGGACGTGCGTTAGTGGGAATGTGTCAGTTATTGTAACTGATGAATAAAATGAAATTTGTTTCATTTTTTGAATCATTAGAAAAGTCGTCCAAAAATAAATAGAGTGAGCACACTGGTGAAATCGAAAATGATTGCTTAAGTAAATCAAGAGCCTATACAACAGTCATTTTGCGCCTAAATGATCGCACGCTAGTTCCTACACGATCGGATAACTTTCCTAAATGATCGTATAGTGTGTCGAGTTTGCTAAACGATCATTCAGTAAAACCTACACGATCGTGTAGTTTCTCCTAAACGATAAGCATCGTGCTATATGATAGCGTTGTTTTCCCTCCCACTTGCTTATCGCCTACACGATCTATTCTTCCTCCTTCCTCTACTAAATTCACTAAAGACCACGCTTTGGGTTCTCACTCCGAGAATACCTGGGACTCTTTTCTGGTGGTGTCGTCCCCGCAGCGTTCATGTTCGTGCGGTTGTTTGGGTGTCTATTGATCGGGTAGAGGTTTTCGCTGCTTTGAGTTTCAAACTTTGAAGAACGTCTTCAACTGATATGACAACTCTTTCCCTCGTTTATTTTTGTTCAAAGCATGACTTTAATTGACTATTTGTTTGCATAACTGTGCGTTTGAATGTATATTGTTGTATTTCGGTCACTGTGAAATTGGAACGATCCGAACGTGCTCATGGAACTCTTAGGTAAGAGATCCTTCGGCCCTTATATTTAATTATGATACATGTACATGTTTATCCTAAGGTGGGTTTTCTTTAATCTATATGACATACAATATGTAATATGTATTCAAACATTAATCTAAAGATACATCAAGTGCGTAATTAAATTATTTTAAATAGCAAAAATTGGACCTATTTTGGCACCCTAATATTCCAATCAATTATAAAGATTCGAAATTAATTAATTAAATTAATATAACTATTATATCAATTTAATTAATTAATACTAATTAATTACATAAGGAATTAGGTCAAATGAAGAGCTTCAGCAACAACCCCCTCTCGTATGCATCGCCACGATTCTGTCAAAGTTCGTAAGGTCGCAATGCCAAGGGGCAGCATTGCGATGCTACGACTTCCTCTTGTTACGCCTTGCCTCGTAGCGTTGCGATGCTAAAAGATAGAATGCCCCTCTTTTGTGCGTTTTTTGCATCGAACTTGCCCCGAACACCTTTGTTTTTTCTGATCTTTTTAGCAACACTTGCCCTTTCAGTTGACACGGACTTACATACTCGAAGAAAGAATTAAAATTTCAAAAATACAATGGGCTTTGTTGGGATTAGTGTCCTAATTTTCCTGGAGTCTCGTAGTTTGTAATCTATACATATTGTTATGAATAAAATAAGAGTTATTTTATTTGGCATTTACTCATATCCAATAAACAAAGCTCCATGGTTACTATATGTAAACTTAAGCATGTATATGAGATAAACAAGTGGATCATGCCTTAAGTGATAACGTAAATAGATCTGTAGTATAAGGATTAAGGAGGGATACCTAATCCTAGTGACACTACGGACACAACCCACTTTATAGAGGTTTGCAAGTGTTGTAAACTACTATAGATGGTAGATCCTAACCATTCATGTGGAGACATGCGAGCAGGGGTATCTTGTACAAAGAGTTTGTATAAGATCGAACCACGAGATGAATAGTCTCTGTATATTACGCCGTTGATACTTGAGATTTACATCTCACTTAAACGACCATAGGTGACATGACTTCAATCCTGAGTGTTTTGGGAACTTCTGCCTTTGAGGGCAGTCCTTTGATTAATATAAGTGAGAATGGCCAGATTACTAACTCAACATGCCTACCTTTTTGGGGATTTGTCTGATTTGGGAGCTAAGAATTCAGTTACACAAGATGGAATTCACTCCTTCCCCGAAGTAGGGGTAAGTAGATAGATTGCTCCCTTAAAGGCTAATTCCGGGTCTTGAACATAGTGGCCATAACTTCTCTTTGGAAGAGGGGACTCAGTCATAGTAGGATTATGACTTATGTTCATTAGAGGGATCAGTGGTACTTAAGGAGTTAGATGTAACTACAGGGGCATAACTGTTATTAGCCCAGCTATACTTATGAGCGATCTATGAAGGGTTATCGCATTGTTTATTAGTTTATATGGACACATAATATATCTGTGGTAAGGAGAGTTCAGTTGTCGGTCTTTAGTTAAGTGTCTGATAATTAATGGATGATGGATCCCGTGACTAAAGAGTTTAGTTGGTTATTCACATACCGTTTGAGCTTTGAGCTACAGGTCCATAAGGTCCCCTTGGTAGCTCAATGGATTCAAGTTGAAAATCAGTTCTTTGTGTTGATTTGAAATGTTCAAATTGACAAGAGAAAATTCGATTATATATGATATGATCGGTGTGATGTATGAGATACATCAAGTAGAGGATTAATATAAATAAGATTTACATTAAGTACCATGAAATAGAAAAAAAACAATGGTTTATATGTTTTATGAGATGAAATGTTAAAACTATAGGTTATAAATATAATATGGTAAGTTGGTTATATATATTTATAATAATATTAATTATTGGATAATTATATCTTTTCTCTAATAACCAATTGAGTGGGAGGTTATTGGTGGCTTCATGGTAACCGTGAGATAAAAGGAAAAATGTATTTCTAAATTTAGTAGTTGTTGAAAAGAGATTTTTTATTATCGAAAAAACTCACGAAATTGTTGTCAAGTGAATAAGATTCACTAAACGATAGCTGAAGAGAGACTAAACGATCATAGAGTGACACTACACGATAGTTCACTCAGCTAGCCATTAGCTAAACGATTGCGGAGCTTTTGCTAAACGATCGCAGAGCATTTGTTAAATGATTGGGCATCATCTATGCGATAGACTCTTTCCATCTCCCACTTGATCGATCGTTTACACGATTGTTCTTCTTCGGGTCTTTTCCTCTAACCAAGTCCAAAAAGAGCCCACACTTCTGGATTTTCACACCGAGAATACCAAGGTAGCCATTGTGGTGGTGTCGTACTCAACTCGATCGTGTTGAGGTTTTTGAAGGCCATTCGTTGAGTTCACGGTGTTCGTGTGTTGGTTACTGATTGATCGTGCTGTGTTGCGGTCGCTGTGTTTGAGCGTTCGTGTGTTGCAGTCTTGGAGATTGAACAAGCATTCGTGATCAAGGGAGATTGAAGATGATCTTCAAAGGTATGTATAATCTTTCCCTTGATCTTAATTGTAAAGTATGTTGTAATTTTGTATTGTGCATGACCGCTTAGTTTCTATTTTCTTGATTGTAATTATGTATGTTCAAATACGAATGGAATTTGGAACGATCATTCCGCTACTCATGGAAATCCTCACATCCAATTTCCTTTAATTGGTATCAGAGCCAAGTTGTTCTGATATTCCAAATTTCACTTCTGTTTTGAACTTCTTTTACAGTCGTGGTGGATTTTCTGCATTGTGTTTAATTGTTAAATGCGTTTGTGGATAGGGTTGATGAATGTTTACTAGATTAACTTCCTCTATTTAAAGCATTCTTTAAATTACAAAGTGTTAATTTGTAAGGGCCCTTGTGTTTTTGGGCATAATTAATATGCAATCGATTATGTAATTCAAAGTGTTTGAGTTTATCAAGTCGTTCGTGATGAAGTTTCAAAGCATGGAGATGCAGTTCTCAGCGAAGAAGAAGACCAAGAGTTGTCGTATCGTGTAGCCTCAGGTAAGCGATTGTTGAGATTTGGCTAAATAATCTAGTAGATTTTTCTATGCGATCGAGTAGTATTTATTAAACGATGGGGTAAAGTGTTCACTCTATTGCATAACATTGGTTGCCCCATCGCGTAGACACTGGAGGTAAACAATCGAGTGGGGGCATGTGATGCTCATCGTTTATAAAAGACGCGCACACTAAACGATCGTGTAGTTAGCATGCTCATCGCATAGTCACTGACTACACGATCACGCGGTATACGATACTAAGCCACTCGTTCAGTGATCGTTTAAGCGATTGTGCTTCACCGCATCGTTGTCATTTAGACGAGCTTTTAGATATTGCATTAAGCATTGCGCATTACATGATCGCGTACCTCATGCTTTATCGCATAGTAAAAGGAACACTATCATTGCTAAACGATCGTTTAGCACTAGAAGCATTGGTATATGATTGAGTAAAGCGTTTACTTTTTTGTGTAGACGGTCGCTTGGGTTTTGGTACATGATCAGCAGAGACGTGGACTTCGATCAGACGGTTGATAGCTTGTAGAAATACAAGCTATTGTAGCCTTTTACTTAGAATTATGAGGGCTAATAAGAAGAATATGCATCAATAATACCAAGAATTCATGTGAAAAAGTGAGCTTGTGTCGACCAGCATCAGAAATCCTCACTAACCTTATATCATGCGTTATTATGCATCAAAGCGTTTACTTTTGCAGGCATTTCAGGGATTGACCGCATGTATCAACCTCAGTTTGCTGCAAGAATAACCGCATGTAAAGGATTCATAAAGACTAGTTCATCGCATGGAATTTTACGTCCACATAGTGATAATTGTAATGGAAAAGTGATGGCCAAGTGGGTGGAATGTGTTGACACTTCAGGAGAAACAAGCTTGAACGCATACATTGGAAGTATCAACAAGATAAGGTGATGTTGACATTGCCCATACCACGACAAAGGTAGCAGTGAGTCAGAATGCACTCATCATGTTTTCGCCATTTAAGCTCTATAAATAGCACCTTGGATCTTCATTTCAAAACATTCGAGCTTTTGCCCTAAGGCAGATCCTTGTGATCACAGATGAGAGCATGAGCAGACACTCTTTGAGGATTCTTCACCTCCACAACCCATTTCGAGTGACGACCGGAGTTTCGCCGGAGATAGAGCTCGAAAGAGACTTCTCCACCATCCATCCATGGCACCATCAACAGCCTTGACACATTTCGGATGAAAATCAAGATATTGTTTTCATCTAGCCTTCCATTTCTCCTCTTACCTCTTTATTCTATTACATTTTGGCTTAAGACATTAATACATTTTGTAATCAATGCATCTCTTAATTCCTTCAGCTCCATCTTCTACATCTTCTTCTTCTTTATCATCGTTTACATTCATCGCTTAGTTATCAAAGACAGTCACATACTCAATCGTGTAGCCTAGAGATAGGACGCATGTAGCAACCCACCGAGAGGTGTGCGTTGCACGAGTATAGTGAGTGAGTTCTTTTCGCTTGGTGTGAGACTGTAGCAACACTTGTCTATGAGCTGTCGTAATGCTTGTGTATGAGCTAATTAGCCACAACTAACTACCTGAGAAGCTAAGTAGTGGAACACACTAAAGAAAAGTAAGCCTTGTTCCTAGAGATAGACACGATCTTATGCTCAACGCAACTATGCATTATAGAGATAGGCATACGGCTGGCCACCGAGAGGTGGGCGATGTGTTAGTGTGGCGAGTTGGGATTACTCGAGTGACCTAACATAATGAACATTATTATGCGTTAACAGTTGCTGCATCTCTACCAATTCTCATAGTTAAACTTCTATTGCTCAATATGTTTAGTTAAGAGTAGGAGTAGTGCATAGTCCTTTTACTTCTGTCTTTTTACTTTTATTCATCGCCTCAAATGCATCATTTAACGAACATTATTGAGTTACAAGTTCCTGTGTTATCCCGAGAAACTTGCATTCTCGTTATACTTAGGAAGAAAGCAAGAAAACTTGTGACAGGAACACATGGTCATTGCATACGTGCTTAACGCATATTATATATTTTCTAGTCCAATGCATGACCTCCAACGCATGGAGATTAACGCATAACATAAGACAAGCATATTTTTCCTCTCTTCTTTTCCAACCAAAATGGTTCAAGACCCGGTTTGTCTATTTGAACCAGAGACTCTTTGCATTTTTAATAGTTAGCTTTTAGTTTGAGGATTTGAGGCAAATTATCCTGGTTCATCAACATTTGTTTAATATACATGAGATGTATGTGGTTTATAGGGCATAGTGTATGACATACAGATTTGAAACCCACCTTAGGTTGTGCAATTATTCATCAATCATGTATTATAAGTGTTATAATATTGCATGATGAAATTACAAAAGGGCATGCGCATGCATCATGGAAATATAAGAGTTATATTTATGCATGCAGGAAGCATATTCATACATCATCATTATATTATAAGTGTTATATTATAAGGGTGAATGGAAGCATGTTTGCTTGGTTCATTGTTGTTTTGTATAAGTGTTATATACAAGTAGCAATGAATGAACAATGCATGGAGCATGACACTTAGGCTATTTATAAGTGTTATGAAAACCTTGTATGTGTTTGCTTTGCGTTGTGAATGGTTTTGGTTGTTTCTGTTATAAGCGTTATAATAGAAATTAGAACTAAAATCGATAAGAAAGAGTTGCATGCGAACTTGAGGTGAACTCATGTTTTAAAAGGGTTTAGAAATTGGATTGAGATAGACCTAAGTTCAATGGTTCTAATGGGATTAGCAACCTAGTTTAATCTTTTTTAAATTGGTTTAATAGGATTAAATTGATTTCCATAAAAGATTAAAATTGTATTAAATCTATCTATAAGGCATATTTTGTCTAAGGCAGGTTCTGTCTAGGCTGGAGTATTTAAGCTGACGGAAATGGAACACCCCTACCTGGGAACCTACCTGGAAAGGTGAATTAGATAGATTTTTTGCAAGCATGCGACAGTTGGTCAAAGATTCTGTTAAAGATTAATGGATGATGGTCAAAAGTTGTTTCAACTATCCAAGGTAAAAGTTACTCGTGGGAAAACCTAAACGGTCACTTAGTTAAAATTCTTAGCCATTTTTTCCTAAATAAACTAAACCCTAGATTATAAAATACTCAATGAGAGGAAGAGATGTATCTGATATGTCAATGATTCCACTCACATTTCTCCTTGAATGTTCACATCGTGAGATTCATGTTTGGCCTCGTGGTGCCCTAGGAGCATCCCCCTTCGGATGGTATTTGCATGAGTCAATATCAAGGTGGACGGAGAGAGTGTTTATAGTAAATGGGTGAAAGTGTGTGTCAACACGTCCTACGGTCTCTTTCATTGGTTCGCACCGTGAGATCATTCTGTACTCCTTCGTGGCACCCTAGGAGCGTCCCCCTTCAAATGGATTTTTGCAGTTAGTCAATATAAGGGTGAACTCTAGGGCCTAAAAACCCTTGTTTAATATTGAAATATTTAGTATTAAAACAACAGCTAAAAGGCCAAAGGTTTCTCCTAAGGAAAACGCCTATCTTTGGAATCTAAGGTTAGGTCACATCAACCTCAATATGATTGAGCAGTTGGTGAAAAGTGGACTTCTAAAGAGTTTAGAAGAAAACTCATTGTCGGTGTGTGAATCATGCCTCGAAGGTAAGATGACCAAACGACCTTTTACTGGAAAAGGTTACAGAACCAAGGAAGCCTTGGAGCTTGTACATTCTGACCTCTGTCGTCCAATGAGTGTTAAGGCTCGAGGTGGGTATGAATATTTCATCTATTTCATAGATGATTATTCAAGGTACGAGTATCTTTACCTAACACAACTAAATCTGAAGCCCTTAACAAGTTCAAGGAGTATAAGGCTGAAGTTGAAAACTTGTTAGGTAAGAAGATAAAAACACTACGATCTGATCGTAGGGGAGAGTATATGGACCTCCAATTTAAGAACTATATGATAAAACATGGGATTGCATCCTAACTCTCGGCCCCAGGTACACCTCAGCAGAATGGTGCATCAGAAAGGAGAAACGAACCCTTGTTGGAACATGGGTTGATTACTATGATGAGTTATGCTCATCTTCCAGACTCGTTTGGGATTTTTTGCAGTGGAGACTGCATGTTACATTCTAAACAACGTTCCCATCGAAAAGTGTTTTTGAAACATCTTTTGAGCTGTGGAGAGGCCCATAAAGGTAGTTTATGGCCATTCAGGCTTTTGAAAGGTGTCTGACCCATGTGCTTAGTGACTAATGGCCGAAAAGTTGAAAACCAGCGTTCGAAAGTTGTCTATTTGTAGGCTACCCCAGGGAAATAAGAGGGTGGAATACTTCTAATGAAACAAGTGAGAAACGAAAGTGTTTTGTTTCTCTAAAAAATGCTACTTCTTGAAGAAGACCATATCCAAGGGATCATAAAACCACAGAAAGTTCAGCTTGTTTCTAAAGCGCGAAGATTTCCTAAGTAGACTGAGAATTTCTAAGGGGTTCAACAAGAGTTGTTGAACAGGCCGATAAAGATCAACCAAAAAAGTTGTTGATGTGCGATACAGTCTAGTCCAATCAGATTTAATTTGTTTTGAATACAAATTCCATTAGGGGTTTTAATGAATTGTATTTGAACAATTAAAACGTTTAATTTTTGTAGAGATTTAAACAAAATTGGAAGAAGAATTAAAATATTTAAATATTGAATTGCATGAACAGGATTCAATGATAGAATTAGGGTGGTTTGATTAATTTAATATTTTGATATTAAATTATTATTTATTTAAGTTCATGTAATTATTTAAAATAATTTTTTCAATTATTCTAAAAATCAAATTCAAGATATTGATTTTATATTTTAATTATTTTAATGAAAAATATAAGATTAAAATTCTAGAAATTAAAAACAAAAATTTGGAAAATTCGAACTATTGAAGTGGAGTTCCCCAAATTTTGCAATCTATCGAGATGGAGTGGATTCGCTCTAAGTCAAAACACGCTAGCCAAGCTAAAGATCAAGCTCCTTGAGGTTGTCCAAATGAGTTGAAGCTGGAAGGATTATGCATGTTTTTCATGGTTAAATTATGATCGTCCGGGCAGTGAAGAGGATGCTTTTATGTTGTGTTTGTTTTTTTTTTTTTTTTTTTTAGATCTTGTGAAAATTCTTCTCTTCTCTCTAATAATCCTCCTCATCCCTTATCAAATTGACCTCAATTTGAGATTCCACCTCTTAATCCAAGTTAGAGGATATTAGAGAAGCTTCTTTTGGTAGTGTACTGAACATTTGAAGAATAATTTCGTGTTGAGGAGCAAGGATTTGAAGAGTTACATCAAAGGTAATATTCTTATGAAACCCTATTTTAATGACAGTTTCAATGCATGCTTTAAAACTCAAATTAAGTGTAATTAGAGTGCTTATTGGTTCTTATTTCTTCCGTTGCATGTTAGTTTACTCTATCAATTGGTATCAGAGCCAGGTTTAAGCACTCAATTATCGTTAATTTGAGTTTGGTGGGTGAATTTCTAAGTTTGTATGAAATGGTGGCTGATTCGGTTGAAATTCAACTTTGGCATTAGTTTTCTCTTCAATTATGAAGTTTAATCTGTAATTGGCTCTTGATTAATGAGCTTATATGTGTGCTCTAGTGTATGTATATGCATGTTTAGGGTTTCTTAAAATTAATATTAGTGTTATGTTAATTTTGAATGCCCTTGATGTATGTTATGGATGGATAGCATGTCTATTGTTTTATAACAAAAAATCGCATTAGACATTAAAATCCATAATAAAGATTATCAACATGCTCACTTAGGTTAACAACTTGTTTTAATAGTTAAAATAGGTTGTTATCTTATAAAATATGGTTACAAACTCAATCGGTTCATAATCCTGTCTAAGGCTAGAGGTATTTAAGTTGACGGTTTATGTAACACCTCCTACTTGGGGATTATAACTGAATTGTTAAGCGCTATTAACTGATTTTATGAGCTTACGTGAGCGGTGTGAGCTTTAAAATTTTTTTAACACTTAGACATCGTATGTTTAAATCCAAATATAAACGTTATACTTGGATAAATTATATAGACTTAGGTTGTTTAAAATTAGCCAGAATATACCTAAGTAAACAAATATCCAAACATTTAGAATACTTCAGTGGGAGATTAACAATATATACGATATATCATTTTTAGCTCTCACGTCCCCAAGAGTTCACATCGTGAGATCCATGCTCGGCTTTGTGTCACTTTTACCATGACTGTTCCATTTGGAAAGTGTTTACATGGGTCGATAACAAGGTGAATGAGGAAGTAGTTCATAATAAGTGGGTGAAGGAAATGTGTCAACATATCCTACGGTCTCCTCCATTAGTTTGAACCCTGAGATTCCTATGTTGCGCCTACTATCATTTTTAGGCAGCACTAACTAGTCGTTAACCGCAACGATCCCTTCGGAGGGTTGTAACATAGGATTCAAAACACCCAAGCTTCAGAAATGAATAGAGTTTTATAGTTTCGTCTCGAACATTATCTTCCAATTCTGGGGTATGTTCATACCGTTCTATAAGATCTAAAAATGAGGGGTCACACTTACAAAAGTTACTAAATGTTAGTAAAAGTTCTTGACCAAAAATGGTAACCAAACTACTATAGGAATAAAAGTTATTTTGGATATAGTATTTGGTCAAGATTGTCTTGCTTCAGTGAAAGAGTATTTGACTGCCCCTCGGTAGCATCTATTCTAACTCAATAAAGTATCGTTGCAAATAAATAAAGAAATATAGGTACTTTATTATGTTTGCTAAAATTGGACTTAAATGCATAAGTTTAATAGAATTTGTTTATTTTTCAGCAATGTCAAACTCGATTATACAACTTCTTTCTTCTGATAAATTCAATGGAGAAGGTTACTCTAACTGGAAATCGAATATAAACACAATTCTAGTTGTTGACGACCCAAGATTTATTTTAACAGAAGAATGTTCTTCTCTTCCCAGCTCAAATACTAAAATCAAAATGTTTGGGAAGTTTATGATAGATGGGTAAGGGCTAATGAGAATGAGAGAGCCTACATCTTGGCAAGCATATCTGATGTGCTCAATAAGAAACATGAAGCCATGCCCACTGCTCATGAAATCATGGCATCATTGCAAGAGATGTTCGGGCAACCGTCATCTTCAGTACGACATGCAGCTATAAAATATGTTTATAACTCACGTATGAAAGATGGGACTAATGTTAGGGAGCATGTCCTGGACATGATGATCCATTTTAACATTGCAGACGCTCATGGTACTATCATAGATGAGACTAGTCAAAGTCTTAGAGTCTCTTCCGAAGAGCTTCTTGAACTTCCAAACTAATGCTGTAATGAATAAAATTAATTACAACCTAACTACTCTATTGAACGAACACCAGACTTACCAATTGTTGATGAAATTAAAAGAAAGTGAAGCAAACGTTGTTTCACAGAAAAATTTTCTGAAGGGATCATCTTCGGGAACGAAGCCTTCAGACAACAAGAAGTCTGCCCCTTCCTCTTCTAAAGATGAATGTATCCAAATGAAAAAGAAGGGAAAAGGGAAGAATAAACCTGCTGTTAAGAAAACCAAGGCTTCTAAAGGAAAATGTTTTCATTGTGGAAAAGATGGGCATTGGAAACGCAATTGCCCGAAATATCTGTTTGAAAAGAGAGCAGAAAAGGAAAAACAAGGTAAATTAGATTTACTTGTAATTGAAACATGCTTAGTGGAAATTTCTCACTTAACCTGGATATTAGATTTAGGCGCCACTAACCATGTTTGCACTTTTCTACGGGAAGCTAGTTCTTGGACTCAACTCTCAGAAAATGAAATGAATTTCAAAGTAGGAATAGAAGAAGTCATTTCAGCTAAAGCAGTGGGAGATATCAAGTTATATTTTGGAGAATCTTTCATTTTGTTAAAAAAAATGTATATTATGTACCCAAAATGAAACGAAATTTGATCTCCTTATCTTGTCTACTAGAAAATATGTATAAAGTGTCTTTTGAAATCAATGAAGTGTTCATTTTTCAAGAGGTGTTCATATTTGTTCTGTTAGACTTGAAAATAACTTGTATGTATTAAAACCAATTGAAGCAAAAGCCATTTTAAATATAATGATGTTTAAAACGGTAGAAACTCAAAATAAAAGACAAAAAATTTCTCCTAACACCTATCTTTTGCACCTTAAACTTGGTCACATAAATCTCAACATGATTGAGAGATTGGTAAAAAGGTCATCTAAATCAGTTAGAAGACAGTTCTTTACTATCGTGTGAATCATGTCTCGAAGGAAAAATGACTAAAAGATCTTTTATTGGAAAAGGCTTCGTACCAAAGAACCCCTAGAACTTATACATTCAAACCTTTGTGGTTTGATGAATATCAAAACTCAAGAAGGATATGAATATTTCGTCAATGTTTTTAATGACTATTCGAGATATGGCTATATTTACTTAATGAGTCACAAGTCTGAAACTCTCGAAAAGTTCGAAGAATTTAAGACAGAAGTTGAAAACTTATTAGGAAAAAGAATTAAAACACTTTGATCAGATCGAGATGGTGAGTATATGAATCTACAATTCCATAACTATTTAGTAGATCATGGAATTCAATCCCAACTTATAGCACCTGGAACACCACAACAAATGGTGTTGCAGAAAGGAGAAATTGAACTTTATTAGACATGGTTCGTTTGATAATGAGTTATGCTCAATTACCTCAGTCCTTTTAGCAGTATGCTATACAGACTGCCGTATATATTCTGAACATGATTCCCTCAAAATGTGTTTCAGAAACACCGCATGAGTTATGGAAAGGACGTAAAAGTAGTTTACATCACTTCAGAATTTGGGATGCCCAACACACGTGTTGATGCAAAACCCTAAAGAAACAAAAGGTGGATTGTTCTATGATCTCCAAGAAGATAAAGTATTTGTATAGACAAATGCTACATTCTAGGAAGAAGATCATATTAGAAATCATCAAGCTCGCAGTAAACTAGTATTGAATGAAATGACCAAAGATACTACAGACAAATCAACAAAAGTTGTTAATCAAGCTGGTCCATCAACAACAGTTGTTGCCTCATCACATCCTTCTCAAGAGTTGAGAATGCCTCGATGTAGTGGGAGGGTTGTTCATCAGCCTAAACTCTACATGGGTTTAATAGAAATTCTGGACAACATACCTGATGATGGCCTAGAGGATCGATTAACCTTTAAACAGGCAATGGATGATGTTGATAAGGAACAAAGGATAAAAGTCATGGACGTGGAAATGGAGTCGATATACTTCAATTCTGTCTGGAAACTTGAAGATGGGGTTAAACCTATAGGTTATAAATGGATCTACAAGAGAAAGCGAGATCAAACTGGCAAGGTGCAAACGTATAAAGCCAGACTTGTGGCAAAAGGTTTTACACAAAGGGGAGCTTGATTATGAAGAAACCTTCTCCCTATTACCATGATAAAATCAATAAGAATACTTTTATCCACATATTATGACTATCAAATATGGCAAATGGATGTCAAGACAGCTTTCCTGAATGACCATTTTGATTAAAGTATTTTCATGTCTCAACCAGAAGGGTTCATTGAACAGGGTCAAGAACAAAAGGTTTTTAAGTTTAAAAGATCCATTTATGGGTTACAACAAGCTTCTAGATCCTAGAATATAAGATTTGACACAACAATTAAGTCTTATGGCTTTGAATAAAATGTTGACGAACCTTGTGTATACAAGAAAATAGTCAACAAAACTGTAGCTTTCTTGGTCTTTTATGTTGATGATATCTTGTTCGTTGGGAATGAAACAAGTTTCCTTGCTGATGTAAAGAGATGGTTAATGACAGATTTTTAGAATATGTAGCTGCATGTGAAGAAGCTAAAGAAGTAGTATGGCTGCAAAAGTTCTTGAAAGATTTAGAAGTGGCTCCAAATATGCATTTGCCCATTACTCTGTATTGCGACAACAGTGGAGCAGTTGCCAATTCAAAGGAACTAAGAAGTCATAAACGTGGAGAGCACATCGAAAGAAAGTACCATCTCATCAGAGAGATAGTACACCGAGGAAACATGATAGTCACGAAGATAGCCTCAGAAGATAACCTTGCTAATCCATTTACGAAGGCCCTCTCGGCTAAAGTGTTTGAGGGCCACCTGGTCGAACTAGAACTACGAGTTTCATAATCTAGGGCAAGTGGGAGAATGTCAAGGGTATATGGATGCTCTAGTTTATTGTATTTTCTCTTTATTTTCTCAACATTGTAAAATATTATATATTTGTCTCACTGAAGTATTAGTCTAAGTGGGAGATTGTTTGGAATGTCCTAAAACTCGCAGTTTGTAAATATTGTTACGTATTCTATTTATCAAGAAAAGTATTATTGAGTATTTTATTCAATAAATTATTATTGATATTTCATTCTGTTATAAAAATCCAATAAACGAATCCATGGCTATAATATGAATACTTAAATTTTATGTAGCGACGTAAAGAGGGTCAAGAATATAACCAAAATAGTGTTTAGATCGAGACTCAGTGTTGTTAATTCAACTACAAACCGAAACAAAAGAAAATTTATAATACCAAGCTACTCCTATCACTACTAAAACGTAGTAATAGTGGTAAGTCTGAGTCGATCCATGGAGAAGTGCGATTGGTTTCGTTAAGTTAATTTTCTAACCAGAGCGATAAATAGGGGGTTTTGATGTGGAAGAGATAAACGCGTGAAATTGAAATAAAATGCAATGGATATATGAAATGGTAATGGATTCATCTAGTTCTTGGATCAAGTAGTCATTCAATGTAAATCAAATCATTGTTTTCAGCCAATATATCATATATTTTAATTATGCATGTTTAGCTACCCAATCGATAGAATTAACTCATCTTTATAAGCCCAAAAATCAATTAATCTGAACCAAACAAGCGTCCTACTTCGTAATTAATGCTGGAAAAGCTGTGTTCTAACTAACCTACTTGCTTCTAAATGTAATTGGGTCCTCAACAGCTATAAAGAACTAGAAACACATGCATTAAGATTCAGGATTCAACTATGTTGATTAAGTGTTAGGAAAACCGTGTTCAAATAATCAATTTATTCTTTAAATCTAGATTACACGTGCAATGCAAAAAATCATGGACAGCCTAAAAACCTAAGCATGCTTATCTAATCTGTGCTATAAGGGTAAATTCAAAGCATGGACGATTACAAGGATGCGTGTGATGACATGCAGTAATGCATGTCATCTTAGGCTTTTTATTTAGAATTACGAGGGCTGCTAAGTAGAATATGCGGCAATTATATTAGAAATTCATGAGAAAATGAGCTTGCGGCGTTCAGCATTGAGAATCTCGGCTAACCCATTATTACGCGTTATTATACGTTCAAATGTCTATTTTTATAGCTAACGCAGGAAGTGGATGCAAACCGGAAGCTAGACTATCGCATAGACGACCGCATGCAGAGAAACTCTCCTTCACAAAGACGAATGCATACGATCGACGCATGGGTGTTGCGGTGATCAGCTACATGAGTCCATCGTATAAGAGTTGCGATCGTCAAGCGATTGCGATCATCGTGTAGAAGTTGCAGTATTAAGCGAATGCGGTCACTACATAATTGCGGCTACACGATAACACATAATACAGGGATCAACGTAAGGTTGGTGGAATGGACGCATCAACGCATCTCTCGAGAAAATCAAAAGATGATGTTGACATTTCACCTACCACGCCGTTAGCAGCAGAGATTCAGAAAAAGACTAACGCGCCGCGAATGTCAGAATCAGAGTAGTCCATTAATGCTATTGGCGATCAAGCTCTATATATAGAAGCCGTTGAGCAGAATTTCAACTTATCCAGGGTTATCCCTATGATCCAGACTAATGCGTGAGAAGAAAGGTTGAGAATTCTTCATCTCCTTCATCCATTCCAAGTGACGACCAGAGCTAGATCTCAGGAGAGTCAGCTCCACCGCCCATCCATGGCACCACCGGCAGCCTTGACATACATTTGCTTAAAGCAAGACATTGCTTCCAGCTGGTCATTTCATTTTCTCTTCTTTTCTTATATTGTATTGTATTACATTCTGTGATTAAAGAAGTAATACATTATGTGTTCAATGCATTTCTATGTTTCCTTCGATTCCATCTCCATCTTCTTTACTTAGCATCTTTAACTTTCATTGCATCACTTAGTGAGATTGCTAGAGTATTGCATACTTAGTCATGTGGATTAGAGATATGAAGCATGTAGCAAACCACCGAGAGGTGTTCGTTGCGTGAGTGTGTGAGAAAACCTTATTTGCTTAGTGTGAAGTTGTAGCAACGCCTATCTATAGGCAGATGCAACGCTTGTCTATGAGTAAAGTCGGCAACAACTAACTGCCCGGGAGGGTAAGTGGTTGGTCACATTAAGCAATGTAAGCAAGTATTCACTAGAGATAGGAATAATCTTGTGTCAGCCAAGTTCATGTGGTTACCTTGTCTTATGAGCGCATCATTCATCATTTAGGCATACTTGAGAGAGTAGTCTAAAATCCAAATCTAAGACTCAAGAGAGCAGATTGGAACGCATAAGCAAGAATGAGGAACTTAGGAATAAGCTTCGTTTGCTATTACACAGTGTATGCACCCTACGGAGAGGATATTGCATGCATCCAGGAAGTAGGATATGGTGGTGATATGCGGCTATCGCGCTCATACGGCGAGAGCACGTGAGCGAGTTATGGAGGTTTAAGCATAGGCTTCTCGGCACTATCGCATATACATCGCATGCGTTCTAGAATTAGGCTCAAGTGTGTGTAGCATGATTGCATAGCTTGCGTTGGCTGAGGTTGCCCTTGCGGTCAAGCTCAGTGTTGCAGTGAAGACATCCTCACATTTTATCTATTTTTCCATTCATTTACTACGCGTCAATAGTTGTTTTGTCTCTACCTCTCATTCATACTTCTCATTGCGTTGTCTGATACTTAGGAGTAGGAGTAGTGTTAGCATGGAAACCCCTCCATCATTCTTTTATTCAACCGCCGCATACACATTACCACATAGCATTTAGTTACAAGTCCCTGAGTTCGACCTCGGATCACTCGAGAAACTTGCGTTCGCGTTATACTTGGCGTGAGCATAAGAAAACTTGTGATAAGAATGCATGGTCATCGCATACATTCGTTAACGCATAGTTCATTCCAAAGCATGACCACCGACGCGTGATAATCAACGCATACCTTAATACATGCATCGCATATTGCATTCACGTAATTTTCGTTATCAAGTCCTTGACGATTTGGTAATTTAAATTTTCGTCATCAGCGTGTGAGCTTGAATTTAATTAGCGAAGATATACATTCATGATAGAGGCGTCATCCAACACATAAAAACAAGTCTAAATTAAACAAGATTCAAGAAAAACATAATTCTGAATTAAAGCACAAAGATTGAACAGAAAACTCATCAAAATCTAAAGAACATTCGATCCAAAACTAAACGAAAGATTACCTGATCGATTCATAGACAAACCAATGGGATACAATCTAAAATATGTCCATAATCCGAAAATAAAATAAAAACTAACCTAAAGATACTGAAATTTGAAGGGAATAGAAGAAGAATGAAGATTAACTTTAGCCTCCAAGAATCAGCATTTTTCAACCTAGGGCCAAGAAGAGGAATTTATAATGATCAACGCAGCATTGTAACACTTGAAATAGCATTACAACACTGATGCGGCAAGAGGGAAGCGTCAAACAAGAAGTCCAACGCTTACTTGTGCGCGCGCTCAGCTTCATGTTCGTCATCCTTTGCAGTGTTTCAACGCTCTAAAGAAGCGTTGCAACGCTGATGCTTCTACCTTCAAGCATTGGAGTTTAGCGTTGAGATGCGTTAGGACGCTAATGGTGATGTAACTTGGAATGTCGCGATGCTTGGAATAGTGTTGCAACGCTGCATCCACTACCAGATACTCGCTACTCGATGCTCGATAATTCGATACTCGATCCTCGTTCACTCGATAGCATTTTCTTGATTACTCAATAGCCTCTCACTCGATGGTACTCAATGATGCTCGATGGTTGACCATACTTGGTAGAACTCAATGTCATTTTGGTCTTTTCAACTCCTTTGAAGCCCGGATATTCAAATTAACTCCAAATTGCTTCAAATTAACTCCGTTCTTCACCAAATGATTAATTATACCTCTTGGTTGCTCGATGCCTACAAAATAGGGGAATAAACACGTAAAATCTACTAACGAGCCCCAATTAAGCTAGGAATAATAGCTTTTTTTTAGAGCTAACAAATAGTCTATAAGTAAATGGATGAGATTGGGTACCTCATCCTGGTGACACTATTGGATGCGGCCCATTTTGTATACTGATACAAATGACGTGATTCCAAAGTCATTCATGTGGAGACGTGTGAGTGGAAGGATTCTATGCAATGAGTTTTTCATAAGACTGGACCTCAAAATAGTCACTTTTCTTTATAACGACCATTTACTGTTAAAACTGACTATTTCAAATTCAATGACCTAGGGTAACTCGATCTTAGTCTTGAGCTAACTATGAACTTCTGTTTATTTGGGATTATCCTTTGAACTGCATATGTGAGAGTAGTCCAACAACAATGCTCAATAAGTCTCCCATTTTAGGGATAAGACTGGATAGATAGCTGGGAACATAGTTCTACAAGACGGAATTCACTCCTACCCAACTTAGGGTTAGTAGATAGGTTGTTCTCTTAAGCGCTGATTCCTGGTCTTAAATAATGGGGCCCTGTCCTCTCATGATCGAGAGAGACATGTTTATAAGTTGGACTATAAACCAATTGTTCAATAGACGATTAGTAGGGGTTAAGCAGTAAGATGTATTTACAGAGGTAAAACGGTTTTCTTTTTTTTTTTTTTTTTTTTTTACCTAGCTGTGAATAAGAACAACTTGTGAAGGATCGACTTACTAATCATGGTTAAAGTGGACAGAAATATATCTACTGTAACAACCTGACCCCCTAGGACTCAAGTTAGGCCGTTACTAACACATGCATGCATGGAACTTAAAATGACACAATTTTATAGTGAAATAAATGCTAAATAAATAAAGTCGAATAAAATATTTTCATTAAAACTAAACAAAAGTCAAATAACAGGGTACCCATAAATCATAATTAGAAATTTAATGAGTCTAGAAAATTGTAAAAGTTTGGAAATGAATACTAATCAGTAAATTTCAAACATGAATGGAAAAACGTGAAAGAAATCTAAACATCATGAGCGGAAGCATAAAACTGATCCCAGTGGCTCCCTACTCTTACCTGAAACATAAACATGAAGAAGGGTGAGTATAAATACTCAATAAGTAACCCCATTGTCGAGGTCAGGCTAAGCATCTATGTCCAATAAATGCAACATGAACTGAAACTCTCTACTAGTGGGACCTGAAGATTTCCCTTTCATGGCTCACTCTTTCTTTCCTTTTCCCTAGAGTGCACCTCTTATGTACACCCCAGGTCCTCTCTATGATTGTAGGGACGTGTACTTCTTTCATACACATGGTTATGCATATACCTCTTTCGTATACACATAACTCACTGGTTATGTACCTCTTACGTACACATGGTTATGCATATACCTCTTTTGTATACACATAACCCACTTAATGTGTACCTCTTTCGTACACCTGGTTATGTATACACCTCTTTCGTATACACATCACCCACTGAGTGTGTTCCTCTTTCGTACACACAATTATGTATACACCTCTTTCGTATACACATAACTCACTGAGTGTGTACCTCTTTCGTACACACGGTTATGTATACACCTCTTTCGTATACATATAACCCACTGAGTGTGTACCTCTTTCGTATACACGGTTATTTATACACCTCTTTCGTATACACATAACCCACTGAGTGTGTACCTCTTCTGTACACACGGTTATGTATACACCTATTTCATATACACATAACCCGCTAAGTGTGTACCTCTTTCGTACACCCCAGATCCTCTCTATGAATGTAGGGATGCATACCTCTTTCGTACACATGGTTATGTATACACCTCTTTCATATACACATAACCCACTAAGCGTGCACCTCTTATGTACACCCAGTACCTTCTAGGTATGTATCACTTTTATACACACCAGCCCTAGTACATCTCTTTCATGTACTAGCGCACTCGGGCATGCATCACTTTCATGCAGTCACATAGTCTAGAAAGGAAAAGAGATTGCATCTAACTTCATATTACATAAAACATTCACTTAATCTTGAGTCCCCTAAAATCTCCTCATCAACCTCATGTTAATTAAACTCAAAATACATATTTAATCTAGTTTTAAATGGATCAACTGTAGCACATCACTTTCATGCACTAAATCATGTAAACAATCAAGTATTCGATAGTTCATAATATATCGTATGGTCTACACATTCTCAAAATAAATCACATAACTATATAGATCTGGAAATTTCTAATCCTCATCTAACTTTAAGACATTTCAGTAGGAGTGCCACTTAACTCATAATTTGAGGTCATGCTCAATCATCCTTTTAATATAACTCATAAAATTCTAAATTAAGCTCATACATAATCATATTTAGATATATTACCACATATTCATATATCCTTCCCAAACAGTCCATTCAACCTCAGAACAATCAAATTTATCCTCGTAAACATTCGTAGGATAAATCTACAGTTTATCGCCTGGCAAAAAGGCGGTTCCAATACTAAGATTACTTACCTCAAATTTGGTCACGAATAACAGTCCACGAAAATAGTTTCCTTAAAGCTTTTGAATAAACTTGAATTTGCTCTATAACATAAATTACTAAATTTAGTTTAGCAATCATGGCCTAAAATGAAGAATCCAAAATTTAAATTAATCATTTGGGGTCTAAATCCAATTTAGTCTGAACATTTTCAATTTACTTACCAAGGAAAATTTACCACAATCTAACTATCTTTGTTAAAATTGGTCTTGAATTTGATGGGTCACCTCAAAACTTCCAAACCTTAAATCTAAAGCTCACCCAAATAAGGTTCTGACCCAAACAGCGGCTGAATGGCAGTAGGTGACATCAGACGGCCGAACTGACATGTAGCGAGACCGACAGTGTCTGGAAGGTGTCGACGATGTCTCGAATATGCAATTGGACAGGGCGACGGAGACGGCAGGAGCGTGCGAAGACTTTGGGTGGTCCGACGGCAGACACATCTAACGAGCGCAGCTGGATGGGTGAGCGACGGGCGAAATGTGCGGCTCGAGCGATGGCTTCTGCGTGGGTGACAACCTACCGACAGGCGACCATCCCTGAGGATGAGCCGTGGCTAGAAATGTGCGACTGGCGAGGCGAAGGGGAGCTGACGGCGAGGGCTTTGAAGAGGGAGGGGGCGCGTGCGAGGCTAAAGGGGAAAGGGCTCTTCGATTTTCGTGCCAGAGGGGAAAGAGAAGAGATAAATAATCAAATAAATAAATAAAATTTTATTTTATTTTATTCTAAATTATTTTTATTTATCATTTCTTCCAATATATATATATAATATAATGAATATATGAATATATATATTCTTAAAACTCTTTCCTTTTTCTCTTCAAATTCCAAAAATCAAAACAATTTTCTCCGGATTTAAATTCCATTCTCGACATTAACTTAAAATTAAATTACTGCGACATAGATCCAAATCTTTCCTTTAAACAAAACTGAATTTCAAAATTAACAAAATTGTCCTCAAATTTTATGAAATACAAAATTTGAATTATGAAAAACTCGAGATGTTACATCTATAGTCAAGAGAGTGCAACTATCGAGTTATAGTGATATGTCTCAGTAGTTAACAAATATTGAATATTTTAGTCTAAAGAGTTTTTTAAGCCAATGAATCTCAAATCGTTGGAGCTCACGATCGATAGATCCATAAGGTCCCTCTACTAGCTCGTAAATTATATCTTGGATTAGTGAATTGAGTCGATTTGAAATGTTCTAATTTGAAATTAGGGTTTTGAATTTGAAGTATGCAAATTCCATTAGGGTTTTAATGAATTGTATTTGATACAATTAAAACGTTTAATTTTGTATAAATTAAACAAAATTTGAGATATTAAAATATTTAAATATTAAATTACATGAATAGGATTAATGTATAAATTAGGTGTTTGATTAATTTAATATTCGATATTAAATTATTATTTATTTAATTAATTAAACTTATTAAAATAATTTTTTTTTTCAATTTTAAAAATCAAATTCATATTTGATTTTATATTTGATTTTAATCCTAATGAAAATTAGATTAAAATTCAAGAAATTGAAAAGAAATTGAAAAACAAAATTTGGAAAATTCCACTATTAAGTGGAGTTTTCTCATTTTGCATCTTCAAATGGAGTGGATTCCTCCAAGTCAAACACCTATCCCACTAAGAATCAGCTCCTTGAGGTGTCAATGAGTTGAAGCCGAAGGATTTGCATGTTTTTCATGGTTAAATTACTGAGAAATTTGTGGGCATGAAAAGAGTGCTTTTGATTTTTTTTGAAATTTTACTGTTCTCTCTAATAACCCTCCTCATCCCTTACCAAATTGACTTCAATTTGAGATTCTACCTCTTAATCCAAGTTAGAGGATAGTAGAGAAGTTCCTCTTGATAGTCTACTGAACATTTGAAGATTGATTTCGTGCTGAGGAGCAAGGATTTGAAGAGTTACATCAAATGTAATATTAAACCCTATTTTAATGATAGTTTCAATGCATGCTTTAAAACTCAAATTAAGTGTAATTAGAGTACTTATTGATTCTGATTTCTTCCATTGAATGTTAGTTTATTCTATCAATGTACAACACCTCTCTATTAATTAATTATTTTTTGTGAATCTAATTCACTTAAATTAAATATTTGAATCTCATTCAAATGTTTCTTTCCAACTTAAGTTAAATTATGGATCACATCCATAATCATTTACATATCAATCATATTAATATACAATTTCATCAAATTGATTTGAACAATTCAAATCATTCCTCTTTAATATCCTTTAGTGAGCTAACAAGGGAGCCTAGTGGACCTGCAGATTAGAAGCTCCAATGATATGAGATTAATTGACTAAACTCATTATCCAAATTAATCAATATTCATTAACTTTGGGTACACCCTACTAAAGACCCACAGCTGCACTCTTCTCACTGTAAATATATTTCTGTGTCCACAGATGTAGACAAATAACAACAAGTTAGTCCTTCACAAGTGTTCATAACACCGACTGGATCAAATTACCGTTTTACCATTAGGTTACCTTTATATCCTTAAATATTAGTGCTCCTCTAATAAACAATCTGTTTATGGTCCAACCAATAAACAATCTGTTTATGGTCCAACCAATAAACATAAACCCCTCTCAGGCCAATGAGAGGTCAGGACCCTTTGTTCAAGTTCCAAAGACACCACTTAAGGGAACACTCATCTACTTATCCTGAAGTTGGGAAGAAGTGAATTCCATCTTGTATTATTATGTTTCCATCTCCTCACTCGGTCTTAGTCCCAAAATGGTAGGCTTATTGAGTTGACGAACTGGCTACTCTTACCTATATAAATCAAAGGACAATCCCTCGTGAACAAGAATACATAATACACTCAGGATTAAGACTCGGTTACCTAGGTCATCTAATTGAAATAGGAACCAAACTAATTAACAGTGTTAGATCTAGTGGTTACTATTTCGTGGTCTGATCTTATGCAAACTCATTACATAGGATACCCCTACTCGCATGTTACCTTCATAAACTCATTGGATCATTGCATTTATATCAAATACAAAGTGGGTTGTATCCATAGTGTCACCAGGATAAGGTACCCAACCTTATCTGTATACTATACACCCTTTTGGTTGTTTCTCAAACATTGATTCTTATGTGTCTCCACATACAATTCAAGACTCATAAGACAGCCTTGGATGTTAGTTTATTGGATTTAAGGTTATTGAGACAAAATAGAATGCAACACAATCAATAACATTTATTGAATTAACATCGATAACTCTTTATTGATGACGATCAATTGATAACATTTACTATGTACGAGTTTTAGAGTTATCTAAAACTTATCAATTGATCGTCATCAATAAAGAGTAGAAGCTAGATGAAAGAAATTAAAGCAGAATATTAATTTATGTATTATCATCATTGATAACTCTTGTTGGAGTTCTAAGAGAATAATAAGAAATGAGAGGAAGGGGTGAAAGAAAAACAAAGAGTTGGAGTTCTGGTTTAGTGAAAGAAATTAAAGAAAAACATTAATTTAATGTATTATCTGAAACTTAGGGACTGTTGGGGGCACCAGCTAAAAGTTCGGTGGAGTAGGTTATTATAGCTCACACCATGTTTGAAACACTAAATATAATAATAATACATACAATTATTTATAACCTAGAATTAAGTATAGTAAATACTATTTTAAAATCTTCTATGCTACCGTATTTATTATTTGTCATTCATTCTCTATTTTCTTATTTGTTACCATATTTACCATTTCTTATCCAAATAAAAATAGTTTACACACTAAACACAAATTATGATAACCTAAACTAAAATAATTTGCACCTCAAACACTAACTATTATAACCCACAGATTATGACGATAATAACCAATTCAGTGTCTTAAACACTCCCTTAAAAGTTTACAACTCCACTTAATACCCCACAAAAATGGGAGGAGATGAATGAAAAACACAGCTAAGATAGTGTGATCTAAAAAGTGAAAACATAAGAAGGTAGAATCCAAATGAGGGGAAATGGGCCCTACAAAAGTGACGAACAAAGCCACAAATTTGAGAGAAGATATGTTTGAAAGTGAAACTACGTGATTGGATCAAGTTTAAGTTTGAAACATTATTCAATTGACAAATTAATTTAATTATGGGAAGAGAGAGAAAAAAATTGGGAGGGTCCAAGGTTGACTTGACCTGACAAGAGAGAAATTAGAAATGATTAAAAATGGAAAAAGGCTGAAACTGAAAGTGAACAAAACTTGTACGAAACAAACACGATACTTTCCCCCTTCATGTTGTGTTCTTTGTTATTTATTATTCTCTCCTTTCAAATCTTCCACATTCGTGTCCTCTCTTTTGATTTTCCACATGGTGGCCCCCTCTTTCACATAAATTACTCCCCTCCTTTTAATATTATTTTATTTCTCTTTCTTTTCTTTTTTTTAATGTTAATCATCTAACAACCATAGTTGATATACTTTTCTAGAGATTGGAAGTTCAAATTCTTATACTATCACTGGTTATGATTATAATAATTTTTTTTTAAAGATTATAATAATAATAGTTAAAAGACAAATTTTATGGTATTTTTCTTATAGAAATATTAGAATTTAAAATCTCTTATGCGCTGATGTATCAAACTCAACTAATAATACTTTTAAAAATTGATTAGAACTTTATGAGATTATTCATTTTAGAGGTAGTTACATATGTGATAATCTACCCACGAAATAATGATAAATCTAATGCAATCTAAGGGCAAGTGTAAATATAACACAATCTTAAGATTTATCAAGTAAGTGATATAGACCTATAGAAAAAATTAGGTAGACTGCTAGCTTTTTTCTCACTCTCACTCAACAACTTATTTATAATTTTTTTAATGCTATATTGGTAAAATATTCTTTAGAAAAAATATATTTGTAACTAGTTATATGAAAATACACATATATGTGATGTTGACATAGTATTTATACTATCAATCTTGAAGTTAGAGATTCAATTCTCATCCTTACATGTGGTAAAAAAATGAGAGAAAAAAAAAGAGAAAATTATAAGCTCCTCACCTTTTCCCACGAGAATGATAAGAAAGGAGAGGAAGGGGTGCACATGTAGCCCAATATGAAATAATAATAATAATAATAACAACAACTTTTATCCCTAGATTTTCATGAAAATAATGATTTAGTTTTTATATTTAAGTTTGTAAATATTTAGGCTCCGTTTGGTAACCATTTCGTTTTTTGTTTTTGATTTTTGAAATTAAGTCTATTTTCTTCGCATTTCTTACAATGATTCGTATCTTTCTTAAGTACAATGGTTGAATTCTTAGCCAAATTTTAAAAACAAAGACAAGTTTTTAAAAGCTATTTTTTTTTAATTTTCAAAATTTGGCTCGATTTTTGAAGTCATTGGTAAAAATTAGATAGTAAAATAAGAAATTTAGAGGTAAAAATAGTGTCTATTAGAGGTGTACGGGGCGGAATTGGCTTGGGTTAGAGGTAAGAGAGTCCAAAAATTCGCGAAGTCGAGTCCCTCGGGGCGGAAAATCTCCAATACACAAAGAATGGGGGAGGGAATGGGGAATTTTTTTTTCCGTTTACATTTCGACCCGACCTCGACCCTGCCCCCCTCCGACTTTGTATATAAATTATAAATTTTTATATATATATATATTCATATTAATATTGTAGACTTTATTAAGATAATTATGAATGTTTTAATTATTTAAGTTCAAGATTTTTATTAATTTAATTCTTTAGATGTTGTAATGTTTAAGATAAGAGGCTCTAAATGTTGAATTTTAATTTTTACAAATTATGAGAATTTAGTATTTTAATTATATTTTTAAATTGCATGTGTATTATTGTTTTAATTAGTAAAATTGATAATATTTCATTAAATGAAAATTTCATTGAAAATATTTAAAAAATTAATAAAAAATATATATTTAATTGAAATTAAAAATAAATGTTATAGAAAAATAAATGTGGGAATTTTTTTCCACGGAATCCCGTGAGGAATCCCCACCTCGTTCCCCACGGCTTTAACTAAACCCTATCAGTTCAATTTCGAAGGGTCAATCCAACCCAATATTTCTAGGTTGAATCAGGTTGGGTCACCGGATTGTGTTTTTTGTTTTTTTTTTTATTTTAATTTTTTTTGTATGTGAATTGAGCGAGACGGAGAAGGGAGACGATTAGACGAGGCAAATCTGAGTGAGACAGAGAAGGGAAGTGGTGAGCCAAAATCGAGGGAGACGAAAATCAGTGGCGAGGCATCTATTATCTGATATAGAAATGAGACTGAGATTGAGAAGGGAGATGTCGGTGAGGCCTAAATTGAGGCCTGAGATTGAACTGAAGCGTGAGCTTATGGCTAAAAGTAGCGATGGAAATCATATGGAATAAGGGGGATGGCGGCAAAAATCATATGGAAGAAGGGAGACGTGAGGATGAAAGGAGACGCGGTCCTCAAGGGTGGCTGAGAGCGGTGGACGTGTGGAAGAAGCTCTAAACAAACGAAAACTAGGTTTTATCACACACACATACGTATTCGAGTTGGATCAGGTGGACCAGTCGGTGGTTTTTTATATTATAGACTCGACCCAAAGAATCATTAATCTAACCCAACCTAATTCTTACAGTTTGGGTTGGGTAGCTCGATTTGGATAGGTTCTCGAAATTTTTTAACACCCCTAATGTCGTTATCAAATGAAGCTTAGTTATTCTACTTTTAAATTTGTAATACTCTAGTCTCTAAATTTTAACATGTGTCACTTAGTTTATCTATTTTCAAATTTGTATTCATTTAGTTTCTACTAAGAATAAATTCATCAAAATGAGATGTCATTTTTATTCATTTAAAGACAAATTTTTTTGTCTCTAAACTTCCATGACTTAACAATTTAATCCCTAAGTTTTAGTTTCAAGTAATTTAATCCATGTATACTTTTAAATTTATAATAATTTAATCTCTATAATAAAAAAATTTCATCAAAATTATGTGTCATTTTTATCATATGGGTATGGGTATTTAGGCCTCCAACTTCAAAGGAGAGAATACAAATAAATTTTAGTTAAGTTTTGTTCACTTTGACATCTAATGACTTAATGTTTGTAATAAATATATTTGGATTCGTAATTAGTTTACTGATTCAATATGCATAACAAATTTTATTAAATCTTAGTAATATTTTTTACGATATGGACTAAATAGTTACAATATATTCTAATTCAGATATCAAATTGTTAAAATTAAAAGTATGTAGACATTAAATCGTTACAAACTAAAGTTTATGTACTAAATTATTACTTCGAATGGAGTTAAGGGCCAAAAAATAGCTTTTTTTACTTTTTGTTCCGTAACAATCAACTTAATTTTTATAGTTTATAAAAATAAAGTCATTTGTCTCAAATTAGTTTATCCATCAACATATGACAAGAAAATTTTGTTTGATTCATGGTAAAATTAAAATTTTTTACCCATAAAAATTTAGATTATCATGTTTTGATTGCAGTAATAATACCCATATATCATGTATCCTAAAATGATATCTAGGAAACAAACTCATCTTAAGCTATTTTGACTCCCATGTAAATTAGTTTCTTTTTCTTTTAGTCATATGTAAAATTGCGATGTCTCTCCAATGGTAGGTATAATATCATTCTTATAGGTTGGTTGAAGCGCTAAGTTGAGATATGATGTCTGAAGTTCATATGTTTGTAGAGTTTATATGACTATAAAATTCATATGTCCGAGGTATCTAGTGTAGTTTTTTGTGAGGGGATCGAATCCCACATCAGAAGCGATTGATCGCTTGGCTTCGATTTTATTTTAAAATTACAATACAGAAAAGAAGAAACATATATCAATATACAGTAAGTTAAGCATGAAATTAGATGGACGGAGAAACATACCCTTGAAGAACCGTTCTTCAAACATCTCCAAGTCTTCGCAATTCCTCAACCAAACAATCTTTCACAAATAAACTTTGGACATTACAATCGGATCTTCCCTGCTATTCTTTTGACAAAGACCACTTTATAGGAACCGTCTTTTGAAAGAGAAAATAATTGAATTATGGAGATTTCAATTACAGAAAACTCATTTCTTTGTAAAAAGCATTGAGAGAAGAAAAAGGGGATGGAGAAGATGGGAGAATGAGTTTTTTTTCTTCAATAACCAAATCTCTATTTTTGAAAAACTTTCCCTCCCTTTCTTTATATAAAAAATGAAGTTGGGAGTGAAACTTAACTTCCCACTTAATTGAAATAAAACAATTTATTTTAATCCATTATTAATTACAATAACTAATAATTAAATTAATTAATTAATCTAAAAAATTAAATATCTTATTTTGATTTATTAAATATTTATCTCTTCAAAACCTATAGTTACAAGAGAAGTTGTATTGGGTGACAAATTTAGGGTTTAGCAAACACAACTCCAACTTTTTAAATTTTGCAAATATGACAAATCTTTCACTCTATCAAATCACATTACAGCTGTAAGAGATTTTTTTGGGTCACTCTTATTCCAAAATTGCCCTAGAGGCATTTTCTTTCATTTTCTCCCGATTTTCTCCCTACTTCCTTTTCCATTTCCTTCTATATTTTGCGTTGCATTTTTTTAGGAGTTTGATGCGATTTCATCTGATTTCACCCGATCCGCAACTTTCTGAGGATCATCGGCATATAAACTCAGTCCTGGCTTTATCTAAATACCAATGGAGATGGATTGATTGAGGACATTAGAGATTCGACTTTGAGAGAGAAGTGAATAATTAAGTCCCTGGGAGAAAACCTCAATCTCTAAACCGATGAAAAGGAGATCTAGGTTCTAATCAAAATGGAAGACATGGATGCGACTGCCAGAGTTTTTGGCATTGAAGATGACAGCGTAGTTGGATTTGGCAGTGGAAGAAGGCAAAGTTGCAACAGTGGATATCTTGCGATGGCTGAAGAAGGAGGAGGTTTTGCCCGCAAAAGAAACAGGAAGCAGGAGGACGGAAAGTGAGAAAAGAAGTAGCATGGAGATGGAAAACTCATTCCACCATTTGGCTCCAGTCGCGACCATAATCGTCATTTTAGAGCTCAGTCACCAACGGTTATAGAGGAGATGGAGGAGAAGATAAGCCTGTGGATCAAGTATATATCAAATTTAAGATATGGGTGAATTAAACAATAAATTCTTGATTAACTAATGTAATTAAAATGAAGACATGCTTGCAAATATCAAATCTTATTTTGATATGCATGCAATTACCCCTAATTATAATATGAATCTCCTTCATATTAATTTTAGCTTATAGTTATAATATGAGTTCCACTTATATTAATTATTTAAATTATATTCAAATAATAAATCTCATTTTATTATAAAGTTTAATTTTGAATCTCATTCAAAATTAACTTTATATTATAATGAATTTATTTACATTATATTAATTGCATCATATACAATTAATATTATTTCCTTTAATAATTTGAACAATTCAAATTCTTTTAAAATTATTGGTCCTTGTTTACCCGTTGTGAGTTAGTAAAGGGACCTAATGAACCTACAGATTAGAAGTTTCAATTATTTGACTTTAACTGTTAATCTCTTTAATTATGTTAATAAACATTCATTAACTGTGGTCACTCACTAAAAACCCACAACTACACTCTTCGCACTGTAGAATTTTTTTATGTTAATGGATTCAACTATTTTAATAAGTCGATCCTTCATGTGCAATTCGTAACTACAGTTGATCAAGTTACAGTTTTACCTTTGTAATTAACTCTTACTTCTTAAATACCACTGATCTCTCCAATGAAAAAGTTGTTTATAGTCTTACCATAAACCAAGTCCTTTCAGGCCAGTGAGAGAGCGTGTACCCTTTGTTCGAGATCTAAAATCAGCAGTTAAGAGAACGACTCCTCTACTTACCCTAAAGGTGGGAATAAGTGAATTATATCCTGTGTAGCTATGTTCCTAGTTCCCTATTTGGACAAATACCAAAATGGTAGACTTATTGAGTCGGCAACTCGGGCCACTCTCACCCATGCAAATCAAAGGTCTATCATAATAGATAGAAGTTCATAACTCAATTAGGATTGAGATCGAGTTACATGATTATCCTATAAAATATTTGTTATAGTTGTACCCTAAATCTCATGAGTTTTATAGTTTTTAAATTATTTGTAAACAAATTATTTATTTAATGAAATAAGATGTTATTTTATTCGACATTTAGTTGCATTAACCTAATCCAACTAAGATCCAAGGTTATTTTATGTGACTTAAACATGTATGTGGTTGGTATACAAGCAGATAATATTTAAGTAATAACCTGAATGGTATGTAATATATAGATAAAGTTGAGTACATTGTCCTGATGACACTACGAAAACGACCCACTTTGTAATTGTTACAATAATTGTAGAGTATTACAAATGATCTAATCTCGATCGTTCATGTGGAGATATATGAGTGGGAGTATCCTATACAAAGAGTTTGTATAAGACCGAACCGCGAAATGATTAGTATCTCTTTATAACGCCATTACTTAAAGAGACCTACATTTAGCTAGGATGACCATAAGTGATTTAACTTTAATCATGAGTGAGTTGTGAATTCCTGCCTATAAGAGTGGTCATTTGATTTGTGTGGGTGAAAGTGGCTAGATTTGCTGACTCAATATGCATACCATTTTATGAATTTGTCCGAGTAGGGAGTTGGAAATACAGCTACACGAGATGGAATTCACTCCTTCCCATAATTTGGGTAAGTAGATAAATTGTTCCCCTAAAGGCTGATTCCGAGTCTTGAATAGTGAAGCATCTCGCCCTCTCACTACCATGAGAGAGGTCTAGTTATAATTGAACTATGACTACTTATTCATTAGAGAGATCAGTGGTACTTATGGAGTTAGATGTAACTATATGAGTAAAATGGTAATTTTTGACCTAGCTGTAGTTATGAACAATTTTTGAATGGTCAACTTAATGTTGATTGGTTATATCCATAGATACATAAATATATCTACAATGCGAAGAATGCAACTGTTGGTCTTTAGTAGAGTGAACGACAATTAATGAATATTGAATAAATTAATAAAGAATTTAATTAATTAATCTCATATCATTGGAGTGTCTAATCTATAGGTCCATAAGATTCCCTTGCTAGCTCACTAAGAATAAAACAAGGGATAATTGTTTTTCAAAATTTTGAATTGTTCAAATTATTTAGGGAATTAAAAGTTTTGATTATATTAATATGATTAATATGAAGTATAATGCATGTTGATACATTATAATATACAATTAATTATAATATGATTTATAATTAAAACTTTTAGGAGATATATATTTGAATAAGATTCATATAAATAGTATAGGTTGAATTTAATGTGAATAAGATGCATATTAAAACTATATGTTATAAGAGAGAATTGTATTTTAATATGATTAAGATGCATAATATATTGTTCATTAATTAATGGTTAATTAATCAACCATATCTTATATTATTAATATTATTAATATAATTTTAATAATATTAATATTAATATAACTATAAAATAACTCCCCATACAGGGAGTTATTTCTTTCATGTACGAAGGGAATTATAGAACTCCTCTCTCCCTCCTCTTTGATAAGTTTGTTGTGAACATACTTAAGGAGTGTGTAATATGTGAACTTTTTTATACGAAAAAAGAGCTTTCTCCAAATAACTCTTTCACTCTCTCTCAATCCTTCTGCCTTTACCTTTCTCCAAAAACAAAACAAGGAGACCGCACTTCCTTATTCTCTTGTTCTAAAAATAGCAGAGGTTTTGAGTGGTGGTGTTCGTTGGGTTGATTTATCGTGTACATGCAGAAGAGTTCGTGTTGTTCATGACTTTTGGAGAGGATTTACGAGAAGAGAAAAATTCTTCGATGGTGTGTAATTTCTTCTTCCTTTCCTCTCAGTTAGAAAGCATGCTTATAGTTATTTAACAACTTTATCCTCTGCAATTATATATGAATTTCTCTACATTTTCGTTATTTCGATTTGAATTTCAACTGCACAGCGTTCACGCATTTCCGCAAAGGAATTTCATTCCTTCATTATTAATCTCTTCAGCCAATAGTGTTACAAAGAGAGATTAAATATTTCGTGGTTCTATCTTATATAAACTATTTGTATAAGATACCCTCACTCACATGTCTTCACATGAGCAATTTAGATCACATTGTTTATAACACTTTATACCACAATTGTAACATTTACAAAGTGGGTCATATTCATAGTGTTACCAGGATAAGACACCCAACTTTATTCATATATTATAGACCCTTTAGGTTATTACTTGAAAAATGGTCCAAGGGTATGTCTAGAGATGTCCACGGGGCGGGGCGGAGCCAGTGATTTCATTCCCTATCCCCGTCCCCGCTCCCCATTTCATTCCCTATCTCCGTGAAGTTTTCCACAGGGATTTCCCGCGGGGAATTCGTGGGGATCGAGTCCCCGCGAAAAAAAATTTCCGTTACTTTTTTTTTGTAAATGGCCAATAAATTTAAATCACTAATGTAAGCAAATCTTAATTAAATAATTAACTTTATCACTAAATTGTTTATTATAGTTTGTTTTATATGACAATTTTAATTTAAACATATTCATTATCTTTCCTAATAAATAATCAAATTTGAAATTTAAATGTAATATTTATATAATAATAATAATAACATAACATTAGATAACTATACTAAATAAATATGTAGAAGCTAATGGGGACGAGGGTAGGGAACAGGGCAGGGGCAAGTACGGGGATGGGGAGTGCATTCCCCATCCCCATCCCCGTTTAGTTCACAGGGATTTTCTTCCCCACTCCCCACCCAATCAAGGAATCCCCACCCTATTCGAAGCAGGGTCCCGTGGGGAAATTGAACATCTCTATGTATGTCCACTACATATTGTTCAAGTCTCGTGAAATAACCTTGATTTTTTCCGGTAATGAATAACTCATCATTGAAAATTTAAAATAATCAATTATTATATCAAATAACTAGTTAACTATGAAACTTTAGGGTACAAATCCCAACATTTTGAACTTTAAATAAACTGCTATTATTATTACTATTTTGTTTTGAAACTTTTTTATTCAATAATTCTACCTATCTTTGTTTGAATAAAATATGGATTTTAATTTTTCTTTTATTTTTTGAAGTTTTATTTATTTATTTATTTATTTTGATAATGAATAACAATTAACCCACTGTATTTCTTGTATAAACATGATTAAATAAAATGGGACGCCAAAGAGAAATCAAAACTTTTGATTCCTAATTTTTCCTATGAATTTCATCATCATCTTCTTTTTTCTTCTTCTTCCTGTTGTTGTTTTGTATTTTTCCTCTCTCATAAATTTTTTTAATTGAATCTCTCCTATCGTCTAAGCAGCCAATGAAATGTCACCACATATCTTCAACAATTTCACTCTTAATTTCCTCCAAATTTGGAGATCATTAAAGAACAAACCTCCATTTTTTACTAATTCTTACCAGAAAATGTTATAGAAAAAAAAAAACTCCATTTAATGGTTTTTTTTGTTCGTTACATACTTTTCCAAATATTCTTAACACTCATTTGATATGTGAATTCAATTAAATCTTTTTTTTTTTGCAATTTTCTACATATAAATATTGCAACTAATGTAGACAAAATATTATTATTTATATAATCAACAATCCTACAACATACTTTAATAGTCAATGGTCTTATAATAGTCAAAAGTGGTTGTTGAAGTTGATTATCGAAAAGGATTTTCATTGGAATTTGTAGTGGAGATGGTTGCCAAAGCCCAAAGTTGGTCGCATGAAGGTGGTTTTCGAGATGATCGTTGGAGTTGGTTGTGCAAAGGTGGTCGTCAAAGTTGATCATCAAATATGATTTTCATCAGAGTTTATAATCAAAGGTGGTATAGGAGTTGATTGCCAGAGTTTGTCGTTGGGGATAGTTGTCAGAGCTCGAAGTTTTTCGTGCGAAATGGTCGTCAAAGTTGATGATCAAAGATGATTTTCGCTGGAGTTTGTAATCAGGGTGATTGTCGGAGCCGAAGTTGGTCGCATGAAGGTGGTATTAGAGTTGATCATCATAGTTTGTTGTTGAAGGTGATTGTTGGAGCTTAGAGTTGTTCGTCAGAGTTGCTTGGACGAAGGTGGTCGTCGAAGTTGTTCGTCGAATGTGATTTTCATTGGAGTTTGTAGTCAGAAATGGTTGTTGGAGTCTAGAGTTGGTAGCATAAAGGTGGTTGTTGAAGTTGTTCATGGGAGTTTGTTGTCAGAGGTGGTTGTCAGAGCCCATAATTGGTCGTCAGAGTTGGTTGCACGAAGGTAGTCGTCGAAGTTGGTCATCGAAATTGTCATCAGAGATGGTTGTCGGAGCCTAGAGTTGGTTCCCGGAGTGTGGTAGTGATAGTCGCTGATAGTGATCGATAGGTAGAGCCATTGAAAGCATTGGAAGAATGAAGAGTTGGGGTGCATCAATAAAATATATCAACTCAACTCCACCAACATTTAAAGTTGATGGGCCAAACATTGAGTTGGTATATTTTACCAATTCACCTCAACTCATGTCGATGAGCTAAACATCCCCTTAGAGTCACGAACAATGCCTCTAATCCCTATCTCACCATCACCATCATCTAATCATTATTTTATTTATTTACATTTTAGTTCTGCAATTTCAGCCTCTTCTACATTTTTGCAATTTTCATTTTCTACACAAACTATTTTATGTAGTTGTTATTTTCTGGAAGAAAAAAAATGAGGATTTTTCTTCCTATAGTTTTCTGCATTTTCTACAAATTGATTTTCTGAATTTCAACATTTTCATTTATGCAATATATATATATATATATATTTTACAAAACAATTTTATGAATTTTTATTTTTCTGCTAATTAATTTTCTCATTTTTTATCTTAATTTTCTACATGCATCTCTAATATTATTCTGCATTTTTTTTATGATACTGTAATTTAACTGAACAATTTTTTTGTAGTATTTTATCATGGAAAAATATCGGTAAGATTGTTTTTTTTAAAAAAATAATAAATAATTTGACTTTCTTGTTTTGTTTAAATTATTATTATTATTATTATAATTATTCTATTATGCATCTTGATTATTCCAACAAATACACATCATAGATGTTGAAAAGATATTCAAGTTTAAATTTAAAGTAATATTTCTTTTATAAAAATCTAAAATTAATTGTAATTATTTTTCTACAAAAACAACATATAAAATAATAAAAGAATTATTTTCAAAAATAGAAAAATGAGTCAATTTACTTATAAATATAACAAAATGACAGTGACATTTTGTTATATTTGAAAATATTTTCAACAATTTTACTATTTAAAATAATTACTCATAATATAAACTAAATTAAAATTTAAATTATTAAAAAGTATATNAAATATTTTCAACAATTTTACTATTTAAAATAATTACTCATAATATAAACTAAATTAAAATTTAAATTATTAAAAAGTATATATTTTTAAATTAGAAAATTATAGTAAATTTATTTATAAATAAAATCACTAGTATGGATAAAGAAATTGAACCTCTAAACTCAAAGTTGATAATGAAAGTTTTATGCTAATTAAATTATACTTGTTTCGACATACAAACCAAATTTTAAGAACCCATTTATCCAATTAATTATATAATTAATTCCAACTCGAAAGAAAAATTATTATTATTATTTTTGCTAGTAAACAAAAAAAAAACAATTAAATTTACATATTTAATTCAATGAACTCACAAGTCTTGTCTCTTTAGGGTTGAAAGAAAGAATTAATTGAAATTGTTTGTTAAATCAAATAAAAACTATATCCATTTTTCAAAATTCTAAACTACTCCATCCATTTCCCAAATAAAGTCCAAAAAAATGACACTAAATTCAAAATAATAACAAATTTAGCATGAACTGTTTCGTATATTTTTGGTAAAGAAAGGTTAGAAAACGACTGTTTCAAGCTTTAGGAAAAAGTTAAAAACATGAAAGCAATGTATGTTTTTAACTTCAAATTGAAGCTTGAGAGAATTCCATGTCATAATACTTTAATACTTGTTTTGAGGATTTTTAACCTTTATTTGAGATACTAATTTGAGTTTCTTTTTTCCTTTTTCTTTTTTAAAAAAACTTCTATCCTTTATATGGAACTAAGAAAGTTTTAAATGATATACAATTATTTGATTTTGAAATTCAAAAACTAATTTTAAATTGTTTTTTTAAACAAACAAATATATAAAGAACTAGTCAAAGTGAATATAAGGATAATCTGCCTCAAAAAACTAATAGATCCAAAGAGGGAAATTGTCCCACCAGATATGAGAACAAAACTCACTTATGGCTCATTTACCACATGATCCGCCACCTAGTTCTGAGACCACTTAATATGTCTAAATTGATGCACGATTCCATCCGTGTTCACCTCCAAAATCTCATCCACCACAGAACGAACATTAGTCAAATTAATCTCCTTATCCCACAATAAACGCATCGTAGATAAGCTATCAAACTCAACAATAATAGAACACAAACCCCGAGAGGCAACAACCTTCAACCAATTAGCAGTAGCCCAAACCTCTAACATCAGTAGATCAAACTCACCACACACATGACTGCAACCCACCCCATAAGGCCTCCCATTACCATCTCGCAAGACCCGACCCAAAGCCCCCACCCATTTGTCTTTATCTTGCGTCACAAGACAAATGAAGGTCGGATGAGGGGAGTAACCAACGAGGGCACTTTTCAACACCTAACAACCCAAGACGATGATTCAAAACAACCATAGTCGAACTAGCAGGCCCCTCGAACACAGCCAAAGAAGCACGAATTGCCTCAACCAACATGGAAATGGAAGCCTCCACCCCTCTCCCTCTGGAACACCACATGGTTCCGAAGAGTCTAAATTTGCCATAATGCCATCAGCAATAACAGGACACCATCTGGCTCACCATGTTCGCAAAGCCATGACAAGCGATCCACGTCAATGTTCTAGAGTCCCTGTCATACAGAAAATAACCAACATAAGGGCCAAAAAGACAATTCCAAATACATTTCACCTTCTTATATCTCCAAAACACATGTACTGACGTCTCAGGCTTCCCACCACACAGGGGACACCTAGGATCAAGATCCACCCACTTCCCCACCAAATTCGCTATGAAGGGAAGAATATCCAACAACACCATCCAACAGTAGATCTTAACCTTCGCAGAGAGAGCGCTTTTCCAGAGGCAATTCCAAACCTTAGTGGTCGCCTTGGTAGAAGACTACGAACCCTCCTTAGTAGAGGCCAAAGAGACACCTAGCTTACGCGCACTCTTAATCGAAAACCCTCTTCTTATCTAGCGCCTAATAAATCTCATCCTCTCTCTGAAGACTATTAATTGGAATTAAACAAAATCACCCTTCTCTAGGAAGCCCCCACAATATTTTCCAGTATCCCACTCCCCATTACATGTTAACAGTGAAACAACTATCCCTCCTCTAAGGCATTCGTCAACCCATCTGACTAACCCATTCCCAAACCTGGGGAGCCAAGGATCCCCCTCAATTTGAATGGACAAACCATTTTCCACTCGCCATCGATAACCTCTACGAAATAACTCACGTCTCCATAAAATGCTTCTCCAAACAAAAGAAGGATTTGTCCATAAGCCAGCATGTAAAAAAAGGCCCCGCTTGAGAATATCTCCCCCTTAAGGCCTTATACAAAAGGCTCTTAAGATGTCTACACAATTGCCAACTTTTCTTAGCTAGCATAGCCTGTTAAAAATTTTTAAATCATGAAAGTCGAGCCCTCCCAAACCCTTCACAGCACATAACCATTTCCACTCATGTTAGTGTATCTTCCTATACCCACCATTAGAACCCCACCAGAAATTAGTACGCAAAGAATTTAGATCATCACAAAAAGAGGAAAGAAGACGACGAAAACAATCCATCGTGTAAATCGGAATGGCCTACGCCACAGCCTTGATCAACACCCCCCCCATCTCTGCCGCCGAAAAAAGCTTCTCCTTCCATTCTTGCAACACTTTCCACACTTGATCCTTTATTGTTAAAAAAAAAAAAGATAGTTTTTTTACATCGCTCATTCTGCGATGGGAGCTCCAAGTACCACCCCAGAATAGTAGTCTGAGTCACCTGCAACTCCTTACAAATAAACTCTTGTATAGCTCAAGTTGTAGTCCTGCTAGTCATGAAAATAGGTTTATCACAATTGACAATTTGATCATACGCTAACTCATAAATTGACAAATTCATTTGATCTCAACTCAATCAGATCCAATATCTCTAAAGAAAACAAGATTATCATCAACCTAAAAAAAGATGAGAAATCATAGGATAGTTTTTTGTAATTTGTAAGCCCTACTTTATCAAATTGAGCAGATAAACCTTGCACACATAGAATAAAAAGATCAGGGAAAAGAGGATCTCCTTGACAAAGCCCACGCCAAAGCAAAAACTACTCAGAAGAAGTTCCGTTGATCAGCACAGCAGAAAACACCATCTCAACCCAGCTCATGAAAAGGTGAACCCACTTGTCACAAAAGCCCAACTTATTCATTAATCAATGGAGGTAAGACGATTCCACCCAATCATAAACCTTACTCATATAACTTCATAGCCACATTCCTCAATCTTCTTGTAATCTTGCAATTAATCACATGAATACACTCGAAATTAATAAGAGCATTATCAGAGATTAAACACCCAGGAACGAAAGCAAATTTCTCTTGAGAAATAATATAATCTAAAACGCACTTAAAACGATTAAATACCCATGACAATCGAAGGAAGAGTGTGTGAAGTTTCTCACCCCAACATCTTTCTTGCACTGTTCACATTTAGCTAGTTGATGCAATACCATTTAATTAATTTTGAATAAGACCTTATAGAGGCTTGTACTTTATTGTTGGACATGAGTAGGATTATATGTCTAAGGTGTATGTGCAAATAAGTACTTTTCTTTTAGATTGGACAACTGAAAAAACAAAAGACATGGAATTGTGTTGTAATAGGGTTAAAAAAGAAGGAAGAGATATTGCATGTTGTGGATTGTACACTAATGGAATTGAAAATTAGGGTGTGTTCGTGGTCGTGGTTTCTTATTTCTTGCACTTATACAAAGTCAAGGTAGTTAGAATGTGAGGTTGAAGGATATGGCTGACTCACGTGGCAAGTCGAAGTGCTTGTTGTCGTTTGAAGAGGTATATGACCGGACAGTAAACGATAGTGCTGGAGAGGTAGACGATAACATCAACAAGTAGATGATAGTGTCAAGAGGCGGACGATAGCACTTAGACAAGGAAAATGATAGCGTCAAGAGATAGATGATAGCGTTTGGTGGAGATAGATGATGACGTTTGAAGGAGGTAGACGATAGCTTCAAGGGATAGACGATATCGTGTAGACAATAACGTTAGAAGGTAGACAATAGATGATATCGTGTAGACGATAGCGTCAGGAGATAGACGATAGATGATATCGTGTAAACGATAGCATCAGGAGGTAGACAATAGTATCAAAAAAGGTAAACAATAGTTTCAATCAAACTCAGACAGTACACGATAGTGGCAAGCCAACTTTTCCTTTATAATTTATTGTGAATTGAAATGTACATAGGTGATGTATTTATACAATATGGAATCCCTAATTTGGGAATGCAAAAATAACTCAATAAAACAAATGGTTAGACACTTTGTTGTAACCAACCTATTCCTTTGGTAAGCTCTATTCTTTTGGTACAGAGGCAAGACTGTATTTTATGTGTTGGCATCCTTAACATCCCCCCTCAAACGAGAGGGTAGTTCTACTACACCAAGTTTGGATCGAAGGTGGAAGAACTATGAGTGTGTTAAGGTCTTGATGAGGCAGTCAGCGATTTGGTCAGAGGATGGTACATAATGAACATCAAGCTAACCACTGAGGACTTGATCACGAATGAAGTGAATGTCGATCTCAATGTGCTTGGTCCACGAATGAAACATCGGATTGACGGCTAGAGCACCGACGCTGAGGTTGTCACACACAGGACTGGAGCCGACTTATGTTTGACACCAATCTCAGACAGTAGTTGTTGCACCTAGATGATTTCTATAGAGGCATAAGCGAGCGCTCTATATTCATACTCTGTGTTAGACCGGGCGACAACGGATTGTTTCTTTGAGGACCAGGAGACAAGATTACGTCCAAGGAAGATGCAATAAGCAGCAACTAATTTCGGATCGTCTATGTTGGCTGCCCAATCGGCATCGGAGAAGGCGAAAATAGACAGGTCAGACCCATGTTGAATATAGAGGCCAAAGTGTCGAGTGCCACTTACATATCGTAGTACTCTTTTCACCGCTTGCCAGTGAACGTTCGTAGGTTGCTTTAAGTACTGACTTAGATGATTAACCGCATATGTAATGTCAGGTCTCGTGGTGGTTAAGTACTGTAGGGCACCAATCGTGCTCCGATAGATATAGGGATTGTCAAGAGGAGTGCCATGGGAGATGGAGAGTTGCTTGTTTAGAACACTCGGAGAGGATGCCGATTTTAGATCTCCAAGGTCAAGGTGGTGAAGTAGGTCCTCGACATACTTTTCCTGATTCAGTAGAACTCTATTAGGGACAGTGTGCAGTTGGACTCCAAGGAAGTAATGGAGTTAGCCAAGATCCTTTAGAGAAAACTTGGAGTCCAAGGCTATTACAAGCTTGTTGATTACCGCGGATCGGTGCCGGTGATAATTACATCATCAACATATACCAGTAAGAGTATCAAGGCAGAAGTGCTCCAATATATGAAGAGATATGTATCAGACTTAGCATTCTAAAAGCCCCAGCTATATAGTGTTATTTTCAGTGTGTGTTCCAGGCCCTTGATGCCTGTTTGATGCCATATATGGCCTTTTGTAAACGGCAGACATGATTTGGTAGTTGAAGATCAACAAATCCTTGCGGTTTGCACATGTAAACTTCTTCATTGGCCATTAAGGAAGGAGTTATTGAAATCTAACTGTCTCAGCTACCACCCTTTGGATACAACAAGGCTAATGATGATCTGGATGGTGGATGCCTTTACCACTAGACTAAATGTCTCAAAGAAATCAATGCCCGGGTTTTGATGGAAGCCTTTTGCTATGAGGCATGCCTTGTAGTGTAGAATGGAGCCATTAGGACTCCGTTTGATTCTAAATACCCATTTATTGCCAACAACGTTCATCAACGGTGACGAAGGAACTAAAGTCCAGGTCTGATTTTTCATCAGTGCTTGAAATTCACCACTCATCGCGTTGTTCTACTACGTGGTTTTTAGCGCATCACTGACTCGGGTAGGTTCAGTTAAGGACTAGTCTTTTTGGGTTTCGGAGGACAGTATTTTGGGTTTGAAGATGCCTGTCTTTCCTCGGGTAATTGATGACGAGAAATTAGATGTCAATTTCTCAACAACTAAAATTTCGTGGACGCAATATGTGATGCATGTTCTTAATGTATGCGTCGATTATCATGCGTCGTGGTCATGCGTTGGAATGATTATGCGTTGACAAATGTATGCGATGACCATGCGTCCTGTCATAAGTTTTCTTACGCTCACGCCAAGTATAACGCGAACACAAATTTCTCGGGTGATCCGAGGTCGAACTCAAGGACTTGTAGCTAGGTGAATGCGGTAATGTGCATGCGGCGGTTGAATAAAAGAATGGATAAGAGGTTTCTATACTAACACTACTCCTACTCCTAAGTAACAGACAATACAATGAGAGTGTGAATGAGAGATAGAGACACGACAACTGATGACAAGAATTAAATGGATGGAAAAATAGATAAAATGTGGAGATGTCTTTATTGCAATACTTAAGAGTGACCGCAAGGGCAACCTTAGTCAATGCAAACTATGCGATCATACTACACACACTTGAGCCTAACTCTAGGACGTATGCGATGTATATGCGAAAGTGTCGAGAAGCCTATGCCAGCCTAAACCCCTATAACCTGCTCACGTGCTTTCGCCGAATGAGCATGATGACCGCATATCACCACCATATCCTACTTCCTAGACGCATGCAATATCCTATCCGTAGGGTGCATACGTTGTGTGATGACAAACGGAGCTTATTCCTAAGTCTCCATTCTTGCTTATGCAAACATAATCTAGCTCTTCCGAGCATCGATTTTAACCTAGATCTCTAGAGTCTTAGGTTCTTTCTTTAGATTCTCTCCCGAGTAGCTCTAAAGGTGCAATGGACGCATACATAAGACAAGGTAACCACATAAACTTGGCGAACGTAAGATTATTCCTATCTCTAGTGAATACTTGCTTACATTGCTTAATGTGACCAACCACTTACCCTTTCGGGCAGTTAGTTGTTGCTAACTCTACTCATGGACAAGCGTGCTACAACTTCACACTAAGAAAATAAGGTTTTCTCACACACTCAAGCAACACACACCTTTCGGTGGTTTGCTACATGCTTCGTATCTCTAATCCATATGACTAAGTATGTGATACTCTAACAAGCTTACTAAGTGATGCAATGAAGTTATGGACGCTAAGTAAAGAAAGGTAGAGATGGAATCGAAGGAAACACAGAAATACATTGAACACATCATGTATTAGTTCCTTAATCACAAAATATAATACAATACAATATAAGAAAAGAAGAGAAAATGAAATGATCAGCTAGAAGTAAAGACTTGCTTCCAGCAGATGTGCGTCAAGGCTGCCGGTGGTGCCATGGATGGACAGTGAGCCGACTCTCCCGAGATCTAGTTCCGGTCGTCACTCGGAATGGAGGAAGAAGATAAAGAACTCTCAAGCTTCTTCTCATGCATTTTTCTGGATCGTAGGGATAAACCCTGGATCCGCCCTAAGGCAAACCTCAGGCGAACACTCCTGGATAAGTTGAAATTCTGCTCATCCGTTTCTTTATATAGAGCCTAGATCGCCGATAGCATTAATAGACTGCTCTGATTCTGACATTCGCGGCGCGCTTATTCCTTTCTGAATCTCTACTGCTAACGGCATGATAGGTGAAATGTCAACATCATCTTTTGATTTTCCCAAGATATGTGTTGATGTGTTCATTCGATCAACCTTGCGTTGATCCCATTAGTATGCATTATCGTGTAGCCACAATCATGCAGTGACCGCATTCACTTAATACCGCAACTCTACACGATGACCGCAATCGCTTGACGAGCGCAACTCCCATGCGATGGACGCATGCGGCTGATTACCGCAACACTCATGCATTGATCGAACGCATTCTCCTTTGTGATGGAGAGTTTCTTCACATGTGGTCGTCTATGCGGTGGTCCGGCTTCTATGTTTGCATCCACTTTCTGTATTAGCTACAAAAATAGAACATTGAACGCATAATAATGGGTTAGCCGAGATTCATCATGCTGAACGACGCAAGCTCATTTTCTCATGAATTCCTAACATGATTGCCACATATTCTGCTTAACAGCCCTCATAATTCTAAATAAAAGACCTAAGATGACATGCATTTCTACATGTCATCAGTAATCATGGGATGAATAGACACAGGTACAGGGTGTGGGAAAGTATCGGGTGAAGATTGGGCAGTTGATGATAAAGGTAAATGATCGGTGGGTTGGGCAATAGCAATTATGAGTCAGGTGGTAAACGATCAGAGGGTAAACGATCGGTGGGTACACGATCGATGGGTAAGTGGGTGATGGGTAAACGATCACTGGATAAACTATCGGTGGGTAGACAATCGGTGGGCTGGACATTACACGATGAGGGTAAACGATCGCTGGGTAAATTATCGATAGGTGAACGATCGTTGGGTGAACGATCACTAGGTAAGTCACTGTGCGGTATGTTCAGACTGAGGGACAGCCAAGAAATCGGGTGGATGGCAACTGCTTACTTAGCTGGTCTGCAAACTGAAGGAGACACCTGACAAGGAAAGTTAGTTTCATCAAACACAACATGTCGAAAGATGAATAGCCTACCACTAGGGTTGAGGAATTTATAGTCTTTGTGATTCATAGTCGGATCGAGATAGATTCATTTCTCCGTGCGATAGCTCAACTTATGAGAATTGTACGGTCTCAAGTAGGGGAAACATGCACACCCAAATATTCGAAACTCCTCAAACCTGAGCTTCTTTTTTAACATCACTTCCATTGGAGACTGTCCATTTAGGACAAAGGTGGGAAGGCCATTAATCAGCAGAGTTGAGTATAAGAAAGCATCTCACCAATGATGTAAGGGAAGATGTGCTTGGGCTAGTAGGGTTAACCCTGTCTCCACTATGTGTCTGTGTTTCCTCTCAACCCTTCCATTTTGTGCTGACGTATATGGACAGGTGTACCTGGAGGCAATGCCAAGCTGATGAAAGACTTTGTGTATCTTGACAAATTCTTCACCATTATCCGACTGTAAGGACTTGATCAGTGTATTGAACTGAGTTTGTATCATGGTGAGAAAGTGTTGAAAAGCTGCCAGTGTGTCACTTTTTAAGCTCAGAGGATAGATCCATGTGTACCTACTGTGATCATCAACAAAGATAGCATAATATTTGTACCCATCTATATACAAGAAAGGAGCTGGACCCCACAAATCAGTATGTATAAGTTCAAAGGTTGCAGATGCTCTTGAGTTAGAGTTAGGGAAGGCTAAAAAATGCGATTTGCCATAGCTACAAGAATCACAAAATTTGAGCTCTTCATTAGATAACATAGGGAGATTACAACCTTTGATAATAAACTTTAGTGTTTTTTTACGAAGGATGGCCATGCCTTCTATGCCATGTAACTTTAGACACCCTATGCTTCAAAGATATGCTAAGAGCATACAACTCTTTATTCTTGTGCACTGGTTGCGATGGTACTCCATTTCCTGCTAACTTCTGCACCCTCTAACTGATATAGTCCATCTTTAAGTATTCCCTTCATTACTATTTGTCCTGTACCCTTGTCCTTAACAAGACAGTAATCAATGTGAAATTCAATAAACACGTTATTGTTTTTTGTTAGCTTAGATATACTAACCAAATTTTTTGTTATGGCAGGCACACATATATCATTCAGTTTCAAATTGCAGGCATCACTAAACAGACATGCAGTTCCAACATGAGAAATTTCTAGAGTATTTCCATTAGCTATAATGACTGCTTCAGTACTTGGGTATTCAGTCGGATTGCGAAGATTGTTGAAGTCTGAGGTAACATGATTGGAGGCACCACTGTCAACATACCAATTTGCATCAGTCATGTTTTCTTGTCTTGTCAGAAAGGGGTTACTTCCATAAGCAGTGTCTAGGGCTGTTGGGTGAGGTTGTGTGTTTTTGGTCTAGTTGTTGGGAAAGGGTTGTCCCTTGTGTTGAGGAGAATTAGGAACAAAATCTCTGTTATACCTGTTGAAGCAATAGAATGCTATGTGTCCTACCTTCCCACAGACTTGACACACAGGTTTGTTATTGTTTCTTCCCCTGCCTCGACCTTTACCATGGCCATCACCACCTCGTTTTCCTCCCCCAGTAGACTGATTGCTGCTATTGGTCTTGTTATTTTGGTTGACATGTCTAGTGTTCTTCATATTCACTAATGTATTATTGACTTGGTTAAAGCCTACTGTCGTCTTTTGGTTTGACTGATGTTCTAATCTTCTTTCATACAGGAGAAGTTCTGACTGCATATCAAGCCACGACATGTCCTCTCTCTCTTGGATCGTGGCAACGATGGCATTGTACTCTTCATCAAATCCTAGTAGTACCTGTGAAACAAGAGCTCTTGGTGGCACAGAACTACCAGCTTGCTCGAGATTGTCCGCATTCATTTTTCATAATTCGAAGGTACTCTTCCATTTTCAAATTACCTTTCCTGGTTATTTGAAACACATGTCTCAGATAATCTTCTTCAACCCTGGATTGAATACCAAAGAGTTGTTGAATGCTGTCCATAGATCCCTTGCACATTCACATCTCATCACTTGAATGGCAACCTTTGGTGTCATGGAAATATACAGCCAGCCAAGGAGGAGTTGATCTACAGCCATCTACGCTTCGTATTGAGGATTTACCTTAAGTGCTGTCAACGAGCTAGAAGCACCACTGTCGGAGCTTCCTTCTGTGCTGCACGGAGTAGCTCTTTCTCTAGTCGATCGAGTCGGTATGCTCTCACCGACTGCAAGTTGCAGAAACATTGGGGGACATACCTTTTGTCTGGTCATGTGTCCTTCGAGTCGGTAGCTCCGAAGGATTGGAAGCACCAAGTTTTTCCATAGGAAGAAATTGTTGCGATCAAGTTTAATGGAGGTTATCTGATTGAGAAGTTGGTTCAAGGGTGGGCCGCTGAAGTTGGTTATGTCGAGGGTGGCTCTCGATTTCCTTGATTGACATTGGTCATTATTAGCTCTGATACTAAGTTAGAATGTGAGGTTGAAGGATATGGCTGACTCACGCGGTAAGTCAAAGTGCTTGTTGTCGTTTGAAGAGGTATACGACTGGACAGTAAACGATAGTGCTGGAGAGGTAGACGATAACGTCAACAGGTAGATGATATTGTCAAGAGGCGGACGATAGCACTTAGACAAGGTTAACGATAGTGTCAAGAGATAGACAATAGCGTTTGGTGGAGATAGACAATAGCTTCAAGAGATAGGCGATATCGTGTAGACGATAGTGTCAGGAGGTAGACGATAAACGATATCATGTAGACCATAGCGTCAGGAGGTAGACGATAGATGATATCATGTAGACGATAGTATCAAGAGGTAGACGATATCGTGTAGACGATAGCGTCAGGAGGTAGACGATAGTATCAGAAAAGGTAAACGATAGTTTCAATCAGGCAAACGATAACTCAGACAGTACACGACAATGGCAAAGCCAACTTTTCCTTTATAATTTCTTATGTATTGAAATGTACATAGGTGATGTATTTATACAATATGGAATCCCTAATTTGGGAATGCAAAAATAACTCAACAAAACAAATGGTTAAACACTTTGTTTTAACCAACCTGTTCCTTTGGTAAGCCCTATTCTTTTGGTAGAGAGGCAAAACTGTATTTTATATATTGGCATCCTTAACAAAGGTTTCTTTCTTGTCCAATCCGCAATATTCTCGCGACTTTTTAAATCCACATTTAAACGTCTCTTTCTATCATTTTACACACACATGTATTATCTCTAACTTATCGAAAATATTTCATCCAATAACGTGAGTGTCATTTCATATACATAGAATTGTAAATTTATGGACTAGAAGATATATTATTTAATAAAAAGTTATAGTTTAAATTCTCAATTTCTGTATATTGTTTAGCTAAAAAAAAACTGAGTATAAATCAATTGGTTAAGATATATCATCGTAAAAAAAGTTGAAAACGGTCAAATCTCCACACATGTTGTTGAACTCATAATCTCCTTTTAATCTTACCCCCAAAAAGGTAAATTGAAAATGTGAACCATGAGAGAGATAGGTTGAACCAAAAGCAAAATTATGAAATTCAGATTTTTTTTTTTAAAAAAACTTTATTATTATTATTATTATTTTAAGTTGGACGCAAGGCAAACCCTTGAACCAATATTTGAGTACTAGGTGCAATAATGCTAACATATCACTACAACAACAAAAAAAAAAAAGGTGTTTATTTTTTCGATGGCTAAGATACGACGTCGAGAGGTGTAATAACTCCTAATGGCTATGATATGACGTTGGGATCAGTATTTATTTCCCGATGGCTACGATACGACGTGGAGTAAACTTGGTTCTATTAACGACATTTTTCAAAATCTTTGTCAGAGATACTTATCTTTTACGAGACTTTTAAGATAAGAAGTTGGTTATTATAATTGGATTATAATAGTTTGATGGGTAAATTATTTTAGTTTGATTATAATAATATAAATTTAAGGTGTAAACTATTTTAGTTTGAAAATGAAATAATAAATACTTTAGCAAATGAGCATTTTAAAATAGTGTTGACGGTAGTTAATTGAGGTTTTTGAAATAGTATTTATTGTAGCAAGAGGTGATTATTATAGTTTTAGGATAGTTCTTACTCCAAACATTCCCTTAGTGTATATTTATAATCTAGGTTTAATAACTTAAGCTTGAGTAAGTGAACAGTACAAAAATCCAGATTTAAGAAAATTTGTATTTGAGATGTCACTATTTAGTTGGTGGGCATCTTTCCTAATTCCTATTAAATCTAGGTTTGGCAATTGCAAATAGGTGTGAGTAGCCAAATTTATGACCTAAATACACCCTCTAGGGTCCATTTATTTGTTGGGAATCAAGATAGCATAAATCTTCAGATGTATGTGCTTGTTGATGCTCTTACATATAAATGTCTAACATCTTCTTGATTTTAAATGTTTAATATCTTTAAGTAGCCATGTTTGTTTACAATTATCTTTGTAAGGATATCTAAGAATATTTAATAGTTATGTTTATTTGGTAAAATTTTTGAATGAGAATGTCTTGAAATGATGTACTATTCTAATAATATCTTTCCATTTTCATATATTCTCTTTTATATTAATTTAGTATAATTGTTTCTTCTTATCACATGTTATTGTCTTTAATAATTTAATATTTTATTGTTATAAATTCAATATATATTAATTTTACAGTTTTTCTTTGTAAAACAAGTTAATTTATATTGTTTTAATTTTTTTTTATAAAAGATACGAAATTAAATACTAATTTTGATTTTGACTTGAAATTCTTGAAATTATTTTAAAAGAAGGCAATTATATGGTTGATAGCATTTGTTTTAGTAGATTATATTTATACATTGTCAAAAAAGAGAAAATTTCAGTGAAATTATATCAATTTCAAAGTGGATGATCATTATTGGAAATCATAAATGTAAACTGGATAAAGTTGTTTATTACCGAGTAAATATATTGTTTGTGTCAATTATGGAATGTATTATGAATACTATAATAATAAATAGATGCTCATGGTTTAGTATCCGAAAGTCATGTGTCACCTTTCATGTTGTCTACGTGCTTTTTAATTATTCATATTTGGTATTCATGTAAGTTCACATCCTACTTACCACTTTACCTATAAATAGTGGCATTTTGTGGATCTTAAAATCACACATACATTTGTGAGAATTTTACTTCAAAATTTCACTAATTTTCATATTATCAAATTTTATAATTTTAGTTATTTTATGTTTTTAGTTATTTTATTTTCTCTATATGTATGTTCCTGTTGTGCTCCTCAAATTCACAACACACTATCAGCACGAGTTTCTGTCGTTTTTTCAACTAGAGGTAGGTCCTAAAGGTATGTCAATTTTCTCCTCTTCGTCATAACTAATAAATTTAATGTCATTTTGCATATTCAATATCTATTAAATTTCTAACATAAGTACAATATTTTATGATAGTGTTGTCATGACAAATCTCACCAAATTAGAATTTACAGCCTTTGATATTAATGACAATAACTATTTGTCATGAGAATTTGATGCCGAAATCCACCTGGATGCTATAAATCTTGGAGAGACTATTAAAGAAGAAAATATGATATTTGTCAGGACAAAGCAAAAGCTATGATTTTCCTTCGTCATCATCTCCACGAGGGATTGAAAATGATCTTACAATAAAGATCCATGTATCTTGTGGAAAAATTTGAAAGAGATGTATGATCATCAAAAAACAGTTATTCTTTCTAAAGCTCGTTATGAGTAGATGCACTTGAGGCTACAAGATTTAAAATCAGTAAGTGATTACACCTCCACATTAGTTTGAAATTGTTATTATGCGGAGAGAAAATTACTGATGCCGATATGTTAGAGAAGACACTTTCTACATTTCATGTCTCGAATATGCTCCAGCAGTAGCAATATCGAGAGAAGGGTTTTAAACAGTATTCTGAATTAATTTCATGTCTTCTTGTGGTCGAACAAAATAACAAGTTATGATAAAAAAATCATGAATCTCGACCAACCGGAACGACACTCTTCCCAAAAGTGAATGCTGTGAATTTTAATAATAATCGTGGTTGAGGTCATGGTCGCAGTCGAGGTCATGACCGTGGCAGAAGAAGAAATAATTATTATTTTCGTGATGGTCGTTTTAATCATTCAAATTTCAAAAGAACCTTATAAAATGATGATCACAAAAGAAAAGCTCCACGAGATAAAAGTTCAAAAATTGTTGAAAATAAATGCTTCTGATGCGGAATGACTGGGCATTGGTCACGTACCTGTCGTACGTCAAAACACTCAGTTGATCTCTATCAAGCCTTCCTGAAGAAAAAAAGAGAAAAATGTGGAAGCAAATTTTGCATACCAGGATAATGACATATTTGACTAATCCCATATGACAAATTTGGATGTGACAGACTTCTTTGAATCTCCTGAAGAGAAGATTGACGCAGTTGATGGAACATCAAGTGTTTCTTTTGATTTTGAGAATATTTAGACTTAATGTTATTGTTTTCTTTTATCTATCTTCATACTTTTTCAGTAACTTTTGTATATTTTAAGTATTATTTTTCTTATTGTAATTATTTTCTTTTATTGAAGAAACATGGATCATTTTCATATGTTGGTTGTTTAAAAAATGAGCAAAGAAGATCTATATTTAACAGACAGTGCAACTACACACACAATACTTACAAATAAAAAATACTTTTCCAAATTGACAATGTTGAAAGCAAAAGTAATTACAATATCAGATTCTGTAAACTTGATTGAAGATTTTGGAAAAACAAATATTATTTTGCCTATTAGAACAAAATTTACAATTGATAATGTATTGTTCTCTAGTCAATCAAAGAGAAATCTTCTATGTTTTAAAGATATACGTTGCAATGATTATCATATTGAGACTGATAGTAAGAATAATGTGGTATATCTATATATCATATCCACTGTCTCAAATGAAAAACAAATATTGGAAGAGTTTCCTGCTTTATCTTATGGATTGTATTATACTCATATACGAGTAATTGAAACATATGCAACAATGAACTTGAAGTTCATGAATCTAGACATATTTACAATTTGGCATGACCGATTGAGTCATTCGAGATCTATAATGATGAGGAGACTTATTGAAAATTCAAATGGACACCCATTGAAGAACAAAAAGATTCTTCGATCTAATGAATTATCATGTGATGCTTGCTCTCAAGAAAAATTGATAATTAGACCATCACCAGCTAAAGTAGGGTCTAGATCACCTGCATTTTTAGAATGAATTCATAGTGATATATGTGGACCCATTAACCCACCAAGTGAACCATTTAGATATTTTATGGTATTAATAGATGCATCCAGCAGATGATCATACATGTGCTTATTATCAAGTTGAAACTTGCATTTGCAAGACTACTTGCTCAAATAGTTAAGTTAAGAGCACAATTTCTTAATTATACAATTAAGACCATTCGGCTTGATAATGTTGGTGAATTTACATCCCAAGCTTTTGATAATTATTGTATGTCAATTGGGATAAGTGTTGAAACATCCTATAGCTCATGTTCATACACATAATGGTTTAGCAGAATCATTTTTAAAATGTTTGCAATTAATTGCAAGACCATTACTTATGAGAGCTAAGCTTTTTTCATCTATATGAGGACATGCTATTTTGCATGCAGCGTCACTTGTACGCATTAGGCCAGTAGCTTATCATAAGTACTTGCCATTACAATTAGCTTATGGCCATGAGCTAAATATTTTCCATCTAAGAATTTTTGGATGTGCAGTATATGTTCCAATTGCTCCACCACAATGCACTAAGATGGGTCCTTAAAGGAGGTTAGGAATATATGTTGGATATGATTCCCCATCAATAATTAAATATCTTGAGCCCCTAACTGTGATGTATTTACTGCATGATTTTCTAATTGTCATTTTAATGAGACAAACTTTCCAACTTTAAGGGAAGGAATTAAGAAATTGGAAAAAGAAATTACATGGAATGCATCGTTATTGTCTCATTTAGATCCCTATACAGATCAATGTGAACTTGAAGTTCAGAAAATAATTCATTTGCAAAATGTAGCAAATCAATTACTAGATGCATTTATAGATGCAAAGAAAGTAACTAAATCACATATGCCACGTGCAAATGTTCCATCAAAAATTGATATCCTAACACAACAACTTGTTACTAGTGAGTCTGGAACATGCGAGAAGCGTGATAGACTAGTGGGTTCTATAGATAAAAATCCTTGAAAACGAAAAATAATTAATAGTGAAAAAGACTTGGTTGAGGATGTAAATACCCATAAATAAATCCTCGACATGACTAGTGAGGAATATGAAATACCTAAAGATAATAATGAGATTTCAATAAATTATGTCATGACAGGAAAAAGATGGAGTCGAACTACTGTAATTATTGATAACATTTTTGCGTATAATGTTGCTCTTGATATTATATAGGATCATAAACCAAAATTTGTTGAAGAATGTCGACATAGAAAAGATTGACCTCAGTGGAAAGAAGCAATCGAGCCAGAATTAAACTCACTTTCAAAACTTCAGGTTTTTAGACCAGTAGTCCGAACACCAGAAGGTGTTAAATATGTGGGATACAAATGGGTATTTGTGAGGAAAATAAATGAAAATGACGAGATCACAAGATATAAAGCAACACTAGTAGCACAAGATTTTTCATAAAGACCTGGTATTGATTTTGAGGAGACGTATTCTCCGGTAGTAGATGCAATTACATTAGGATATTTAATTGACTTGACTGTGTATAAAAGTCTGGATATGCATCTTATGGATGTAGTCACAACATATTTATATGGATCTCTTGCTAATGATATTTATATGAGAATCCCATAAGGATTTAAGGTACCTGAAACATATACATCAAATTTTCGGGAATGGTATTCAATAAAGTTACTGAGATCACTATATGAATTGAAAGAATTAGGAAGGATGTGATACAATCGCCTGAGTGAATATTTATTGAAAGAAGGATATCAAAATAATCCAATATGTTTGTGTGTTTTTATAAAGAAATCACAATCAGGGTTTGCTATATAACTGTATACATTGATGACCTGAATATAATTGGAACTCTTGAAGAGCTTTCAAAGGCAATAGAATATCTTAAGAAAGAATTTGGGATGAAAGATCTCGGAAAAACAAAATTTTGCCTTGATTTGCAAATTGAACATTTAGCAGATGGAATATTTATTCGTCAGTCAACTTATACAGGAAATATTTTGACAATATTTTATATAGATAAAACACATCCATTAAATATTCCAATGGAAGTCCGTTCATTGGATATAAAGAAAGATATATTTCGACCTCAAGAAGATAATGAAGAACTTCTTGGTCCTGAAGTACCATATCTCAGTGCAATTATGTATCTTGGTAATAATACAAAACCAAATATTGTATTTTTAGTCAATTTATTAGCTAGATATAGCTCTTCTCCTACAAAAAGACATTGGAATAGAAATAGAATTAAACATATACTCTGTTATCTCCAAGGAACAATCGATATAGATCTTAAACAGGTTATCTGTTCACATGTGGAGGAACTGCTATATCATGACGATCAATGAAACAAACTATAACGGCCGCTTCCTCAAATCATGTTGAAATTCTTGCAATTCACGAGGCTAGTCGAGAATGTGTATGGCTAAAGTCAATGACTCAGCTCATTTGAGAAATGTGCGGCTTGTCTTCTAATAAAAATCTTCCAACAATATTATACAAAGAAAACACTGAAGAAACTCGGGTGAGGAGAACCTTGAGTGGAAGCGGATCGACCAAATTCCATAATTTATCGAATACTAAGTTTACAGCAAACATACAAATAGATATGCATTTAAATTAAATTATAGTATGCTAAACAAGAAAAGGGTTTAAGGAATATCACCTTTGTAGACCTTTTTTTCGCGTTTTCCCTCGAACAGTCATGATCAGCTTGAAGACCTTCTTCAAGAAAACCTTGAATAGAAACCTGACACAACCACAATGGAGTCTCGGTATTCTCGGGGTGAGAACCCAGGAGTGGTGGGCTCTGATTATTTTGGTTAGGAGGGAAAGTTTAATGGTAAAGGAAGAAGAAGATTGAGAAACTTTTCACACACAGTTCAAAGATACAAAACTCTTCTATAAAACTCTCTCTCAATCGTTCAATCGCAAATCGTCCAATAAAAGAGAAAGAAAAACTATTTTTCTTTTTATTCCTCTTGCCATAAAAAACGTAACCACCACCCACTAATGTAGGTGGAGAGAAAAGGATGGGGAGAGGAGTTGTACTCCCTTCCTTATTATTCAAAATAATAATATAATATAAATAAATATGATAACTAACTTATCATATTATATTTATATTAAATGATATGTTATATCAAATATAACATATAACCTATAGTTTTAATATTATATCATATACAATATCAATTATAGTTTCTTTGCTCTATTTTATGGTATTTAATATAAATCATATTTATATTAAATTTATCAAATATGAACCCCATTCATAGAAAATATATTTGAATCTCATTCAAATATTTATTTCCTCCCATTAAGCTATAATGTATCAAATACATTATGACAATTATATCATATATGATTAAAACAATTTAATTATATCATATATAATTAAATCCATCTATTAATTTGAACAATTCAAATTAATCCAAAAATTGATTCTCAACTATATCCTTTTGAGCTACCAAGGGACCTCATGGACCTATAGCTTGAAGTTTCAACGGTACATGAATAATTAATTAAACACTTTAATTACATTATTCACCATCCTTAACTGTTGAGCAATCCACTAAAGATCGACAGCTGTACTCTTCACACTACAGATATATTTCTGTGTCCATTGGATATAACCAATCAACAGTATAATGACCTTTAATAAATTGCTCGTAAGTACAGCTAGGCCAAATTACCATTTTGTCCCTATAGTTACATCTAACTCCTTAAGTGTATCATTGATCCCTCTAACAAACAATAGATTATAGTCCTACTATGACTAAACCCCTGGGCCAAGAGAGGGTGTGGCGACACGTTGTTCAAGACCTGAAATCAGCTCTTAAGAGAGCAATTTATGTATTTACCGCTGCTTTAGGGAATGAGTGAATTCCATCTTGTGTAGTTGTGTTCCCAACTCTCCAATTAGACGAATTCCCAAAATGGTAGGCTTGTTGAGTTGGCGATTTGGCCACTCTCACCTATACAAATCAAAGGTCCGCCCTCATAGGCGGGAGTTCACAACTCACTCAGGATTCAAGTCATGTTACCTATGGTCATCCTGGTAAAATGTAAGTCTCTATTATGAACGATGTTATATAATGAGACTAAACATTTCATGGTCTAGTCTTATATAAACTCTTTTGTATAGAATATCCCCGCTCGCATGTATAATACATGAATGATCAGGATCAGATCATTTGTAGCACTTTACAACAATCGTAACACCTATAAAGAGGGTCATACTCGTAGTATCACAAGATAAGGTACCTAACCTTATCCATCTACCTTATGCATCTACTACAAACCGTTTAGGTTATCACTTAAACATGATCCATCTGTATGTCTCCACATACATGTTTAAGTTACAAAGATAACCTTAGATGTTAGTTTATTGGTTTGTGGTTAATGCAACTAAAATATCACATATTTTATACATCAAAGTGAATAAAATATCAATATTTTATTAATCATATGAAGAGTTTGTTCATACAATATTTATAAACTATAGAACCCTATAAAATTTATGGCATCAACCCTAACAATCTTCCACTTGACTTAAAGTTAGTGGGGTGTACAATATAATAAAAATACAAGTACACAAATAATAAACTAGGGCATAACACGCCTAGTACAATATCTCCCACTTTCTTTAGTCCAAACGTAGTCTATCCCATAGACCCATACCCTATAGGTGACCCTCAAACACTGTAGTTGTGAGGGCCTTCGTAAATGGATCAGCAACGTTCCAAAGCTATCTTCGTGACAATCACGTCCCCTTGATGTACAATCTCTCAGATGAGATGATACTTTCACTCTATGTGCTTGTCACGCTTATGACTCTTAGGCTCTTGGAAATTAGCCACAACACCATTATTATCACAATAAAATGTGATGGGTTTTGACATGTCCGGAACAACTTCCAGATCAGTCAAAAATTTTCTGAGCCAAATAGCTTCCTTAACAGCTTCACAAGTCATTACATACTCAGCCTCCATGGTGGAGTTTGTGATGCACTCTTGCTTGGTGCTTCGCCATACTATTGCTCCTTCATTAAGAGTGAATATTGATCCTAATGTGGATTTCCTAGAATCCTTATCAGTCTAAAATTAGAGTCTATGTATCCCGTATGGATCAATTCCTTAGAACCATACACAAGCATGTAGTCCCCACTACACAGCAGATGTCAAGTCTAGTACATATATCCACATACATCAATTTGCCCACGGCAGATGCATAGGGAATTCGTCTTATCTCCTTGGTGATGAAAATTATGGAATGCATATATGCGATGCATGTCTTAGGTTATGCGTTTGTTCTCATACGTTAGTGGTCATGCGTTGGAATGGAAAGTATGCGCTAATCTCTTATGCAATGACCATGCGTTCTTATCACAATTTTTCTTGCGCTCTCGCCAAGTATAACGAGATTGCAAGTTTCTCGGATGATCCGAGGTCAAACTCAGGGACTTCTAGCTAAATGTTATTCAGTAATGTGTTTGCGGGGAAGAATAAAAGAATGTTAAGGGTTCTAAGCTATGCACTACTCCTACTCCTAACTATCAGATTAAATGATGGAAGTATGACCGAGAGGTAGAGACACAACAACTGTTAACGCGTAGTAAAATGCATGGAAAAAAAGATAAAATGGCGAGAATGTCTTCACTGCAACACTAAGCTTGACCGCAAGGGTAACCCTAGCCAACGTAAGCTATGCGATCATGCTATACACACTTGAAGAAGACGCATGCGATGTATATGTGATAGTGTCGCGAGGTCTTATTTCTAAGTCTCTATTCTCACTCACGTGCTCTCACACATAAACAATATGAGTGCATACCACCATGTCCTACTTAAATGGTGCATACGCTGTGTAGTAGCAAACGGAGCTTATTTCTAAGTTCTCCATTCTTGCTTATGCGATCCAATCCGCTCTCTCGAGTCTAGATTTGGTCTTTAAACTACTCTCCCAAGTATGCCTAAATGATGAATGATGCGCTCTAAGACAAGGTAATCATATAAACATTGTTGATGTAAGATTATTCCTATTTCTAGAGAATACTTGCTTACATTGCTTAATGCGATCAACTACTTACCCTCCCGGGCAGTTGGTTGCTGCTGATTCTACTCATAGACAAGTATTGCGTCCGCTTATAAACAAGCGTTGCTATAGCTTCACACTAAACAAGTAAGGTTTTCTCCCAGCACTCACGCAACGCACATTTCCCAGTGATTTGCTACATGCTTCATATTCCTATGCCGCACGATTAAGTATGCGATACTCTAGCAATCTTACTTAGTGATACAATGAAAGTAAAGGATGCAAAGTAAATGAAGATGGAAGTGGAATCGAAGGAAAATATAGAAATGCATTGATCACAAAATGTATTAATCTCTTAAGCCACAGTGTAATACAATACAAAGATAGAAGAGAAACGGAGGGTCAGATGGAAGCAATGTCTTGCTTCCATCAGATATGTGTCAAGGTTGCCAGTGGTGCCATGGATGGGCAGTGAAGTAGACTGTCTCAAGCTCTAACTCCGGCGAAGGCTCCGGTCGTCACTCGGAATGATTGAAGGGATGAAGAACTCTCAAGACTATCTCTCATGCTTTGGTCTGGATCACAAGGATCCATCCTAAAGCAGGGAACCTCAGGCGGAAAACCTTGGATAATTTGAAGTTTTACTCAACGGCTTCTATTTATAGAGTTTGATCACTGACAACATTAATGGTCATTCTCTAAAATTTTGCATCTAACGGCGTGATGGACGTGCTCTGAATCTCTACTGCTAACTGCGTGGTAGGTGAAATGTCAACATCACCTCTTGATGCTCCCGAGGTATGCGTTCATGCTTGGTTTCTGGAGTATCAACGCATTCCACCACCCTTGTGGTCATCCCTCTATTATGGTTATTATTATGTAGCCGCAATCTCTTTGCGATGACTGCATTCGCTTGATAGCCACAACTTCTATGCGATGGACGCATGCGGTTGATGACCGCAACATCCATGGGTTGAACGTATGTGTTCGCCTCTGCGATGGAGAGATTCCCCGCATGCGGTCGTTTTTGCGATAGCCAGGCTTCTGCATATGCGACTGCTTCTTGCGTTAGCTACAAAGATAGATAATTCAACGCATAAAAATGCATAAAAGTGGGTTAGCTGAGATTCTTAATACTGATCGACGCAGGCTCGTTTTCTCATGAATTTTTAATATAATCGCCGCATCTTCTACTTAACAGCCCTCATAATTCTAAATAAAATGCCTATAATGACGTGCATTTATGCCCGTCATCACTCCTCGACTTCCTGAGGTGTCCTAGGACACTGTTCCTTAGACAATGTAACTTTGTGCCTGAAAGGCAATAAGCCCCTCTTGGAGTTCTGCATTAAATACTTGATAAACGTCTTGTCAATATACGATGCTTGGGACAATGCTAGCATTTTTTTTCGATCTCGACATATCTGAATACCCATAACAAACTAAGCCTCTCCATTTGGAATTGGGTTGCTAGCCAGTTCTTAAATGTAGTTAGTAAACCTACATCATTCCTAATGAATAGGATATCATCTACATACAACACTAGAAAAAGTACTAAACTATTGATGATCTTCTTGTATACACAAGGCTCATTAACGTTTTAATCAAAGCCATAAGATTTGATCACGGTATCAAACCTTATGTTCCAAGATCGAGATGCTTGTTTCAGTCCATAAATGAATCGATTAAGCTTGCAAACCTTTTACTCTTAACCTTGGGTTATGAATCCCTCGGCTGCACCATATAAATGGTCTTCTCAAAATTTTCATTCAGAAAAGCAGTCTTGACATCCATTTGTTATATCTCATAATCATAATATGAGGCAATGGATAGGAGGATCCAGATAGACTTTAGCATGACAACAGGCGAGAAAGTCTCCTCATAGTCGACTTCCTCTACCTGGGTATAACCCTTTGCCACCAGTCTAGTCTTGAAGGTTTGCACCTTCCCATCAGCACCCCGTTTCTTCTTGTAGATCCATTTACAACCTATAGGTTTAACCCCATTAGGTTGGTCTACAAGATCCCATACTGAATTTATAGGGAATGTCCTTGAACTCGCAGTTCATAAGTTTTGTGTTAAACATTCTATTTATCAATAAAATATTATTGAGTATCTTATTCAATAAAGTTGTTGATTCTGCATTCTATTATGAAAATCCAATAAACATATCCATTGCTATAGTATGAATACTTTAACTTTATGTGGTGACATAAACAAGATCAAGTTAATAGTATATAGCCTAAATGGTCTATAAGTATATGTATGAAATTGGGTATCTCATTTTGGTAACACTATTATTGGATGCAGCCTATTTTGTATAAGTAATACAGATGACGTGATCCACAGATTATTCATGTAGAGACATTTGAGTGGGGCATCCTATGCAATGAGTTTTCATATAGACTGGACAACGAAATAGACACTTTTCTTTATAATGATCGTTTACTATTAAAACTGACTATTTCATACTTAAGTAACCTAGGATAACTCGATCTTAATCCTAAGCTAGCTACGAACTCCTGTTTATTTGGGATTATCCTTTGATTTGCATGGATGAGAGTAGTCCAACAAAACTGCTCAATAAGCCTTCCATTTTGGGGATAAAACCGGATGGATAGCTAGGACATTGCCATGCAAGATGGAATCTACTCCTACCCATTTTAGGGTTAGCATATAGGTTATTCTCTTAAATGCCGATTCCAGGTCTTGAACAATCGGAGCCTCACCTTCTCATGATAGAGAAGGACATGATTCACAAGTAGCATTATGAATCAAATTGTTCATTAGAGGGTCAGTGAGAACTTAAGGAACGAAATGTATTTATAAGGGTAAAATGGTAATTTTGACCCAACTATAATTACAAATGACCAGTAAATGATCGACTTACTGATTATGGTTTATATGGATAGAAATATATCTATACTGAGGAGAGCGCAACTATCGAGCTATAGTGGTGTGTCTTGATAGTTAAGGAATAGTAATTAATTCGATCAAAGAGTTTTAACGAATTGATTGCAGATCGTTGGAGCTCATGACCTGTAGGTTCATTAGGTCCCTCTACTAGCTCATTAAATTGGAATAACAAATTAAGTATTGATGTATGAAATTAGGATTATGAATTTCAAATGTTCAAATTCAAATTTTAGGGGTTTTCGATTGATTGTATATGATATAATAATAAACGTTTAATTTAATTGAAATTAAAATAAATTGGAAAATCAATTAAATTTAAATTATGATTTAAATATAAAATTGATTTATTGGTGATATTGATATTTTATTAATTTAATATTTAGATATTAAATTAATATTATTTTAATTAAAAATAAATCAAAATTAGTTTTTATTTAAATTAATTTTATAAAACTAATTTAAAAATAAAAAATTATTTTTTAAATCATTTTAAGTTAGTGGATTTTTCCAATTTTTGGAAAAAATTCACTAACCACTTTTTGATGGATTATCACCAAATCCAATTGTAAATTGATATGATCACCAAACAGGTGGTGCCCTCCATGTAGCCTATTGGTTTTGCATGATTTCTACCTATATATAGTAGCTCCATGCATGAAGATCATTAAGCAATCAGAGTTTTACTTGCTGAAGAAAACTCGAAAACCCTACACATCCCTCACTTGTTCTTCATCAATTCAATTTGATTTAAGTGTTTCCACCACACATTCTAGCTTGAGCATAGTAGAGAAGATCTTGGTCGTATCCTCTTGAAGTTTCAAGCTCTATCTTGGTGGATTTCATCCGAAGTTGTGAAGGAAATCTTCAAAGGTAATACGTGTTTCAAACCCTCTTCTGAATATCATATGAACAGCATGCTTAAAACTCAAATAAAATGTAGTTTAAGTGTTATTTATTTTGAAGTCTTCCATTGTATGATATTTCATTTCTTCAATTGGTATCAAAGCATGATTTAAACACTTAACTTTTGTTAATTTTAGTTTGGTGGGTGTTTTTTCATGAACTGCATAAAATAGTATGTTGATATGGTTTTTCTAGTGTTTTGGCATTTTAATCCTTTCAATTATGTTGATTCTCTTGAAATTGACTCTTGTTTAATGGGTGTTAATGAATGTTTAAGAGTTTGTAATTCATATGGAGTCATTAGAAGTTAAAATTAGGATGTAATTGAAGAAAGAAATGAAGAAGTTCGAGCTGCAGATTTCCAGATCTTCAGCTACTGTTTGAATTTCCAGCGAGATTGGACCAAGTTCGAGTGAGATTTTGAATCAAGTTTGAGTGAGATTTCTAGTTTGAGCAAGATTCTGTTGGAATTTCGAGCGAGATTTCAAGTTCAGACAATATTTTGAATCAAGTTTGAGCGAGATTCTGATGGAAGTCCTAATGAGATTTCAAGTTCAACCTAGACTTTAAATCAAGTTCGAACGAGATTTCAAGCCAGGAGCGGGATTCTGATGGTATGAGCTAGATTTCAATGAGCTAGTGAGAGATCAAGTTTGAGCCAGATTTCAACATAGAGCGAGATCATGTTCAAACCAAGCGAGATCTTGGTCCGTCAGCGAGATCCGGTTTATCCAAGCGAGATTCTTGAACCGATTTAAGAAGATTGACTGGTTTGACCGGTTTTCTTCAAACTTGACCTGGTTCAATTTCAAAATTGTTTTGGTTGGCCCTGTTCAGGTGGTTCACATCCAGTTTAAGCATTTTTGGGTCCGGTTTGGAGTTGTTCAAGCAGTCAAGAAGCGGTTTGGAGTTGTCACTTTTTTTTTTTTTGTAATACATAGGCTTTGGTTTACTTAAAAATGATAAAGTTAAAAAGCGTATCAGTATGTGTTTAATTGTTTATGCATGTGATGTACGTTATAATTAAATAAATCTTGTATGTGCATACAGTATTCCATATAGATTTAAAATCCCACCGTAGGAAGCATATTACATGCATTGAAAGTATATTATAAATTGTTATAATATATAGTATGCATGTATAGGGTTTCTTTTAATATAAATGTTATATGAATGCCTTTGATGAATGTTGTGGATGTTTAGCATGTTTATTTTTTGTAAGTTGTTATAAAAAGAAATTAGACTTTAAAATCCATAACAAAGATACACAACATGCTCACTTAGGTTAAAAAACTATATTTAATTGTTAAAATAGATTGTTACCTTATAAAATTTGGTTATAAACTCAAATCGGTTCATAAACCTGTCTAAGTTGGAGGTACTTAAGTTGACGGTTTACGTAACACCTCCTACCTGGGGATTATGACCGAAATATTGAGCATTGTTAACTGATTTTATGAGCTTGCGTGAGGGGTGTGAGGTTTCAAACTGGTTTAAACACTTAGACATCGTAGGGTTATATCCAAATATAAATGTTATATTTGGATAAAAATGATATAGACTTAGGTTATTTAAAAGTTAGCCATTTTTAACCTCAGTAAATAGATGCCCAAACATTTAGAACACTTCAGTAGGAAATTAACAATATATTCGATATATAGTTATTAGCTCTCACGTCTTCAAGAGTTCACATCGTGAAATCCATGCTCGGCTTCATGTCACTTTTACCACGACTACTCCATTCGGAAAGTATTTTCATGGGTCAATAACAAGGTGAATTGGGGAAGTAGTTCATAGTAAGTGTGTGAAGGAAATGTGTCAACATTGTCCTACGGTCCCCTCCATTAGTTTGAATCGTGAGATTCCTATGTTGTGTCTACTTTCGTTTTTATGTGGCATTAGCTAGTCGTTAACCACAGCAATCCCTACGAGGGTTTGTAACATAGGATTCGAAACAACCCAAGCTTCAGTAATGAATAGGATCTTATAGTTCTGTCTTGGGTATTGTCTTCTATCTCGGGGGCATATTCATACCGTTCAATAAAGTATGAAAATGACGGGTCACATTACAAGAATTACTAATCGTTAGTAAAGATCTTGACCGAAAACGATAACCAAAAGAACTATAGGATTAAAGAGTTACTCTGATATAGTATTTGGTCAAGAATTGTCTTGTTTCAGTGAAGGAATTGTTGACTACCCCAAGGTAGCAACGTTCTAAATCACTGTTGACTGCCCCGAAAACGATAACCAAAAGAACTAAGTATCGTTGCAAATAAATAAAGATTTATTATGTACTTTATTATTTTTTCTAAAATTGGATTCGATGCATAAAGTTTAATAGAATTTGTTCAAAATTTTTCAGCAATGTTATACAACTACTTGCTTCTGATAAATTTAACGGTGAAGGATATTCAAACCGAAAATCTAACATCAATACGATATTAGTTGTGGATGATTTAAGGTTTGTGTTGATAGAGGAATGTCCTTCGGTTCCCAGTACAATAGCGAACCGAAATGTTCGGGACATCTATGATCAGTGGGTTAGGGCTAATGAAAAAGCTCGGGCCTACATCTTAGCAAGTATATCCAATGTACTTAATAAGAAACAAGAGCTAATGCCCACCGCCTGTGAGATAATGACATCGCTTCAGGAGATGTTCGGGCAAATGTCATTCTTTGTTCGACATGAAGCCATTAAGTATGTCTACAATACTCGCATGAAAGATGGTTCCAACGTTAGAGACATTGTTTTCGATATGATGGTTCACTTTAATATTGTTGAGGCTCATGGAGCGATGATAGATGAGATAAGTCAAGTAAGTATGATATTAGAATCTCTCCCGGATAGTTATCTGCCTTTCAGAACCAATGTTGTTATGAACAAAATCACTTATAATTTTACTACGTTGTTGAACGAGTTACAAACATATCAGTCTATAATGAAACTTAAGGAAAAAGAAGTAAATGTTATTTGTCGATCTAATAAGTTTTTTAAGGAGTCGACGTCTGGAATAAGACCCACTGATAACCAGAAATCTGCTCATTCTTCTTCAAAAGATAAATTTGTACAAATGAAGAAGAAAAGTAAAGGGAATAAGTAAACCACTGCTAAGGGGAAAAAAAAAAAAAAAAAAACAAGACTCCTAAAGGAAAGTGTTTCCGTTATAGGCACTAGAAGCGTAACTGCCCAAAGAATTTGGCAGAAAAGAAAGCGGAAAAGGAGAAACAAGCTAAATCAGATATACTGGTAGTTGAAACATATCTAGTGGAGAATACTCACCTAACCCAGATATTAGATTCAGGCGCCGCTAATCATGTTTGCACTTTTCTATAGGAAACTAGTTCTTGGAGACAACTTTCTAAACAGGAAATGACTTTCAAGGTGGGAACGGATGAAGTCATTTCAGCTCATGTAGTAGGAGATGTCAAGCTATTTTTTGGAGAGTCTTTCATCTTACTTAGGAATGTGTATTAGGTATCTAAGATGAAAAGAAACTTAATCTCCATTTCCTGTCTGCTAGAAAATATGTACAGAATATCTTTTGAATCTAATGAAGTGTTTGTTTTTTCAAGAGGTGTTCATATTTGTTCTGCAAGACTCGAAAATAACTTGTACATATTAAAACCAACTGAAGAAAAAGCCATTCTAAATATAGAAATGTTTAAAACGGTCGAGACTCAAAATAAAAAACGGAAAATTTGTTCTAACGCCTATCTTTGGCACCTCAGACTTGGTCACATTAATCTCAACAGGATTGAGAGATTGGTAAAAAACGGTCATCGAAGTCAGTTAGGAGATAGTTCTTTACCTCCATGTGAATCATATCTTGAGGGAAAAATGACAAAAAGATCTTTTTCTGACAAAGGTCTTCGTGCCAAAGACCCTTTCGAACTTATACATTGAGACCTATGTAGTCAGATGGGTATAAAAACACGAGGAGACTATCAGTATTTTGTCAGTTTTATTAATGATTACTTGAGATATGGCTACGTTTACTTAATTAGTCACAAGTCTGAAACTCTTGAAAAGTTCAAAGAATTTAATACCGAGATAGAAAATTTGTTAAGTAAAAGAATTAAAACACTTCGATCTGATGAAGGTGGAGAGTATATGGATTTATAATTCCAGAACTATCTAGTAGATCATGGAATTCAATCCCAGCTCACAACACTTGGAACACTACAACAAAATGGTGTTGCAGAAAGGAGAAATCGAACCTTGTTAGACATGGTTCGATCAATGATGAGTTATGCTCGGTTACCTCAATCCTTTTTGGGGGTTTGCAGTACATACTGCAGTATATATTCTCAACATTGTTCCTTCAAAAAGTGTTTCAGAAACACCGTATGAATTATGGAAAGGATGCAAAACTACTTTACATCATTTCCGTATCTGGGGTTATCCAGCACACGTGTTGGTACAAAATCCTAAGAAACTAGAAACACGTTCGAAGTTATGCCTCTTTGTAGGATACCCTAAAGAAACAAAGGGAGGACTGTTCTATGATCCCAAGAAGACAAAGTATTTATATCGACAAATGCTACATTTTTTGAAGAAGATCATATTAAAAATAATCTACCTTGCAGTAAACTAATATTGCAAGAAATGACCAAGGATGCTATAGAAACATCAACAAGAGTTGTTGATCAAGCTGGTCTATCAACAACTGTTGTTGTCTCGTCATATCCATCTCAAGAGTTGAGTATGGCTCAATGTAGTGGGAAGGTTATTCAACAACTTGAACGTTATATGGGTTTAACAGAAACTCAAAACATCATACATGATGATGGATTAGAGGATCCATTAATCTTTAAAAAGGCAATGGAAGATGTTGACAGGGAACAGTGGATAAAAGTCATGGATGTTGAAATGGAGTCTATGTACTTCAACTCTATCTGGGAACTTGTATATCAATCGTATGGGGTTAAACCTATAGGTTTCAAATGGATCTACAAGAGAAAACGAGACCAAACTGGCAAGGTGAAAACCTATAAAGCCAGACTCATGGCAAAAAGTTTTACCCAAAGAGAAGGGGTTGATTATGAAGAAACCTTTTCTCCTATTGTCATGATAAAATTGATTAGAATACTTCTATCCATTACCACATATTATGACTATGAAATATGGCAAATGGATGTCAAGACAGCTTTTCTGAATGACCATCTTGATGAAAGTATTTTTATATCTCAACCAGAAGGGTTCATCGAACAAGGACAGGAACAGAAAGTTTTAAGCTTAAATGGTCCATTTATGGGTTAAAACAAACTTCAAGACCCTGGAATATAAGATTTAATACTGCGATCAAATCTTATGGCTTTGAATAGAATGTTGACGAACCTTGTGTATACAATAAGATAGTCAACAAGACTATAGCATTCTTAGTTCTTTATGTTGATGATATCTTGCTCATTGGGAATGAGGCAAGCTTCCTTGCTGACGTAAAGAGATGGTTAGCAACACAATTCCAAATGAAAGATTTGGGTGATGCTCAATAGTTCTAGGAATATAAATCTTTTGGAATCGAAAGAATATAACCCTAGCTCTATCTCAGGCATCTTATATTGACAAGATGTTGTCAAAATATAATATGCAAAATTCCAAAAAAAGGTATGTTACCTTTTAGACATGGAATTCATTTGTCAAAGGAACAGTGTCTTAAGACACCTTAAGATGTTGAGGAAATGACAAGAATTCCATATGCATCTGTAGTTGGGAGTTTGATGTACGTAATGTTATGTACACGTCCTGACATATGCTTTACAGTTGGAATCGTCTGTAGGTTCCAATCCAATCCAGGACATAGTCATTAGACTGTTGTCAAAAGCATCCTCAAATATCTAAGGAGAACAAGGGACTATATGCTTGTGTATGGACCTAAGGATTTGATCCTTATCGGATACACTGATTCCGATTTCCAGACTAACGTGGATTCAAGGAAATCTACTTCAGGATAAGTTTTCACTCTCAATGAAGGAGCTACAGTTTGGAGAAGCATTAAGTAAAGTTGTATCGCCGACTCCACAATGGAAGCAGAAGACGTAGCCGCATATGAAGTCGCTAAAAAGGCAGTATGGCTAAGCAAATTCTTGGTTGACTTGGAAGTAGTTTCAGATATGCACCTACCGATCACACTGTATTTTGAAAATAGTGGTGTTTTTGCCAACTCGAAAGAACCAAGGAGTCACAAACGTGGAAAACATATTGAGAGAAAGTACCATCTCATCGGAGAGATAGTACACCGAAAAGACGTGATCATCACGAAGATAGACTCTGAAGACAACCTTGCTAATCCATTTACGAAGGCCCTCTCGGCTAAAGTGTTTGAGGGCCACCTGGTTGGACTAAAACTTCGAGCAACATAATCTAGGGCAAGTAGGAGAATATCTATGGTATTACAGATGCCCTAGTTTATTGTACTTTCCCTTTATGTTTCTCAATATTGTATTGTATATATTTATTCTCACTGAAGTTTTAGTCCAAGTGGGAGATTGTTGAGAATGTTCTATAACACGTAGCTCATAAATTTTGGGTTAAATATTCTATTTATCAATAAAATATTATTGAGTATCTTATTCAATAAAGTTGTTGATTTTGAATTCTCTTATGAAAATCCAAATATCCATGGATATAATATGAATACTTTAACTTTATGTGGTGACATAAACTGGATCAAGTTAATAGTATATAGCTTAAATGATCTATAAGCATATGGATGAAATTGGGTATCTCATCCTAGTAACACTATTGGATGCGACCCATTTTGTATAGGTAATACAGATGACGTGATCCACAGATCATTCATGTAGAGACATGTGAGTGGGGCATCCTATGCAATGAGTTTGTATATAGACTGGACCACAAAATAGTCATTTTTCTTTGTAACGACCGTTTACTGTTAAAACTGACTATTTCATACTTAAGTAACCTAGGATAACTCGATCTTAATCTTGAGCTATCTATGAACTCCTGTTTATTCGGGATTATTCTTTGATATGCATGGGTAAGAGTAGTCTAACAGCACTGCTCAATAAGCCTTCCATTTTGGGGATAAGACCGGATGGATAGTTGGGGACATAGCCATGGAAGATGGAATTCACTCCTACATATTTTAAAGTTAGCAAATAGGTTGTTATCTTAAGTGTTGATTCTATATCTTGAACAATCAGGACCCCGTCTTCTCATGATAAAGAAGAACATGATTCACGAGTAGTATTATGAATCAAATTGTTCATTAGAGGGTCAGTGGGAACTTAAGCAACGAGATGTATTTACAGGGGTAAAATGGTAATTTTGACCCAGCTGTAATTACGAACGACCTGTGAAGGATCGACTTACTGATTATGATTTATATGGATAGAAATATATCTACAGTGAGGAGAGTGCAACTATCAAGCTATAGTGATGTGTCTTGATAGTTAACGAATAGTAATTGATTCAATTAAAGAGTTTTAACGAATTAATTACCGATCGTTGAAGCTCATGATCTGTAGGTCCATTAGGCCCCTCTACTATCTCATTAAATTGGAATAACAAATTAAGTATTGATGCATAAAAGGGTTATGAATTTGAAATGTTCGAATTCAAATTTTTTAGGCTTTCGATTGATTGTATATGATACAATTATAACGTTTAATTTAATTGAAATTAAACGAAATTGGAAAAGCAATTAATATTTAAATTATGATTTAAATATAAAATTGATTTATTGGTGATATTGATATTTTATCAATTTAATGTCTAGATATTAAATTAATATTCTTTTAATTAAAAAGTTTAATTAAAAATAAATTAAAATTAGTTTTATTTAAATTAATTATTTTTTATTTAATTTTATAAAACTAATTTAAAAATAAAAATGATTTTCGAAATCATTTTAAGTTAGTGGTTTTTTTCATTCTTTGGGAAAAATCCACTAACCACTTTTTGATGGATTATCACCAAAATCCAATTGTAAATTGATATGATCACCAAACAGGTGGTGGCCTCCATGCGGCCTCCTGGTTTTGTGATTTCTACCTATATATAGTAGCTCCATGCATGAAGATCATTAAGCAGTCAGAGTTTTACTTGCTTAAGTGAAAACTTGAAAACCCTACACATCCCTCACTTGTTCTTCATTAATTCAACTTGATTTAAGTGTTTTCACCACACGTTCCAGCTTGAGCATAGTAGAGAAGATCTCGGTGGTAGTCCTCTTGAAGTTTCAAGCTCTATCTTGATGGATTTCATCTGAAGTTGTGAAGGAAATCTTCAAAGGTAATATGTATTTCAAACCCTCTTCTGAATATCATATAAACACTATGCTTAAAACTCAAATTAAATGTAGTTTAAGTGCTTATTGATTTTGAAGTCTTCCATTACGTGATATTTCATTCTTTTAGAATTGAAGTACATAGACTCCATTTTGAGATCCATGGCTTTGATCCATTCATCTCTATCAACATCCTCCATTGCCTTCTTGTAAGTTAATGGATCCTCAACTTTGCCATCAGTTACCATAGCTAGGATTTCAGTTAAATCTATATAGCGAATAGATGAGTTCGCAACCCTCCAACTACGTCGAGGTTCTCTCAACATTCGAGGTGGATTTAACCTACTAGATGAACCTACTTCAACAACTCTTGTTGAGGTACTAGGCTCTTCAACAACTCTTGTTGAAGATTCAGTAGTGTCTTTGGAAATATCATTCAACACAATTTTACTTCTGAGTCTGTGCTCCCTTATGTGATCTTCCTCAAGAAAAGTAACATTTGTTAATACAAATACTTTATTTTTTTTAGAATCAAAGAAATAACCACCTTTCATTCCCTTGGGGTAGCCTACAAATAGACATAACCTTGAACATGGTTCCAATTTCTTAGGATTAACCTCAAGCATATGTGCTGGGCAACCCCAGATTCTGAAATGACGTAAACTAGCTAAACGACCATTTCATAACTCCAAAGGTGTTCTGGTAACACTCTTGAAGGGAACGTAGTTCAAAATGTATGTTGCAGTCTCCACTGCATAACCCTAAAACGAGTCAGGTAACGAAGCGTAACTCATCATAGACCAAACCATGTTCAACAGAGTTCGATTTCTCCTTTCTGATACACCATTTTGTTGAGGTGTGCTAGGTGCTGAGGGTTGGGATACAATTCCATGTTCTATCATATAGTTTTGGAATGTCAAATCTATAAACTCTCCACCTTGATCATATCAAAATGTTTTAATTGTTCTATCTAATGCATTTTCAACTTCAGCCTTGAATTCTTTGAACTTTTCAAAAGATTCAGACTTATGTTGCATTAAATAAACATACTCGTATCTTGAATAATCATCAGTAAAAGTGATGAAATATTCATAACCTCCCTTAGCTTTTACATTCATTGGACCACAAAGTTCTGAATGTACTAGCTCTAGAGGTTCTTTGACCCTATGATCTTTTCCAGTAAAAGGCCCTTTAGTCATCTTACCTTCAAGGCATGACTCATACACAGGTAAAAAAAATTTCTTCTAACTCGCTTAGAAGTCAATTTTTCACTAACCTCTTAATCCTATTGAGATTAATGTGTCCTAGTCTTAGGTGCCAAAGTTGGGCATTTTCCTTAGGAGAGATTATAATTCTTTTATGTTGAGTTACAACAGTTTTAAACATCTCTATGTTATGGAGGACATTTGTTGCTAATGGCCTTAGCATATATAAATTGTTTTCCGGTTTTGCAGAATATATATTAACACCATTCTTTGTAATCAACACTTTATTGAAAGAAAAGTTGATTTGATAATATTGTTCCAAAAAATACTTTACAGGAACTAAGTTCATTTTTAAATCAGGAACAACATATACATCATTCAAAATGAGAAATTTGTTATGTAAAGTTAACCGGAGACCTCCCACTGCCATAATTGAGACGACAAGCCCAGTTCCAACTTGCATCGTCATCTCACCAGCATCAAGTTGCTGCCAGGAACTAATTCTCTGAAATGAAGATTAAACATGGTTAGTTGCCCCAGAGTCAATAATTTAGGCAGAATCATCATTCTTCACTAAACAAGTTTCCAAGACAAGTAAATCACATTTACCTTGTTTGGCCTTCTTCTTTTCTGCCAAATATCTAGGCAATTCCTCTTCTAGTACCCATCCTAGTTGCAATGGAAACATTTTCCCTTGTTAACTCTGACAGGTTGTCTACCCCTTGGTGCAACAACTCCCGGGTTAGCAGCAGCCTTCCTTTTCCACCCTACTTCTTCTTCCACTTTTTGGTGTCGAGAAGGTACAGACTTAGTTCCAGAGGTCAACCTTTGTGGAACTTTTTAGAAGATGTAGCAACATTTTCTTCACCCTTCTTTTCCTTGCTTTTCAACAAGGATTGGAAAGTCTACAGCTCGTTGAGTATGGTAGTCAGGTTATAGTCAATCCTGTTCAGAACAACATTGCTACAGAAGTGCAGGAAACTTTCAGGTAAAGATTCTAATATTATGCTAACCTGGCTGGCCTCATCGATGCTTGACCCATTCATTTCTGCCATGTTGAAGTGGATCATCATGTTGAGAACGTGTTCTCGAACAAATGCCACCTATTGCATATGGGCATTGAAGATATACTTAAGAGCGTCGTGTTTGAGCTGCGCAGATGGTTGTCCAAACATTCCCCTTAGGGACTTCATGATCTCACGGGCGGTGAGTATGGGCTCATGCTTCTTGGCCAAGACTTCGTTAAGACTTTCCAAGATATATGCTCGTGCCTTCTCGTTTGCCCTTGTCTAGGGCTTGTATGCTTTCCAAATATTTCGAGGAGCATTAGAAGGTGGAATGGGAGAACACTCCTCGATCAGGACAAAACACATGTCATCGATGATTAAAATAGTGTTGATCGTGTTTTTCCAACTAGCGTAGTTCTTGCCAGTTAAATTTTTGGTGGTAAGTAAACTAAGTGTAGCGGTAGTCATTTTAAAACTTTGTTGAAAAAGAACAAACTTAATTTAGTCTATTTGCATTAAACCATTTTTAAGAAAACCAATCAAGTTTTAGCAAAATAGTCTAGTGTACCCTAAGTGACATCTATTTTGCAATGATGCTTCAGTGAGGCAGGACAAAAGTCACTGTAGGGTGATCAAATGTCCTTTCACTAAAATGAGACATTCTCAACCATTAGACAAAAACAACTCTTTGTCCCTATAACTAATAGTCGCCATTGTTCGGTCCAGAATTTGTTAACATCCTTAACAATTCTATGTAAGTGTAACCCCTCATTTTAGGTTCTAGAGTCTTGCCCAATGAGCCAACCGTAAGGAAAAGCTGATTGGAACAAGAGACTAAAGCAACTCTATCCATTTCTGGAGATCAAATAAAGTGTCATGCAATACAACCATCCTTTAAGGGGACACCAACGATGCCACGAGGCGATGCATGAAACTTTATTCAACTTAATGAGAGAGACCGAGGGATGTGTTATCACACGTCCCACTCCCATTTACTATAAACACTCTCTCCATTCTCCTTGGTATTGACATACCCAAATGCCACCCCTAGGGAGACACCCATGGTGCCTCGAAGCCGAGAGTAGATCTCACAGTGTGAACTTTTAGAGAGAAATGGTAGAGGTAAAACTTGAGTATCATATACCCCATTTTCCTCCCACTTAGTGTTCTACCTAGGGTTAATTAACTTAGGAAAATTCGGCTACTGATCTTATCTAAGTGTGTTTAATTTGCTCAAAAACAACTTTTGTCTTTGATGATTAAACAATTTTGATTCAAGTCTCATTAAAATTTTTCATGGACTTTCATCAAACTTGCATGCATGTAACAAATCTATCTAATTCATCTTTCCAGATAGGTTCCCAGATAGGGGTGCAACGTTTCCATCGACTTAAGTACCCAGCCTAGCCAGAACCAGCCTTATACAAAAGATCCCTTATAGATACATTTGTTACATATTTATTCTTTTATTAGGAATCAATTTAATCCTATTAAACCGATTTAAAAGATTAAACTTGGATTTCTAATCTCATTAGAAATGTGATCTTAGGTCTATCCTCAACACATTTTAAAACAATTTTAAAAATGGATTATAGCCTAAGGTTTGCATGCAACTCTTTATTATTGATTTTAATTCTAACTTCATTTAATTATAAGAATTATAAATATATGAAACAATTGAAACCAATCATTACATGATAGACATACATAAGTTATTTATAACATTTATAAGCTAACCTAAGGTAATGTCATGTTTCATGCATTGTTCATTCATTACTAATATAAAACTTTTATATAACTAAGTAATGAACCATGCTATAGCATACATTCCATACAGTCATTCAATCTTATATTATATCACTTATAATATAAATGATGCATGAATATGCTATAATGTATGCATACATATACTATAACTCTTATATTATATGATGCATGAGCATGCTTTATGTAATTTAAATCATGCATACTAGTATATTATAACACTTATAATACAAAATGATGTATGAAAATAAATGTGTAACCTATGGTGGTTTTTAAAACTATATGGCATACATTATGACATAATAAAAAACATACATTACATGTATATTTATATGAAAAGTTGATGGATCGGGATAGAAACTCTCTAAACTAGAAATTAAAAGGCTAACTATTACAAAAAAAAGAATCAATTGGTTTGGAATAAGTGAACCGGGTCTTGAATCGCTCACCTCAAACTGCTCCATAAAGAACACCTTGCAGTTGAGCAGCTATGCAATGAATGTGATTGACTATGCGATGAGCATGATAGTCTACGCAATAATGTAGCACGCAAGCAAGCGTCCAGTATCCAATACCGTGCGATCGTTCAGCAAGCGAGCGCCTATGCAATCATTAGCCAACGCAACACGATCGCGTAGCAAACTCTACACGATCGCGTAGCATTAGCTATGCGATCGTTTAACAAATGCTACACGATCGTGTAGCAAACTCTACACGATCGCATAACAAAAGTTATCCAATCGTTTAGCTCTAGCTACATGATGTGGTAATCTCTGTTTCGTCTTCTCCATCAAAACACTGATCTGCAACCCTTCTTTGAAGCCTCCGGAACACCACGAGCGATTTAAAACTAACAAATTTACAGATTTGATTGCATGTTTAATGCCCAAAAATGCAGGAGCCCTTTACAAACTAACTTTTAAAATTTAAAGAAAGCCTTAAACAGAGATTTCTATCCAAAAACATCCATCAAGAATACATCCACAAACATTTATCACATAAACGCAATGCAGATTATAAAACTCACTAGTATTGTAAACGAATTCAATACAATAATGGAATTTGGAATCAGAAACCACAACCTGGCCCTGATACCAATTGAAGGAACTTTGGTGAAGAGAACCTTGAGCGAAAGCGGATCGACCAAATTTCATAATTTATCGAATACTAAGTTTACAATAAATATACAAATATATATGCATTTAAATTAAATTACATCATGCTAAGGAATATCACCTTTGTAGATCTTTTCTTCTTGTTTTCCCTCGAACAGTCACGATCAACTTAAAGACCTTCTTCAAGAAAACCTCGAATAGAAACTCGGACACAACCACAATGGAGTCCTCGGTATTCTCAGGATAAGAACCTAGGAGTGGTGGGCTCTGACTATTTTGGTTAGGAGGGAAAGTTTATTGGTGGAGGAAGAAGAAGATTAAGAAGTTTTTCACACACAACTCAAAGATACAGAACTCTTCTGTAAAAGTCTCTCTAAATCGTTCAATCGCAAATTGTCCAGTTAGAAGAGAAAGAAAAACTATTTTTCTTTTATTCCTCTTGCCATAAAAAACATAACTACCAACCACTAATGTGGTGGAGAGAAAATGATGAGGAAGGAAGTTGTAACTCCCTTCCTTATTTCAAAATAATAATATAATATAAATAAATATGAATAACTAACTTATCATATTATATTAAATTATATGTTATATCAAATATAATATATAACCTATAATTTTAATATCATATCATATACAATATAAACTATAGTTTCTTTTCTCTATTTTATGGCATTTAATATAAATCATATTTATATTAAATTTATCGACCATGAATCTCATTAATAGAAAATATATTTGAATCTCATTCAAATATTTATTTCTTCCCATTAAGCTATAACATATCAAATACATTATGACAATTATATTATATATATTGAAACAATTTAATTATATCACATATAATTGAATCCCTCTATTAATTTGAACAATTCAAATTAATCAAAAAACTGATTCTCGACTAAATCCTTTTAAACTACCAAGGGGACCTCATGGACCTGTAACTTGAAATTCCAATGGTACATGAATAATTAATTAAACACTTTAATTATATTACTTACGATCCATTAACTGTTGAACACTCCACTAAAGACTGACAGCTGCACGTTTCGCACTACAAATATATTTTTATGTCCATTGGATATAACCAATCAACAGTACGATGGCCCTTCACAAATTGCTCGCAAGTACAGTTGGGCCAGATTATCGTTTTGCCCTTGTAGTTACATCTAATTCCTTAAGTACCATTGATCCCTCTAACGAACAATAGATCATAGACCTACTATGACTAAACCCCTCTCAAGCCAAGAGAGGATATGACGCCACATTGTTCAAGACTTGGAATCAGCCCTTAAGGGAGCAATTTATCTATTTACCCATGCTTTTGGGAAGGATTGAATTCCATCTTGTGTAGTTATGTTACCAGCTCTCCAATCAGATGAATCCCCAAAATGGTAGGCTTATTGAGTCAGCGATCTGACAACTCTCACCCATACAAATCAAAGGATCGCCCTCATAGGCAAGAGTTTACAACTCATTCATGATTCAGATCATGTTACCTATGGTCATCCTGGTGAAACGTAAGTCTCTATAATGAATTGTGTTATATAATGAGACTAAACATTTCGTGGTCCGGTCTTATACAAACTCCTTTGTATAGAATATCCCCGCTTGCATATCTAATACATGAATGATCAGGATTAGATCATTTGTAACACTTTACAACAATTGTAACACCTACAAAGCAGGTCATACTCGTAGTGTCGCAGGATAAGGTACCCAACCTTATCCATCTACTACAGACCATTTAGGTTATCACTTAAACATGATCCACCTGTATGTCTCCACATACATGCTTAAGTTACAAAGATAACCTTAGATGTTAGTTTATTGGTTTGTGGTTAATGCAACTAAAATATCACATATTTTATAGACAAAGTGAATAAAATATCAAATATTTTATTAATCACATAAAGAGTTTGTTTATACAATATTTACAAACTATAGGACCCTACGAGATTTAGGACATCAACCCCAACAATCTCCCATTTGACCTAAAGCTAGTGGGGTGTACAATATAATAAAAATATAAGTACACAAATAACGAACGAGGGCATAACACGCCCAATACAATAAACACAGCTTGCATAGCCCAAATCAAAGGATGATATATTAAAGGAGATAAAACAAAGTATATTTCACCGAAGCTTTTCTACACTCACGTTCTTGAAGAAAATGGTGACATCACTCTACAACAAATTTGTTCAAAGGATAACCTGGCAGACTTATTTAAAAAGGCATTATCAACCGAAACTTTTGAAAAATTGGTGCACAACATTGGAATACGGCGACTCAAAGATCTTAAGTGATGTTTTCGTGAGGAGGAGTATATATATTGTATTCTTTTAGGAGTATGTATTATATGAAATATGCACTATTTTTTCTTCATTGGGTTTTTCCTAGTAAGGTTTTAACGAGACATATTTTATATATATATATGTGGGCATCTAAGGGGGAGTATTATGAATATTATATGCAAAAATGTTGTCAATAATTATATGGGTTCGGTTCCATCTTTTTCCTATCATGACATAGTTTATTAAAATATCATTATTATCTTTAGGTATTTCACCTTCCTTACTAGTCGTGTCAAAGATTTTTTTCATGGTGTTTACATTTTCAACCAAGTCTTTTTTTACTATAAATTATTTTTATTTTTCAATGATTTTTATCTTTGGAACTCACTGGTCTACCACGCTTCTAGCATGTTCTAGACTCATTAGTGACAACTTGCTATGTTAGGATATCAATTTTCGATGAAACATTTGTAGTTGGTATATGTGACTTACTTACTTTCTTTACATCTATAAATGTATCTGATAATTGATTTGCTATATTTTGCAAATGAAGTATCTTTTGAACTTCAAGTTTACATTGATTTGTACGGGGATTTAAATGAGACAATAATGATTCATTCTATGTAATCTATTTTTCCAACTTATTAATTCCTCCCTCTAATGTTGGAAAATTTGCCACATTGAAATGACAATGAACAAATCGTACAGTAAATACGTCACCCGTCAGGGGTTCAAGATATTTAATAATTGATGGGGAATCCTATCCAACATATATTTCTAACTTCCTTTGAGGACCCTTCATACGTTATGGTAGAGCAATTTGAACATATATTGCAATAAAAAAATTCTCAGATAGAAAATATTTGGTACATGACCATAAGTTAATTGTAATCGCGAGTACTTATGATAAGCTACTGGCCTAATGCGTACAAGTGACGCTACATGCAAAATAGCATGTCCCCATACAGATGAAGGAAGCTTAGCTCTCATAAGTAATGGTCTTGCCATTAATTGCAGACATTTTATAAATAAATCTGCTAAACCATTTTGTGTATGAACATGAGCTACAGGATGTTCAACACTTATCACATGATAATTCATTATATTGAAAAATCTTCCGATTCTTCAATGAATGTCCATTTGAATTCTCAATAATTCTTTTCATCATTAAAGATCCTAGATGATCCAATCGGTCATGCCAAATTGTAAATATGTCTAGATTCATAAACTTCAGGGTAATTATTGCACATGTTTCAATTATTTGTATATGAGTATAATATAATCAAGAAGATAAAGCACACAACGCTTCTTGTATACATTTTTCATATATGATATAAAGATAGTCCATATTATTTTTTCTATCAGTCTCAATATAATAACCATTGCAACATATATATTTAAAACTAAGTAGATTTCTCTTTGATTGACTAGAGAAAAATGCATTGTAAATTGTAAATTTTGTTCCTCTAGATAAAATCATATTTGCTTTTCTAAATCCTTCAATCAGGTTTGCAGAACCTGATATTGTAATAACTTTTGTTTTCAGCATTATCAGTTTGGAAAATTATTTTATACTTGTAAGTATTGTACGTGTAGTTGCACTATCTGCCAAACATAAATCTTATTTACTCATTTTTTAGTCACCCAACATATGAAAATGATCCAGATTTCTTCATTAAAAGAAAATAATTACAATAAGAAAAACATCACTTGGAATATACAAAGGTTAATATCTACCAAGAGGAAAAAAAATATGGAGATGAGAAAAAACAACATTAAATCAAGATATTATCAAGATCAATGGAAATACTTGATGTTCCATCAATTCTGCCGATTTTCTCTCTAGGAGATTCAAATAAGTCCATCACATCCAAATTTTTCATATGGGATGATTCATATATGTTGTTATCTTAGTATGCAAAATTTGCTTCCACATTTTTTTTTTCTTTAGAGATGCTTGATAGAGATCAATTAAGTATTTTGATCTACGACAGGTACGTGACCAATGCCTAGGTATTCCACATAAGAAGCACTTATTTTCAACACTTTTTGAACTCCTATCTCGTGGATCTTTTCCTTTGTGATCATCATTTTGTGTGGTTCTTTTGAAATTTGAATGATTAGAACGACCACTACAAAAATAATAATTATTTCTTCCTCTGTCATAGTCATGACCTCGACCATGACCACAATCTCAACCACGATTATGAAAATTCACAATACTCACTTATGGGAATGTTGTTGTTCCAGTTAGTTGAGATTCATGATTTTTCATCCACAATTATTAAAATTTACAACATTCGCTTCAGGGAATGTTATTGCTCTAGTTGGTTGAGGTTCATCTTTTTTTTTAATCAATAACTTGTTATTTCATTCAACTACGAGAAGACATCAAGTGAATGCATAATACTTTTAAAATATTTCTCTCGATATTGCTACTGCATGAGCATATCCGAAATGTAGAAAAATGTTTTATCTAACATATTGATTTAAATTTTGGAGCCTTAAGTGCATCCATTTACGACAAGCTTTAGGAATAAAAATTGTTTTATGATGATCACATTTTTATGGCATCCAGGTGTATTTTGGCATCAAACATTAATCACAAATAATTATTACCATTAATATCTAATGCTACAAATTCTAATTTTATAATATTTTTTCATAGTAACACTATTATAAAATATTATGTTTATATTAAAAATTTAATATACATCAAATATGTAAAACAACATTTAAATTATTAATTAGAACGAAAAGAGAAAAACCTATATACTTTTAGTACCTACCTTCAGCGGGAAAAATGGAAGAAACTCGTGCTAATAACGTGTTGTGAACTTGAGGAGTACAATGAGAATATGAATACCAATAAAATATAATATTAAAATAAAATAAAATAATATTAAAATAAAATAAATAAATATTAAAATAAATTAAACATAATGTATAAATAAACAAAATAAAATAAACTAGCAAAATATAAAATAAGAAAATTTTCTAAATTCTTCAATTTCTCCCATTTTCATGGAATTTGTCCAATGTGTGTCTTCCAAAACCCACAAAATATCACTAGGCAATTTGATAAGTAGAAGATGAATTAGGCATGATACATGGTCAATGGATACTAAACCATAATATAGACTATCTATTATCATAATATTTATAATAGAAAGCAGTTTTTTTGTTTTTTTTTTCAAAGAGAGATAGTATTCGACTGTTATGTGCCTTTATAATTTGTGAATTACATATTATATTTTCTAACCTCTATTTATCTATCCGTTTCCTCACCATTTCAAAATAATAATAAATAAAATGAAAACAAATTGTTATCCAACTTATCCTCCATGTGCAGTTGTTTTTGTTATTGTTTGATGGTTTAATTTTAATTTGTCTACTTCATTTATTCGACAATATAATCAAAACAAACCTTTTCTTTTCCTTGCGGATTTCTTCTCTAACTAATGTTCAACCAATCCAAATAAAAAGTAAAAACATATAATAAAAATGCATCAAGGAAACAAATTGAAAAAATAAATAAGAGGAGGAATAACTTCTTATTCGAATCAACATATATAAAGAGAATTAAAAGTTTAAGAAGATGAATTGGGCAAAAAGAGAAAAAAAAATCATTATTAACCTATTGGTTTGAGAAATTGGAATATGATCAAGATTAGTAAAAACCAAGTTTACGATCAAATGTTAAAACCAGTATTGGAATTGGATCGTAAAGGGAGAAAATGATAGGAAAGATGGTCTTGATTGGCTCAATCCAGATGTGAGCTTGAGATACAACTGATTACATTTCGGCCACCAAACAAGCAAGTAGAGATGTCGCGGAGCGGAGTCGGGGAGACCATTCTCCATCCTCATTCCTGCTCTCCATTTCATTCCCCACGGGATCGGGTTCTCCGTGGAGAATTTTTCTCCGTTATTTATTTTATTTTTTTTTTGTAAAAAACCAATTAATTTAAATTGTAAAATTTAACTAAATAATTAACTTTATTTAGATGACAATATGAATTTAAAGATAAATTACTCAAATTTTGGCCTTAAAAAACTCATTATTGTTTTAGTAGAAGGAAATAAATATAAATCAAATAATTCACATATATAATATAAATTTAAATATTCAATTTAAACATATTCATTATATTTCCCCAATAAATAATCAAATTTGAAATTTAAATGTAATATTTATATAATAATAATAATAGCATAACATTAGATAACTATACTAAATAAATAAATATGTAAAAAGCTAATCAAGGCGAGGACGGGGAACGAAGTAGTGGCGATGGTGGGGTTGGGGTCGGGGAATGCATTCCCTGTCCCCGTTTAGTTCACGGAGAATTTTTTCCTCCACTCGCTCCCCATTCCCCGCCTAATTGGGAAATCTCCATCCCATNATTCCCTGTCCCCGTTTAGTTCACGGAGAATTTTTTCCTCCACTCGCTCCCCATTCCCCGCCTAATTGGGAAATCTCCATCCCATTTGTGGGACCTGTCTCCGTGGGAAAATTGGACATCTCTAAATAAGAGTTTCAATTTGGAAGAAGCTAGTTGGTAAAAAGAGATTAAGAACAAAAATGAAAGACTGAAAACATTTTTTTAATGAAATTATGTCAAATTCAACTCTATTTGTAAAGAATTTTGTTTCCCAAGAAAACAAAATTTCAAATCCCGTACTGTTTTTTGCGCATCGAAACCATAGTTTTAATTGTCAACAAAGAAAATATTGAGCTCCTAATTTTACGAAAAATATAAATATCTATAAAATATCGACGTGGAACATTTATGAAAAGTTATAAAAACAAAAATTCAATGATATTATTTAAATGAATACAAATAAACAATTTTACTTTTTAAAACAAGTTAAAGTATTTATTATTTATAACATATTCAAATTAATGACATGCAAGTCGGACGGGAAGTGGTGTTTCCAGTTGTGGTTTTTATTTTTTTTTTTTTTTTATGGATTTTGTTATAATTTAATGCAAATATAAATCATTATTAATGTGAAGGTCGAACCCATAAAATATAAAATGACAATAAACATGTTAACATGTATACGAAAATTTAATACCAAGATTCAAACACAAATTTATTTTTTAAATTTGAAGTTTCAAACAAAAGTTTAAGCCATCACAAAATGAAAGCATCACTAATTTCAGAAAGAGAAAAAAACACTAATTTTAGTAAAAATCAAATTTAAATATTCATACTGATAAATTTTTTTCCATAAAATGAATCTAATTCAATTCACATAAATAATGTATTTTTGCTTTCATAGTAAGTAATTCAATCTCATCGAAAATCAACTACACTTATTCAGTAATAAAGTTAATATTGTAAACACCCTCTAAGGCTAAATTTTAATTTGACAAAAATTGATTCACCCTACCAAGTTTAGCAGGGGAGGAAAAAAAAGAAGAAGAAAAATTTCCGAAATATTAATTCTAGAAAAGGAAAAAGAGAAAAGATAAAGGGAAAAAAATATTATTTGGGCATATATACTATACACATTACTTGCGTACAGGCTACGACATATCGGTACCTGCAAACGACATGATTCCCATTGACCCACTCCCACACTTATTTATTTCATATTTTTAGCGGGGTAATAGGGGAAAGGCCAAAACGTCGTCGTTGGCATTGGTATTGTCTTTTTCAACCACTCCCTCGACTCTCTGCAAAAAATTTGGCCCCAAGCCCACGTATTCGCTCTCATTCGCCATTTTCGTCTCTCAAATCCCATCTCTCTCTCCAAATCTCTCACGGCGAGTTCTTCGCTCAAAATCTTCGGAACCCATTTCTCCTTTTTACTTCTTTCCATCATAATTTCAATCCCTTCATTTCGATTTCTTTCCCCTTTACTGCAACCCAATTCCCAGTTCAATTACACAAATCCCTAGTTTCTAATCGCCATCTCCTTCCCCTTTTTTCCTTTATTCATGTCTTCCTCTTCTTTCTCTGCTTACTTCAACAAGACCCACCTCTGATTTCAGGTTTCTTCATACCCTCTTTGTAAATCCCCCAATTTTCCGAATTTTTGCTGCCCCTTTTTGCTTTTTGTGTTTTTTTTATTATTTTTTTTTGCCTGTGTCGGGGGGTGGGATTTGATCTGAATTGATGATTCTTTTCGAAGAGGAAAGTGGTCTTTATTCAAGATTCAAGGAAAATGGAGGGATATGCATGGGTCTGGAGGTGAGAGGTGGAAACAGAGGCGGCACATGTGGCCGGTCCATTCTAATTCGACAGCTGTAGCTTGCGAATTATCCGCCCCAGATTTCTTTCTCAAAGTATTGCGAGTTTTACGTTTGTTTTACCTTGATTTTCCTTTTACTTTTCTGCATTTACTTCTTAATTCTGTATCTTCTGCTGTCTTGTGTTGTGTTTCTTGTTTCTTCTCCCCATGAAGAATTTGATCTTGTTTGTTAGGCATCCGACTCACTGCAGGATTGTTCTATCGCCTTCCGGGGATTTCGTTGGCATGTGAATCTGATATGATTTTGTTAATGCTATCCTCTTTAAGGTTTTAGATGATTACTTAATCGTTTATCTTTTGGTTGCTCTATCCGCCTTCTTTTTTTTTTTTTTTTTTTTTGTTTGTTTATTTTCATTTTTTCGCTGGTTTCCCGTTTGCCCTCCATCATTTTAGTTTAATTTCTTGATCTAATCTCTTGAAAGTTGAGTTTAGTTTTAGTGAGAATTTGCCAGTACCATGCAGCTACTTATTGATTCAGTGCGTAAAACAAATTGCGGAGTGTTGTTCTTTCTCTCACTGGTTAGTTGTTTGGTTTGGTATGGATGTGTTGCTTCTTGGCGATTGAGAAGGGTTCAGTCCCATTTAGCATGGAAGAATCTAAAATGAGGGGGAGTTTACATTTTCTGCTGTTTATAAGTCTAATTGAATTGCCATACGATCCCTAACAAAGTATGATTGAAGTAAATCATAACGTGGCTAATTATTGGTGGGAATTTAACAAAGGGGCTGAGAAAATTTGTTGGAGCGCTGTCTGTGTAGAGTGTAGATCTATAAGAGGAGGGTGTTATGGGATTTAGAAGTATAGCTCTTTTCAGGTAAGTTATGATGGTGTCGGCTTGACCAAATTAGGGATTGTTGAACCACCCTGGAATTTTGCAAAAAATTGTTCTGAAGGGGAAATTCTTCTACTGAAAGCTCCTTTATGGAGACCAAGCTAGACAGTAGACCTTCATTTTCTCTGAGAAGCCTGTTACTGGAAAAGATGGTGTATGGGAGGAATTTGAATGGGAAATGGTCATAGTTTATAAGGATAGGTGAATGCTAAGGGAACAAATGTTTAAATTGTCTCACCCCCAAGCTCCACCAAAATAAAAATGGTCATTTTTATCAATGTGATCGTGTTTTCATCTCCAAATTTATAGGGAATTAGATAACCTAGCCCAGCTAGTTTAATTAGGCTTTTGTCTAGTCTAGATTGATTTGGCTAAAATAAGTGGACTTGTGAGTTGGTCTATGATTCTACAAGAATAATTTGAATGTACTTGAATAAACCCCAATTGTTAATTACAGGATATTATTTTTCTACTTCTGATAAAATTATTTATGCATCTCTATCATTTTACGTAGTGGCTATTTTAAACTTTATAACTCTAAACAATTTTTTCAAAAAATATCGAAGACTGTTTTATCTATTTATAATTGATTGGAGCGTTCTAACTGTAAGTGCATCTCGACTAGTTTCTTGGGTTTTGATCATGATTGCCATTTACTTGGGATATCAATTATCTTAAGAGTTGCCTAATATTGAATAATGTAGTAGGATGGATTAGATTTTGTTAAATTTGACATTGAGACTACTATTTGTAATTTTGTGGATGAAACTAAATAAATAAATTCTTAAGGGGTTGTTTGTTTGACTCGTGGTTACAAAAACACTAGTTTGTAGTGTCTGGGGATAAGAAGCCTAGGTTTATATACTAAATGTTTTGATTGTACATTATAATGAATTATGGAAAAGGAAGTTTGTGTAGCACGTGTTCGGTTAATGTGTTTTTTATTTGAAAAAAATTAGTTTGTACTATGAAAGGAAGAGTTTATGTCTTTGTAACATGGGTTTTTGTAGTTCATGGGATTTGCAAACTTCTAACTTGGGAGTTGGGATAAGTAAACACGTTTACCAAACATACATGTTGGTGCAGTCTCTTAATCTTGGGCAATTCATACCCAACCCATGAGCTGAACTTTTCGTAAAAAACTGTCTTTTCATTCACTATTTTCATTAAACAATACTGGAAATGATCAACTTCAATTATTTGAGCTAACCCGACCTAAATATTCTTTGATTGGATCGGGTCCATTACCTCGCTGAGTCATTTGAATAGGACAAAGTTGCAATCGAAGGTATTGGGTTGAGTTCAAGGTGACTCTTAACTTGAGCCCTGAACACTCTTAGAGATGGTGACATACTTTTCATATAATGGGTTTTTGGAATAGCAGGAAGTGATGGATCCATGAACAGGCAGTGCAAGATTCAAGATATCTACTTGAATGGATCACAAAGTACAGTATATGATGGAGAGACGAGCTATCAAAGTGCGTAAGATTGTGCTGGTGTTCAGTTATCTGTTGAGTTTGGTTCCTCTCAGATTTAATACTAATGCCTCAATTAGAAAAGACCTAAATTGAGCTGGTGTTGGCATGACAATTGAAAACATCAAAAGGAATTTGATGCAACATCAACATGCATGCAAAATCCTGCAGGTGACAGGTGTAGAAATTGCTGAACGTAGAGCATTAAAGAAAGGAATTACTTTAGCCCTGGGATCGAATTGTTTCTGTGGTGCTTGAATGGGATTCCTATTTCCACTATTTGAAGTTGCAAGGAGAGGATGAACTGGAACAGGAGTTGCAACTGATCATCTGAGAAATCAAAGAAATCAACAACAGGGTCAGAGTTGTTACCTTCTCTTTGATGCACATAAAAGGGAATGGGTCTACCTATGAGCTTGCTAAGTGCTGCTAGTAGTGATGTGAGTTAAAGTGGGTTGAAAGAAGCCCTACTTTGGTTCATGGAGTTGCTTTCAGGAGATATTATCTGAGCTTTGTTTTGTCTCCTTTTATCATGTTGTTCAAAAAGGAAAAAAATCCTATTGTATTCCATAAAAGTTGAATTCTTGTATTGGTTGTGGTCACTCAACTTTCTTGTAGAGGTTGAATATCTTGCTAATATCTCGAATCCATTTGCTTTAATATAATGCTGCAATAATTCAAATGCAGTTTTATGTCAGTTCGATGCTGATGTTCATGCTCATGAAATTTACAATTTTTACATTGTGATTAAATAACCCACTAAAACCTTTTACTTTCAGTGTAGAACTATCATTTTTGGTTCCACCTAATGGTTGTGTGTGTTTGTGTATATTATGGACACAGTTGGACTTGTATATGTGCCAATGTTTTTTGACTATTGAGTTCAACTTGGTTGGAATTTTCTTTACGTTAAGCTTAATTTGGTTACCTCTTTCTGTATGTTGGAGGGGCTCATGTGAACTGCATTCATTTACATTTTCTTGGTCTGCATATTTTATTTATTGTACTTATACTAAAGAAGGTTTTGACTGTTGTAGGATGGACGGAAAATCCATGTTGGTGATTGTGCTCTTTTCAAGCCACCTCTAGATTCTCCTCCTTTTATTGGAATTATACGTTCACTGAAGTCAGACAAGGAGACTAATTTAAGGTTAGATGTGAATTGGCTTTACCGACCTGCTGATGTGAAGCTCCCAAAAGGATTATCATTAGATGCTGCGCCAAATGAGATCTTTTACTCATTTCATAAAGATGAGATACCTGCCGCATCATTGCTTCATCCATGTAAAGTTGCATTCCTCCGCAAAGGCGTTGAACTTCCATCAAGCATTTCCTCATTTGTGTGCAGAAGAGTGTATGATACTGATAACAAGTGTTTATGGTGGTTAACTGATAGAGATTATATTAATGTGAGTATCTAGGGTCTCCTCTTTCATCTCACAGCTATTGAGAAGTTTATTTCCATTCTTTTGTTGATTATTCTTATGACATTAACACAAACACCAACTCAATCAAATTTTAATTTCAGGAGCGTCAAGAAGAAGTAGATCAACTATTAGAAAAGACAAGGCTAGAAATGCATGGGGTGGTGCAGTCTGGAGGCCGTTCACCAAAGCCCTTGAATGGTTCAATTCCAGCCGTGCAGCCAAAATCTGGTTCAGAAAATATACCAAATAGTTCCTTTCTCACTTCTCACGTTAAAAGCAAGAAAAGGGAACGGGGTGATCAGGGGTCTGAACCCACTAAGAGAGAGCGATTATTTAAAGCAGAAGAGGGGGAATTCGGTCAATTTAGATTAGAAAGTACGCTAAAGAATGAGATTGCAAAAATTACTGATAAAGGAGGACTTACTGACTTTGAGGGGGTTGAAAAATTTGTCAAACTTATACAACCTGACAGTTCTGGTAAGAAAATAGACTTGGCTGATCGAGTGATGATTGCTGATGTTATAGCAGTCACTGATAGGTTTGATTGTTTAGGATGGTTTTTGCAGCTCAGGGGTTTGCCTGTATTAGATGAATGGCTTCAAGAAGTTCACAAGGGAAAAATTTGTGATGGTAATGGCATGAAAGGAAGTGATAAAACTGTCGAGGATTTTCTTTTGGCTCTACTTCGTGCCCTGGACAAACTTCCTGTGAATCTCAATGCTCTTCAGACTTGCAATGTAGGCAAGTCTGTGAATCATTTACGTACTCATAAGAACTCTGAAATTCAGAAGAAAGCAAGAAGTTTGGTAGATACGTGGAAGAAACGTGTGGAAGCTGAGATGGATGTTAATGATGCAAAGTCTGAATCCAGTCGGGGTGTCTCATGGCCTTCTAAATCTGGGCCTTTAGAAGTTTCTCAAGTAGGGAGCAGAAAAGCTGGGGGATCTGGTGATGATGGCCTAAAGAGCTCTACACATCCTAACACGTTTAAACATTCCCAAGCTAAATTTGCTCCCACTGAAATGGTTGGCAAATCATCTGCATCACCAATCAGCACGAAGTCTTCTTCAACCATGAGTGCTTTATCAAAGGATTATAACTTTAAAACACTAATTGCTGGAAACTCAGATCTTCCCTTGACTCCTATAAAGGAGGAAAGGAGCAGCGGTTCAAGTCAGTCCCAAAATAACAGTCAGTCTAGTGATCATGCAAAAACTGTGGCATCTTCATGCAAAGAAGACACTAGGAGCTCAAATTCTGGTTCAGGAAGTGTTAGCAAAGTTTCTAGTGGTGCTTCTCGCCATCGGAAATCTAGCAATGGTATTCACTTGAATAGTCTCACAGGAACACAGAAGGTATCGGGGTCTGGAAAACTTAATGCCGTAAATAAGAGTTTGACTACCGAAAAGGCCTCTACTGCATCACATGAGAAGTCTCCAGATGTGTCACTTGTTGAACATGGATATAGTCGACTTGTTGTAAAGTTGCCAAACGCCTGCAAAAGTCCAGTTGGAACTACTAGGCTTGTCACTGAAGATCAAGTTGTTTCATGTCACAAAGGATCTCTTCACGATGAGGTAGGTGATAATCGCGATAAGAAAGCTAAAGGCAGAAGTGATTTGCTTGGAGCTGGTTTTGCAACTGAAGTGCACTCAGATCAGTGCCATAAGAAGGATCAATTTCTCAGCTCAGAGGAGGGTAAAGAGGTAGCTGCTAGCAATGAAAGATGCAGGCTTGCTGAAGCCAATGAAGGGCAATCAGAAACCACTGCTTCTTTGACTGGAATTATATCTAGACCGGGAAAAACTTATGATACTTCTCTAAGCTCCATAAATGCCTTGATTGAAAGCTGTGTTAAATTTTCCGAATCTAATACATCACCATCACCAGGGGATGTTGTAGGGATGAATCTTCTTGCTAGTGTGGCTACTGGGGAAATATCTAAATCTAATAATGCGTCTCCATTGGATTCTCCTCAGGAACGATCACCTATGGCAGAAGAATCTTCTGCTGGCAATGACGGACAATTGAAATTTTTGCCTGAAGAGAATAAATGTGATGAAGTTGATGCTAATGGTGGGGCTGGCGGTCACTCATCTTCTGAGCCTATTGGCAGCAATAACATATTGCATGATAGAAATGGATCTCATCCTGTCTCGACCTCAGCTGACTCTTCTAGAGATGGAAGAACTGTTGCATTTGGCTGTTCAAGGGACGGTATTATGCCATCTAATGGTCAGCCAAACATGGAGAGGACACCTTCAAAGTGTGATTTAAAACCCGATGCTGAAGTATGCAATACCTCCATAGCTGTTGGTTCTTCACATAGTGCAGAAGAAGGTAATACAGAGACTGATGAAACAAATCAGCTTTCTGAGCAAAATGAACTAGGACAATCAAGGCCCCTTGAAGTGGAAGGTAGTAGTTTACCTGACTCATTATCGGAAGAGGGTGCCCAACTCCTTGAAAATGAAAAAGTGGATCAAACTGATGACAGAATGACAGATAATGGAGTAGTTTTGAAATCAGAAGTAACTGCAGCAGCTCTTGAAGTGGAAAAGCAAGTGGATGAAAAGACATCTTGTTTATCTTCTCAGTTGAGTGGCAGTGATGTTCAGACTCATGGCAACTTAAATAGTGGCAGTGGATTTGAAGAGAAACTGTCATCTACACCTGAGATTCGTGACTCTCAGGAGGGAAAGATTGAGACTGCTGTGATGTTTCCTGATGCCAATCCTTTTGATGCAGAATTGAAGGATAAGAAATCTAATATTGTGAATTCAGAAATTCATGTTAATCAGATTGGGAAACAAACACTGATTCAGGGTCCTCTATCAGATCGAAAAGATGATTGTGCAGTGCAGGACTTGGGAAGAACAGATGACATTAATAATTGTTGTGGTAGGGTTCCTATGCACGTGGAATCTCCCGCCATACCCTTACCAGAAAATGATCAGGGTGAGAAATTAAGTTTAAATGTTCCCGAGTTGGCTGGAACCAAAGACCATGTCACTAGTGCAAATCCTTCATTTTCTGCTCCAAGGTCAGATGCTGTGGTAAGGCTAGACTTCGATCTAAATGAAGGTTGTTCTGCTGATGATGGGACACAAGATGAGATTATTGGAAGTTCCTCTGCTGTTCAGCTGCCCATAATATCACCTTTCTCAATCCCTTCAGCATCAGAAAGCTTCCCTGTTTCAATTACTGTGGCTTCTGCTGCAAAAGGATCAGTTGTCCCACCAGCGAACTCCCTAGCAAACAGAGTTGAACTTGGATGGAAGGGTTCAGCTGCTACAAGTGCTTTTCGCCGGGCAGAACCACGGAAGAATCTCGAAATGCCACTCAGTTTGAGTGATGTACCTCCTGTTACCACCACTAGCAAGGAGGGGCGCCCGCCTTTGGACTTTGACCTGAATGTGCCAGACCAGAGACTCCTAGAAGAAGTTACTTTGTCGAATATACCACAGAAAGCAAGTGTTGAATCTGGGCCTAGTGATCGAGGTGGTGGACTTGATCTTGATTTGAATAAAGTTGATGAAAGTCATGATGTAGTAGGCCCATGTTCTGTGAGCAAGAGTAGGTTGGAGCTCCCCATGTCAAGTAGGCCATTTGTTTCTGGTGGATTAGGGAATTGTGGATTCAGTGTCTCCAGAAACTTTGATTTGAACAATGGTCCTTCCCTTGATGAAATGGGGGCAGAAACAGTACCTCTCAGTCAGCAGAATAAAAGCTACATGCCATTTTCATCACTTCTCCCTGGAATGAAGGTGAACTCTGGAGAAATTGGGAACTTCTACTCTTGGTTTCCTCAGGGGAACTCGTATTCAGCATTAACAGCGATCCCATCAGTCTTGCCAGGTCGAGGAGAACAAAGTTATGTTCCTGCTGCCGTTTCTCAGAGAGTATTTGCTCCCCCGACAGGCACTGGCTTTGCTGCTGAAATTTATCGTGCACCAGTGCTTTCTTCCTCTCCTGCTTTGGCATTTCCACCTGCTAACTCCTTTACTTATTCTGGGTTCCCTTTTGAAACTAGTTTTCCTATACAATCGAACGCATATTCAGGTTGTTCAACATCGTACATGGATTCATCCTCTGGCTGTTCGCCTGGATTCCCTACCATTACTTCTCATTTATTAGGACCGGCTGGGGTAGCCCCTACCCCTTATTCAAGGCCCTTCATCATGAGCTATCCAAGTGGCAGTGGTAATGTTGGTCCTGAGATTGGAAAATGGGGAAGCCAGGGTTTGGATCTTAATGCAGGTCATGGGATTATAGATAAAGAAAGAATTGATGAAAAATTGCCTATAGCATTGAGACAACTTTCAGTTCCCAGCTCAAAACCTTTTGCTGATGAGCAGCTCATGATGTTTCAGATGGGTGGTACACACAAGAGAAAAGAACCTGACAGTGGCTTAGATGGTGCCGATAGGTTTAACTACAAACAACAATGAGTGAGGGCAGTAGCATTTCCTTGTGGTCACCAACCAAGTCCTGGTGAGCTTACTATTCCCATTCCTTTCTTCCTTACTATTGTCAAAAGATGCTAATTATACTGAAGTTATTACGCTGGATGTTATAACACTGGATATTTTTGGCACATTGTTTTGGGTCTTTATTGAACATGACTTTATCTCCAGTTACATTTGTTTTCCTTTTCTCGCTCCATTTAGAGCTCTAATGTGGAATTGTTAATTCCATATTTTTTGTCTGTGTTTGAAATGTTCCCTCTCAGTCTCACATTTATGTAGGGACCGTGCACTTACTGTCGAACCTTGTTTCCTACCCGTATGACATCATTTTCCCTTTTTCCTAGTTTTTGAGACTTGAACTTATTTTGAAAATAGAAAATTAGAAACAACTGAGTGAGATCAGTCTGCTAGTTGGGCTTTATGAGGCATTCTAATGACCATGATTAGATATTAGAAAAATATGTAGGGGTTTTAGTGTGCATTTCCATCAACTTAGCCCTTTTTTAAAACATCCAGCAAGTTTATGAGGTAAGTACTTGTCCTAGTCTATCCTCATTTGAAGACCTCCAATTTTTGCTTTTGTTATGGAAAAGTCAATTTAGAACCTCTTTTATTGCATCAGCTCTGCCTCTTTCGAATACCAACCCCTAAAAGCACAAAAACGTGCATACTTTTATTTTATCTTTAACTATCTGCCACTTGAGAAAAGGATAGTGTGTGTTTTGTCATTTATGTGATGCTACAAAGGTTCATTTTCTGTGCCTGTCTCAGCCTTTTCTTTTCATTTTCGTTTTCTTTGGTAATTATTCTTGTTCTCTCCCTGCTTTCTTTCTCTTTCCAAATATTAAACCTTTTTATGGCTCTTTTGATAGGCCAAAAAAGTACAGACCGAGAAAAAAGAGACAGTATTTACATGCAATAGTGGAACAAATAATCAAAGACTGTTTTAGGGCTCGTACTGTTCCCTCTCAAATGTTGCAGCAACATTAATGGTTCACTTTCAGGCAGCTGTATTTTTCTCTCTGGCGGACACATCTCGACCGATTCAAGCAGGCAAGGTTTCGTTTGTAAATATCTAACTTTAATAGAAGCATAAGGAAGTTGCTGTCTAGAAAGCTGATGAATGGTGCGTCCATCGGATGATTTCCCATTCATTTGATACACTCTCGAGCCAAATCCTTTCTCAATCCTCCCCTTCACCTTCGGAACAGAACTGGATGTAAGGACTTTTTTGAGGTTGTGGCCGGCAATTGTCAAATGATACTCAAGCTGTGTTCTTCCCTTACATATGTAGTTATTACTTCATTCTTACTGTTAGGTTCTTTTTACACTCCTTTTTATTGATAGTAATACACAGGCCCCTTTTCTCTCTTGGTCATGAACTGTTTTTCTCACATAATTTTTTTCCTTTACAAATCGAAATTGAAAACGAAAGCAGAATCCCCCTTCCCAACTTTGAGCCTTCATTTTATTTTGACTTGTGGGGTCATGAATTCATCAGTATAACTAGTTTTGTCTTCTGTGAAGAATGCCCTACTAGGAGAAGACAGCTTCAGATACAATACAAAAGTTCTTCACTGTTTGAATTTTGTACATTGCTAATCTTGATATTTTATTTGTCCATGATGCTGTCAGCTTGTGAATCACTCTGTAGATGATGTGAAACGGTACAGAACTCTACCACTTTCTATGACAAAATTCCATTTGTTTAATGTAAGAAAGAAAAGGTTTAAGCTGGTTGACCATCTGACTTTACATTTGAAAGGGCCAGATTTCCCCATTGGAATTCCCATTTCCAAATGACATTTCCGTCTTTAGAATTTCTACTTCAGAATTTTAGTTCTAATGTTGCCGAGAAATTAGACTGTTTTTTTTCTTTCTTTTTTTTCTTTTTTTTTGGTGTGTGGCCCACAAATCACATGGAAGTCGTTAAGATCTTTATGGCACGACACGTGTTGGAATCACATGCTGCATGATCGAAATCACATCTTGGGCACAAGGGTGTCATTTTAGGGAAATTATTCCAACAGATTGCATGGATGTCAATATATATATATATATATATTTATTTATTTATTTTTATTTTTAAATTTAATAAGAGGTGCATTCAGTTTGTACTGGTTAAAAAAAAATTGGCAGACGCATTCCAATAAAGATGAGATTTTTGAAAATCACCCTAACTTCTAAAACCACTCCACTTCTCCAATTAACCCGTAAGAGTATAATTTTTTTTTTTCTTTAAGAAAAAAACCTGTAATAGTTACATGTATGAGAGATCAAATCTCTGAAATGCATGCTAAACTAGACTTTGACAATACTATTCAACGTATATAAGAAAACTTGAAAAGTTATCTCAAAATTATATATGATAAGTACTAATGATAGCTAGAACAAGGATCAAACTTCTAACCTTGAGGTTGTGATATAATGGTATAAGTTAATGCCAGTTGACTTATGTTCGAGTTTAACTTATGCTCAAGTTTAGTTATGTCATGCTAAACTTTGTTTTAACACAATATTGGGAACTTTGCTGGATGGTAATAAATGGTTTAATGTATGAAAAAAAAATGGTAAGCTATCTCAAATTTATAGAAGTGTTTTGAAATAAAAGTCAATAATATAAGTCTAAAATATTTAGAGGAGTTTTACCCTTTAAAATAATTACCTAAATTTATATTAAGTAATTATTAGAAAGCATCCACATGGTAGTTGTGAGGGCTGATTGAATAAAATTTTCCTATTTTGACGTAATTTCCTGATTGAAGGAAAATAAATAGAATTTCTCAAAACCCAAACAACTCGTCCTCAAAAGCCTCTCTCTTTCTCTCTCTTCATTCTGAAACGCCATGAGATTCTCAAACTCTCAATTGGCAGAGAAACCCCATCATAATCGCCATCTGCAGAGGGAGAGATGGAGTTGGTTGAGCCCTCTGTTATGGTCATTCTTAGGAATGACTGCCATTGTTTCCTTCTTCTTCTTCTTCTTCTCCTCCCTTACGCCTCCAAACCCATTTCTAGTTCTTCGTCCAAAGCTTCTTGGCCTTCAATCCGTCCATGATCCCATCGCCAGCCCTCCAAAAGGTAACAAGCAAACTCCATTTCCCATAGCCCACTTCTCCATTTTCATTGATTCTTGCGTCAGATTCTTAAATTGAGGGGTTGCTCTGTTTTATTTATTTATTTATTTTTTTTTGCAGAGAAACAGAGGTGCAATTTGTTCAAAGGGAATTGGGTGAAAGGCGTAAAAGGGGCAGTGATGTACACAAATTGGAGCTGCCCGACGATTCCAGAATCGAAAAATTGCTTTAAACACGGGAGAAAGGATATGGATTTTGTGAATTGGAGATGGAAGCCAGATGAATGTGAGCTTCCTCGTTTTGATCCTACGGCGTTTCTTCATCTTCTTCGTGGGAAGAAACTCGCATTTATCGGTGATTCTGTTGCTAGAAATCACATGGAATCTCTTCTCTGCATCATATCACAGGTTCATTCCATCTCTTTCTTTTGTTCTTTCTCAATCTCTCTCTGTTTTCTTTTGGTTAACTTTTGATTATTCTGATTCTTTGCTTGCTTTGCATGCATTAGATTTTGGAATGAAAATAATCGAGTGAATTGTGTTACTTTTTTGTTTTTCTGGGTGCAATAAAATAAAAAAGCATAAGGGATGGAATAATGATGGTGGGATTTGATTTTGTGGTTTTGGGGAATTGCCATTATTTGGGAAATGCTCTTAATTCCTCCATGGATGAATTCATGGGCTCAACCTTTTACCTTTCTTCAACCTTTTTTTCCCTTCAAAAAAATGTTTTTTCATTTGTTTTTTAAAGGGGTTAAAAAAAAGAAAAAGAAAGGATGGTTGTGGGGAGCTGGTGTTTCTTGTATTTGGATTCTTCTTATTGCTACTTTTTGAAGTTTTAGAGAAACATGTGTTGGATGATGATTATTTTTTTTAAATGAAGAGAATTTATACTATAATTTTTTTAATGATATATTTGTGTTCCTATTTTATTTTATTTTTTTTAAGTCAAACAACCTTATCTATAGTAGGTAAGTTCATGTCAATTATCGTTAGCTAAATTCGCATTGACTATATATTTTTTTTCTCTTTTTTCTTTTGAAAAATTTGAATAACTACTTGGAAAAGAATTGAAGTGAAATGACGATATATTTCAATTGCTATGTTATTCTGATTTTTTATATTTCTTAGTCATCTTATAAGTGTGTTTTTGAGAATTGGAAATTAATAAAGATAAAACAAAAGAGAGAGGAGATTTTTTTTTTCTTATTATTTTCAAAATTTTATACATTTTTGGACCATATGGTGAGAAAAAAAGAAAAAAAAAGAAAGAAGAAACGAGGAAGAGACTATGATGTCGAGAGAAAAAAAAGTTTTCAAGAAACTAGTCACCAAAAAAAGGAAGAAAGAATTGTACCAAGCACAACCCTGAATTGTCAAGAAAGATTCTATAAAAAAGAAATTGTCAAAAATGGTAGCAAGGTCAATATTTGGCTGGCATTTGTTAATACTTTCCAAACTTTGGGTTTGAATTTAAGCCAATACCCATTAGAAATTTGGTGGTATATATGGGTTGGATCGGATTGGGTTGAGGGTATTTTTTGTACAAATTCAAATTTTTGGGTTGGTTGAGGTAGCAACAAAGACCCAAGAAAAATCTCCAACTTAACCCAACCCTTAAAATTCGGGTTGGGTTGTCGGGTTATAGTTTATTATTTTTTTAATTAAAAATATGTAAATTTATATATAACAAATGACTAATAACTAAAATATAATAAAATTCAAATGTTAAATACTAAATATTTATGATATTTATTGCAAACTTGAGTCAAAGACAAATATAATAACAATTAAAAAAAATAATTAAAAGTTCACACATTAATCAATACAAAGTAATCAAATTTATATATATATAAAATTCGAGTTGAGTTGGGTCAACCCATGACCCTACTCAATCCAACAAAAATAAAAAATATTTAACAAAATCCAACCTAATAACAAAATTAACCCAACCAAATCCTTACATTTTGGATTGGGTGTTCGGGTTCTCGAGTTATTTGAATACTCCTACGTACAAATTTGGTAATAAATTGCTATTATTTTTAATAGAAATCATCATCTTTACTATTCCTATTTTGACATTTTTTTGTGAGTTTTTTTAAATTATATAATGAATGACTGGAGATTCGACCTTTAACTGCAATAATCATTTTATATTTACTAAACAATATGGCTTTTTATTCTTAACATTAATTTTTTTTTATAATTGATGACTGATGTAACCCAATTCATTAATGAAATCGAACTATTTGTCAAAACCTTCTAACTAAATGCTTCTATTTACTTCAGAAAAAAAAAAAAAGAAAAAAAGAAAAAAAGAGGCTCTTCTATTCTTTTTCTTAAAAAAGCCAAGACAACAAATATATGGGTTTTTTTTTTCTTTTTCCCCCAAATTTAATATGATTCATTGTTTTATGGAAAAGATTCGATAAAATTATTACAACACTATGAAGTAATAATATTCTTCGATGAAATTTTTTTGTTCGTTTTCTTTTGCCATTGTCTTTATTTTACTTTTACTTGTGGTTTATTTGTACCAGATATTTTTCTTTATTACAAATAAATACCTTAAAAAAAAAAAAAGAACAAAACAAGGTTTGAGGCGTTTTATTCATAAATAGTTGCTATATGAACTAAAAAAAAAAGTTGCTCCATGTAATATTGTAGCATTAAATATCTTTAAAGGATATGCTATATTCCCATTTTTCCAAACAAGAATACAGAAGTTATAGCATTAAATTTGAGTAAAAACTTAATTAAATTTCTAAAAAAGTTTTGTAAAATATGTTTATTTACGGGAAAAATAAAATTAGAGCAACAAATTGAAGAAAACAAAAAATTCAATAAATAAAAACATGAACGGTTTCCTTAATTTCAGGGAATTGACCGAGGTATCCCCACTCCTCAGTCAAGGATTTGGGCCATTAATGCCAACCATATACAATCAATAAATTTTGTTTTCTAAAAATTTAATCAAATAAAGAATAAAAAAGAAAAAAGGAAAGAAAGAAAAGAAAGAATCCTAGTAACAATATTATGAAGGGAATTCTTTTGAAGTAGTCAAAAAGAAAGCGAGGTGTAAAAGAATAATTGGGTCTAATTCCAAGTGATTAAGAAATAATTATTCCAAATAAAAAAAAAGCATTTCATAATTAGTATGCTAGATTTTTGTCTCCCACTAACTTTAAAATGTTGTCTATTAGTGAAGGACTGAATTGACAAGTTACAACCAAGATTTATAATGTCATTGTCCAAGTCTTAATTTTAAAAAAATTGTTCATGAAAATTACTAAAAGTTCTACAAACAAAAAATTAAAAAAATTATTCAAATTAAGAAATAAACATTTTGTGCTTTTCAAATTAATAATAAAATGTTTATTATTTTATTTTGTTGTTTACTTTTTTTATATTTCATGGATCTATTTTTATTTTGAAGTCAATTTTAATTTTTAAACTTCCAGTGTGAATAATGAAATTTACAGGTTTAATTAATAAAGCTTTCATGAATGTTATAGAAAGTTAAAAACATTTTTTGTAATATTTTTACTTCACTTCACTTAACTAGTTGAAGTGTTTTGTAGGTAGAAAGTCCAGAAGATGTGTACAAAGACTCGGAAGATAGGTTTAGAAGATGGTATTTTCCAAAAAGTGAGGTAACCCTAATGATGCTTTGGACAAAATTCCTTGTGGCTGGGGAGGAGAGAGTTGTAAATGGAACGGGAACCGGCATTTTCGACCTACAATTCGACAAGCTCGACGATGGCTGGACGCGACACCTACCCGATATTGACTACGCCATCATCTCCAATGGCCATTGGTTTTTCCGAGTGATGTACTTGCATGAAGGTACCAACCTTGCCAATTGCGTCTATTGCAGTGATCCAAACATCACAAATCACGATCCCGACTTTGCCTTGAAAATGGCTTTTCGAGCAGCTTTTAAGTACATCAACGATTGCAAAAGCTGTGGTAAGTTGGTGACATTTGTAAGGACATTCTCGCCTGCCCATTTCGAGAATGGGGTTTGGAACACGGGTGGGTATTGCAATAGAACCCGACCCTCGAGGTTAGAGAACATCAATTTAGAGAGCTTCGATTGGAAGATGAGGGAGGTTCAAATAGAAGAGATTGAAAAGGCAAAAAGAGAAGGGGAGACGAGGAGATTTCAGGTAATCGACGTGACGATGGCTATGATGATGAGAGCGGACGGGCACCCGGGGGAATTTTGGGGAAACAAATGGATGAAAGGGTACAATGACTGTGTGCATTGGTGCTTGCCAGGCCCCATTGATGCTTGGAATGATCTCTTGATGGCCCTTATCACAAAGGAGGACGCTTTAGATTCTTAACACATAGAGATGCAGGTTTTCATTAATTAGATAACACAATACACAATCATTTCATGGCCTAATTACTGTAATAATGTTTTCCCAATTTTGATATATATGAATTTTGGGAATGTGATTGCAAATATGTAGCTCAGAAATTATACAAATATAATAATATTTTCATTGATTTTTAAATATAATCTAATAACCAACAAAATATGTCTATTTATCGTGTCAACTAATTTAGCTAACTTCAAGGGTGATAATGTTCAATATTTTGGCACTAATGATTTTATCCAACTTTAAATATGTTTTGTCCCACCTTTGTTTAAATTTGCCCATGACAATCCTATAAATAGGACTAACAATTACATTGTTGATGCAACCAAGTATATAGAGAAAAACACACAAAGAGAATTCAATTAGAAGTGTGAACCAAGTTTGAAGAGTCTTTCAATTAAAAGTGCGAAACTCTACTAAATTAACTCTTACATTAAGATACTTAATTAACTGTCATCCTTTAATTTTACCAACTCTCATAAATCAATTCATCTATACCTTATCTAATTAAAACATGTTTAATTTTCAAGATCCCCTCTTAAACATGTTTTTTGAAAACTCCAAGCAAAGTTCTTAACTTGTCAAACACATCAACTTTGAGCGACTTCGTGAAAATATATGCAATTTGATCTCCAATCTTCACATATTCAACTTGAACTTCCTTCCTTGAAATACAATCTATGATAAAGTGACATCTTGTATCAATGTGCTTGCTATGATCATGGAACACCGGATTCTTTGCTAGAGCAATTGTTGACTTATTATATACATAGATCACAACTGTCTTCAGTAAATTCCTTAACCAAACTGAATGACAAATACATGAGGCTGCAACAACATATTCTACCTCACAAGTGGATAATATCACAATAGATTGTTTCTTATAACTCCAAGTAAATGCATTATTACTAACAAAGAACACATATCTGTAGGGATCGAATCTCGAGCGGAAGTAGAGGACGCCTTGCATTCAATTTTTCAAACATAACGGAATAGGATAAACATCATACTTAGCATACATTATAAAGGGAGAAACAAAGGTCTGAACAATTTTCACCTTTGTAGATTCCTAAACTTCTCGATATTTCTCTTGTTCTTCATACGAACGTCTTCTCAACGATCACCAACACTACCACAATAATAACCTTATTATTATCTAGGATTCCAAGAGTTGGATGAGTGGTCTCCAACTCTTGGAAGAGGAAGAGGTAGAGAGATTATAGAGAGAGTTTTGAGAGGAATTATTTTGGAGGCTAGGGTTGATTTTGTACAAAAATTAATTCTTACCCTAAATGGGCTAATAAGATGAATTTATATGGAGAAAGGTTCATCCCTTCTCCAAGTATTTCCCCTTTCACCCTTGATGACAATTAATTAAATAATCCCCTATTTAATTAATTGGCACATTAATTAAATAAACATATATTAAATCTAATTTAATATATAGTTAATTAATTAAAATATAAATATCACATATTTATATACTTCTACCTCTCTAACTTTATAATTAATTAAATCCTCATGAATCTAATTCACATGAAATAAATATTTGAATCTCATTCATATATTTCTCTCTAACATAATTTGAAATATATATCACATCTATAGTTAATTATATATTAATCACATTAATATACATTTTTCTCAAATTGATTTGAACAATTCAAATAATTCCTCATCAATATCCTTTAGAGAGTTAACAAGGGGACTGCACTTTTCTCATTACAGATATATTTCTGTGTCCATGGATATAGACCAATAATAGCAAGTTAGTCATTCACGAGTGTTCGTAACACCAATTGGGTCAAATTACCATTTTACCCTTGGGTTACCTCTGTATCTTTAAGTACCAGTGCTCCTTTAATGAACAACCTGTTTATGGTCCAATCATTAAACAGAAACCCTCTCAGGCTAGTGAGAGGGTAGGGCTCTTTGTTCAAATCCCGGAGACCACTTAAGGGAACACTCATCTACTTACCCTAAAGTTGGGAAAAAGTGAATTTCATCTTGTATTATTATGTTCCCAGCTTCCCACTCGGTCTTGTCCCCAAAATGGTTAGCTTATTGAGTTGAAAAATTGACCACTCGCACCCATATAATCAAAGGACAATCTCTCGTGAACAGAAGTTCATAATACACTCAGGATTAAGACTAAGTTGCCTAGGTCATCCTATTAAAATAGAATTTTAACTAGTCAACGGTGTTACATCCAGTGGTTACTATTTCGTGGTCCCGTCTTATGAAAACTCATTACATAGGATATCCACCCTCGCATGTCACCTACACGAACACATTGGATCATTGCGTTTCTATCAAATACAAAGTGGACCGTATCCATATTGTCACAAGGATAAGGTACCCAACCTTATCCCTATACTATAGACCCTTTAGGTATATCTTGAACATTTATCCCAATATATCTCCACATACTGTTCAAGACTCGTAAGACAACCTAGGATGTTAGTTTATTAGATTTAGGGTTATTAAGACAGAATAGAATACAACACAATCAATAACGTTTATTGAAATAACATTAATAACACTTTAATGATAACAGTCAACTAATTACATTTATTATCTATGAGTTTTAGGGCATAAAACCCAACAAACTCTCACTTTAACTAAAATTCAAGTCAGTGGAATGTACATAATATCACTATCCAAAACAACGGGAATGGTCAATAAATATAATAAACTAGGGCATCCATATACTTATTATACATTTTCCACATGCCCTAGATTATACAATACATGTCTCACAGACCTAGATTCTCTAGATGATTCTCGAACACTTTAGCCGAAAAAGCCTTCATAAATGGATCAGTAATATTGGGCTCCGAAGTGATCTTTGTGACGATCACATCTCCTTGTTGCACAATCTCCCGTATCAGATGATACTTCCTTTCAATATGTTTTCCTCGTTTGTGGCTACGAGGTTTTTAGAGTTGCCTATTGCCCCATTGCTGTCACAGTGTAAGGTGATAGACAAGTCCATGTTTGGAATCATTTCCAAATCACTCAGGAACTTCTTGAGCCAAACTGTTTCCTTTACTACTTTACAAGCAGCTATATATTCAGCCTCCATCGTGGAGTCTGCAATGCATCCTTACTTGATGCTACTGTTGGATTACAGAAACATGCAGCGGAAGAAAACAGGATCATTAAATATTCTAATTCCTTAATTTTGACATCAAAATAAGCATGTTCATAGGGTATTAAGAAGATTCAATACATACCTTTGAAGATCCTCTTCAAACACGAATTTGAGCTGTAATCTTCTTCAATTGAAGTCGTGGACCACCAAGAGATCTTCTCTACTATTCTTAACCTTGAATATCTTTCAATCTCAAAATTGAAGAGTTTTATCATTCCCTTTCATGCAGACACTCAAGAGACCAGCTGATGCCACTTCAAATGCATGGAATTAATAGGCAATATGTGAATTTAGGGGAAATACCTCATTACTTCATCAAAATATGGAAAAGTCTACTACCAAATTTCATTTTTCATTTTCAATCTTTAATTTTAATTAACTCAAAATTAATTAAAATCGAAACCAATATTTCAATTTCTAAAATTGAAATAAAATGAAAATTAATTTTGATTTTTAATTAATTAAACAAATCTAATTAATTAAATAGTAATTTAATATCAAATATTCAATTAATCACATATCTCATTTTAGACATGAATCCTATTCATGTAATTAATATTTAAATATTATAAACTCTCCAATTTCGTCTAATTTCGATAAATTAAACGTTAATGAATTATATCAAATATAATTATACAAACCCTAACTTGAGTTTTAACTATTCAAATTCAAACCCTAAATTCAATTTGAACATTTCAAATTGAAATTCAATTTGAACACTTTAAATTGATATCATTCCAAATTCACTCAATTTACTAATTCAAGGTGTTCATGTTTTACGAGCTAGTAGAGGGATCTTATAGACCTACAGATCATGAGCTCCAACGATTTGAGATTAATTGGCTAAAACTCTTTGATAGAATTAATATTCATTAACTATTGAGTCACATCACTATAGCTCGATAGTTGCACTCTCCTCACTGTAGATATATTTACGTAACTTGATTTAACCACAATCAGTAAGTCGACTATTCACAAGTTATTCGTAATAATGGTTGGGTCAAATGCTGTTTTACTCTCGAAATTACGTCTTGCTCCTTAAGTTCCACTGATCTTGACTACGATGAAGTATTTGCTCCCGTTGCTCGCATGGAAACCATAAGGTTGTTAATTACACTTGTTGCTCAAAGTAAATGGGAGATCTTTCAAATGGATGTTAAATCAGCATTCTTGAATGGATATTTGGAAGAAGTCTACTTAGAGCAACCTCTTGGCTATGTTATGAAAGGTCAAGAAGATAAAGTCTTGAAATTAAAGAAGGCATTGTACAGATTGAAACAAGCGCCTAGAATGTGGAATAGCATAATCAATAAATATTTCTTTGACAATGGGTATTTGAGATGTTCTTATGAATATTCTCTTTATATTAAAACTAATGATCGTGGAGATATTTTGTTGTTCTGTGTGTGGATGACTAAATTTTTATAGGAAATTGTGCAAGTATGTTTGAAGATCTAAAGAAGGCAATGGCCCACAAATTTGAAATGGAAGATATTGGGCTGATGTCATATTATCTTAGCATTGAGATGAAGCGATCAGAGGAAGATATTTTTATCTTTTAAAAACGATATACTAGAGAAATTCCAGAGAAGTTCAAGATGACCAATTCTAATCCTGTCACAACTCCAATTGAAATTGGGATAAAACTGTCCAAATATGAAGAATGAGATGTTGTTGATCCTTCATATTTCACAAGCTTAATTGTGAGTTTGAGATATTTGACTTGCACACGACCATATATTCTTTTCAACATTGGTTTGGTGAGTCGATTTATGGAATCCTACAACCACTCATTTGAAAGTGGCAAAGAGAATTCTTTGTTACCTCAATGGTACGCTTAATTATGGATTATTTTATTCTTCATCTAAAGAATCCAAGCTTGAAGGTTATTGTGATAGTGACTAGGGTGGAGATGTTAATGACCGAAAAAGTACAAGTGGATATTATTGAGTTTTATGTCCTAAAACTCGTAAATAGTAAATATAATCAATTGATCTTCATCAATAAAGAGTTATCGATGTTATTTCAATTTGATTTTGTTGTATTCTATTTTGTCTTAATAATCTCAAATCCAATAAACTAACATCCTAAGCTTCTTATGAGTCTTGAACAATATGTGGAGACATACAGGGATCAATGTTCAAGATACAGCCTAAAAAGTCTATAATATAAGGATAAGGTTGGGTACCTTATCCCAGTGACACTTTGGATACAACCCACTTTGTATTTAATACAAATGTAATGATCCAACGCGTTTGTGTAGGTGACATACGAGTGGAGGTTTCCTATGCAATGATTTGCATAAGACCGAACCGTGAAATAGTAACCACTAGATGTAACACCATTGACTAGTTAGGTTTCTATTTCAATAGGATGACCTAGGTAACTTAGTCTTAATCCTGAGCGTATTATGAACTCCTGGTCACAAAGGATTGTCCTTTGATTTTTATGGGTGAGAGTGGCCAGTTTTTTGACTCAATAAGCCTACCATTTTGGGGACAAGATCGAATGGGGAGCTGGGAGCATAATAATACAAGATGAAGTTCACTCATTCCCGACTTTAGGAAATGGGGAGTGTTCCCTTAAGTGGTGTCTCCAGGACTTGAACAAAGGGCCTTATCCTCTCACTGGCCCGAGGGGGGTTTCTATTTAATGGTTGGACCATAAATAGGTTATTCATTAGAGGAGCATTGGTACTTAAGGATATAGAGGTAACCCAAGGGTAGAATGATAATTTGACCCAGTTGGTGTTACGAACACTCGTGAGAGACTAACTAGCTGTTATTGCTCTATATTTGTGGACACAGAAATATATCTACAATGAGAAGAGTGTAGTTGTGGGTCTTTAGTGGAGTGTACTCACAATTAATGAATATTGATTAATTTGGTTAATGAGTTTAGCCAATTAATCTCATATCGTTGGAGCTTCTAATCTATACATCCACCAGGTCCCCTTGTTAGCTCACTAAAGGATATTAATGAGCAATGATTTGAATTGTTCAAAGCAATTAAGGAAATTATATATTAATGTGATTAATATATAATTAACTATGGATTTGATCTATGATTGAAGTTATGTTAGAGAGATATTTGAATGAGATTCAAATATTTATTTCATGTGAATTAGATTCATGAAGAGTTAATTAATTATAATGTTAGAGAGGTGGAAGCATATAAACATGTGATGTTTATATTTTAATTAATTAACTATATATTAAATTAGATTTAATATGATTATTTAATTAATGTTGGGTTTTATGCCATAAAACTCGTAGATCATAAGTGTTTTTAATTGACCGTCATCAATAAAGAGTTATAGATGTTAATACAATAAATGTATTGTGTTGTTTTCTATTTTGTCTTAATAATCATAAATTCAATAAACTAACATTCAAGATACCTTATGATTCTTGAACTGTATGTGGAGACTGTTGGGGTTGATGCCTTAAATCTCGTAGAGTCCTATAGTTTGTAAACCTTGTATGAACAAACTTGTATGTGATTAATAATATTTGATATTTTATTCACTTTGTCTATGAAATATGTGATATTTTAGTTGCATTAACCACAAACCAATAAACTAACGTCCAAGATTATCGTTGTAGCTTAAACATATATGTGGAGACATATAGGTGGATCACGTTTAAGTGATAACCTAAATGGTCTGTAGTATATGGATAAGGCTGGGTACCTTATCCTGGTTACACTACGAGTATGACCCACTTTGTAGATGTTACAAATGATCTGATCCTGATCATTCATGTATTAGACATGCGAGCAGTGATATTCTATATAGAGGAGTTCGTATAAGACCGGACCACGAAATATTTAATCTCATTATATAATGGCGTTCATAATAGAGACTTTCATTTCACTAGGATGACCATAAGTAACATGACCTTAATCATGAGTGAGTTGTGAACTCCTTCCTATGAGGGCAGTTCTTTGATTTGTATGGGTGAGAGTGGCCAGATTGCCGACTCAACAAGCCTACCATTTTGGGGATTTGTCTGATTGGGGAGCTGGAAACTTAGCTACACAAGATGGAATTCACTTCTTCCCCAAAGCAGGGGTAAGTAGATAAATTGCTCATTTAAAGACTAATTTCGAGTCTTGAACAATGTGGCGTCACACCCTCTCCTGGCCCGAGAGGGGTTAAGTCATAGTGAGACTATGATCTATTGTTCATTTGAGGAATCAGTGATACTTAAGAAGTTAGAGATAGCTACAGGGGTAAAATGGTAATTTGGCCCAACTGTACTTACGAGTAATTTGTGAAGGGTCATCGTACCGTTGATTGGTTATATCCAATGGAAATAGAAATATATCTGTAGTGTGAATAGTGCAGCTGTCGGTCTTTAGTTGAGTGCCCGACAGTTAACGGATGGTGGATAATGTAACTAAAAAGTTTAATTAATTATTCACGTACCATTTGAGCTTCAAGCTACAGGTCCATAAGTTCCCCTTGGTAGCTCAAAAGAATTTAGTTGAGAATTAGTTTTTGGGTTAATTTGAATTGTTCAAATTAATAAGAGGGAATTTAATTATATATGATATAATTAAATTGATTAATTATATATGATATAATTGACATAATGTATTTGATACATTATAGTTTAATTGGAGGAATAAATAATTGAATGTGATTCAAATATATTTTCTATGAATGAGATTCATAATTGTTAAATTTAATAAAAATATGATTTATATTAAATACCATAAAATAGAGAAAAAGAATTATAGTTTATATTGTATGTAATGCAATATTAAAACCATAGGTTATAAATATAATATGATAAGTTGGTTATCATATTTATTTATATTATTTATTATTTTGGATAATAAATCCCTTTTTCTCTTTAACCACCTTAGTGGGAGGTTAGTTGGTTTTTATGGCAAAATGAAACAAATAGAATATGATTTTATTTTTTTTTCCAATAGACAGTTACATGAATAGTGAGAGAATCTACATGATTTTGCAGAGCATATATGATATACTCTTTACTGTACACGACTGAAGCTTCTTGCTATACGATAGTCCTTCTTCCTCAATCGTCTTCCTCTTTCAAACTCACAAACTCCCTCCTAACCAAAATAGTCAGAGCCCACCACTACTGGGTTCTCACCTTGAGAATACCGAGGATACCAAGTAGTAGTGTCCTTCACTTTTGGTTCATTTTTGTTGTTGTTCGAGGAGTTCGTGACTGTTTGAGGAGTTTGTGAAAGTTCTAGGGATTTAAGTGTAGAAACGTTCTTCAAAGGTATAATCTCTGAACTCTATTTCTTGTTCAAAAGCATGCTGTAATTTATCATAATCTGTTTGTGTTTACTGTAAATGTATGTTTTCAATCTAAATAGAATTTGGACGATCCGCTTCCATTCATGGATCCCCTTGTAAACGAGTTCCATCAATTGGTATCAGAGCTAGGTTATGTTCTGATTCCAAATTCCAATTTTGTATTGAAATCATTTACAGTTTTGGTGGGTTTTAATTTCTGCATTGCATTTAACTGTTAAATGTATGTGGATGTTTGTTGATGGATGTTTTGGGGTAGTTGTCTTTGTTTTGGCTTTCTGTTTACATTACAAAAGTTAAGTTGTAAGGGCCCTTGTGTTTTTGGGCATTAATCTTGCAATCGAGTCTGTATTCATTTTGGTTTTGAATCGTTCGTGAAGCTTCAGAAGTGAAGGTTGCAGTGTGTTTTGATGGAGAAGACGAAACAGTGGTCGCATGATGTAGCTAGAGCTAAATGATTGTTTAGATTTTACTATGCGTTCATGTAGAGTTTTCTGCACGATCGTGTAGCTTCTACTAAATGATCGTATAGCTAATTCTACACGATCATGTAGAGTTGTCTACACGATCGTGTTGTGTTGGCTACATGATTTCGTTGACGCTCGAGGAGTAGACGATCATGTGATATGTGATACTCGACGCAAGGCATGCATGCTAAACGATCGTGTAAACTATCATGTTCATCGCATAGTCAGTAGTTACATGATCACATAGTATATGATACTCAGCACACGCTACTCGATCGTGTAGACTATCATGCTTATCGCATAGTCTTTAGCTACATGATCACATGGTATGCACTACTTGACGCACGCTGCACGATTGCGTGGAATTTCATGCTCATCGCATAGTCCAAAGATATGTGATCGTTGTTACATGTTCGTTTATACTCGACGATCAGGAGATTTGCTACACAATCAAGCTGCAAGGTCATTCTATTGGAATCCTTGAGAATAATAAAAAGGTTATTCTCGTGGTCCTGTTCAAGATTGTTCGAGAAGACGTTTGGGTTCAAGATCGTTGGAGAAGTCCTTCGTTGGAATATCGAGAGGATCGCTCTAGGAGCTTGGGAATCTACAAAGGTGAGAATGGTTCTTTCCTTTCGCTAAAAAATGCTATGTTACATGTTTATTCTACACATATTCTGTTTTAGTACACTGATTTTATTTATGTAAAAATTGATTTACGGGATGAAAGGCGCTCACACGCTTCCACTCGGGATTCAAATCCATATTAATGTGTCAATTAAAAAAATAAGGGGTTATTTAATTAATTGACATCAAGGGTGAACAGGGAAATACTTGGAGAAGGAGTAAACCCTTCTCCATATAAATTAGTCTTATTAGCCCATTTAAGGCAATAATTCATTTTTATGTAAAATCAACCCTAGCCTCCAAAATAATTCCTCTCTACACTCTCTCTACATCTTCTTCTTCCAAGGGTGGAGACCACTCATCCAACTCTTGGAATCCTAGAGAATAACAAGATTATTCTTGTGGTAGTGTTGGTGATCATTGAGAAGATATTCACGTGAAGAAAAAAAGGAATTTTGAGAAGTTTGGGAATCTACAATGATAAGAATCATTCACCCATTTGTTTATCTTTTTATAATGCATGCTAAGTATGATGTTTATCCTATTCTGTTCTGTATAAGCTTGTTGTCTTTTGTTTCTTTAAAATGGAAAAATCGAATGCAAGGCATTCTCACGCTTCCGCTTAGGATTCCATCCTACAATTGGTGTCAGAGAATTTCTTGCATTTTATTTTTCACATTTTGGAAACAAAAATCAGTGTAGAAAGGTGGGTTTTAATTTGCACTTTGAATGTGAAGTTTGTAATATTGGATATTTACATTTTTTGGCACTTAGCTTTACGTTTTAATTTGATTAAAATGTAAAGGCCCATTGTTTTTTAGGCATTTATGTTTTGCTATTGAGTCTGTAAGTCCGTGTCGATCGAGGAGCAAGAGTTGCTGAAGAGATTAGTGAAAAACGTAAGTTTCTAGTCCAACTTTGAAACAAAACGCAACAAAAGGGAGCTTTTTGAACTGCAGTGTTGCAACATTGCTATCGAAGCATTGTGACGCTGAGAGGCCTAGCGAGACGGAAAACATCTGTAGCATTGCAACGCTTCAAACTTCATAGGTGGACATGAGGAGTCTGGCGATCGTGGGTTCGAGCCTCCTCTCTGGTATTTGCAGCAGATTTTCTTGATTTTGTGTAACTTTACTTATTTTTATTAATTAAATTAATATATATTAGTTATATAATTTACTTACTTTTTTTAAGGTGCCAAAATTTGGTCCAATTTTTGCTATTTATTTTAATTTATTATATATTGGATGTACGTTTAAATTAATGTTTGAATTTATATTACATAATATACGTCATATAAATTCAAAATCCCATATTAGGATAAACATATTCATGCATCATGATTAAATATAAGTGTTATATTTTATGGATGCATGATTTTATTATTAGCATGCCCGTGCATCATAATATAAGTGTTATATTATTTTGATGTATGATTAATTAAGCATGTTCATGCATGATACAACATTATAAATATTATAATGTATGGTGGAATGATGAATATGTATGTTTAATTTGCATGGATGACAAATATAAATGTTATATTTTTCTAATGAAAATGAACCTTGCATTGAGCATGACACTACTTAGATATATATATGTTAGCGCAACTGTTTCATTTTCTCTGATCTTTCTTTTATTGACAAGGATATCCTTGAGAAATTTTACATAACTCAACATTTGCTCTAGTGCTTCTATTAAGGGAATGTTAATGTGTAGCTTCGGAGAATGTCCAAGAACCTCTGAAATTACTTACTATCGTCTTTCTTCTTCAGCCTGGACGGGAAAAGTGGAGGATCCAGCCTTACTTCTTGTTGCGTTGACTGTCTATTTAGGTCCTGTTCTTGCTGTGTTTCATTATCTGGAGGTTGCATTGATTGAGAATCTAAGTCTTGAGGAGCTTCATCTTTTGTAGGTGAACTTTCTTCTGAACTGGTACTTTTTCCACTATTGGTTGACTGGTCATCTTCAACAGTCAAATCTACTGGTGTTGTTGTCGCATCTGGTACTGATGACATAGGGGTTATTGTTTTGCCACTTCTCAATTTCACTGCGTGACATTGTTCTTTACCTCACTGCCCCGATGCTCCTAAACTGCTATTCCGCGTACCAGGCACTTTCTTTTTTAATTCCCTCGTAAGCTGATCTATTTGCTTTTCTAATTCTTTAAAGGAGTCAGCTTGCGATTGTCTCATTGCCTCACTCTTTTCGATGTAATGTTTTAACGATGTCTTCAGAGACGAGGTGCTGCAAGAGGTATCATATAAGAATGGTTGGTCACAGGGTGGTATACCTTGAGAATTACTTAGGTTACAGTCCGGAGTAATGAAGACTAGAGCATTGCCTCTATCCTCTTGATAACTGTTTTGATAGGAACTATGGCTCCCCCGGTTGTGATTCCCATCCCAATTTGAAGCTGGGTGATCCCACCAACTAGGGTTATAGATGTTGCCAAACGATTCATCATAGACAAAATATACGGGTTGTTGATTCCATGGGTAGACTTCTACTGGATGTCCCTCTCCACATTGGACGCAATTCATTGCAGCCACGTGAGTCACCGCATTAACTTGCGCTGATCCTTGAGAGAGAGTTCTATGTTGGTTAGCCACTGTCTGGAGGAGTGAGGTCATTGTGGTCATTTGATCGACCAGTGCGCTCATCGCATCAATTGACACATCAACACTTTCTGCTCTTTCTTGCTCTAGACCTCTTACCTCAAGCCTAGTATCAATCCACTCATCAAAATGTCGCGAGATGCGATCCAAGATATTCTTTGCTTTCGTATATGATCTGTTCATTAACCCCCCTTCTGCGGAGGCATCGACAACTGCTTGGATTTATTGGTCTAAGCCATTGTAAAAGGTTTCCATCAGAATACTATCGAGAATCCCGATATGCGGATAACTCTTCACTAACTTTCGGAATCGCACCCATGTGGCGCTCAAGGTTTCATAACCCTTTTGCTCAAAATTCAGCACATCCCTCAGTCTTTTTGTGTTGACGGCTGGAGGGAAGAATCTGTTCATGAACTTATCAACCAACTGTTCCCATGCTTTAATCTCACTTGGCTCTAATGACTGGGTCCACCTCTTTGCTTCATCCCGCAGTGTGTATGGGAAAAGATATAACCTAAGTCTTTCTTGATTCACATCAGGCATGGAGAATGCACTGCACATGTCTACAAAATTTGTCAAATGCGCATGTGAGTCTTCTCCTTGTAATCCTCCAAATTGGCCCATATTCTGAATTATCTGCAGCATAATTGGTTTTATTTCAAAGCTTACATTCTCCTTATCCATTTGTCTTGCGATTCCTGGTGAGAAGTTATAGAAATCCGGTGCCACATAGTCCCTTATTGGGACATCATGATTAGCAGCAAGAAATATGGAGCCTTGTGCTGGCCCACTTTCCCTTTTATTCCTTGCGGGAGTCTTGTTATTATTAACCTTGCTTCTTCACCACTTAATTTGGCCCTGATGTGCTCGTGCACGAATAATACACTTGATCTCTGGGTTTGCTTAGAATTTCTGAATTACTCTAGCATTTATAAGCCGTCAGACTGCTCTTCACATTGAACAACCAGTACAAAGAGATCTGTCCTGCAAAATACCACAAACATATTCAAACAATAACCGTTAACCAATCTCCGGTAACGGCGCCATAAATTTGTAACGCGTATTTTTATATGTACGATGCAAGTCCATGCCATAAACTTGATGATATAGATTTTATGCAATGAATCAAAAAGAGAAAATAATTAATACAAACATCGCAAGTTCCTTAATTGCGTTAAAGATATAAGTATAGTTCCGCTTTTCCCTTGGCATACACCTTTCGGTGATCGGCTGCGTTCTAGCATCTCTGTGGTGAAACAGGGACGAACGTAATGAACGCAAGGTTGCTTCCATCTTTGGAAGTACTACTTACTTTAGTTACGCATCTTCTCTCGACAAATCAGAATGACATCTTCACTTCCGCTCTTACAGGTGAAGATACCATCTAGCATGCCTTAGCCAAACACATTTATCTCCTTAGCATAGATTAAGTTACTCGTTTAATCCATATTAATTACCAAGGTATTAAGAAAACTTCATGGAGAAAATGATTAATGGAAGAACGGAAATAGACAGAGAAGTGGAAATGAAAGTGATCGAGACATTCAATAAAACTATTTAACTTCTGATACATGATTTGTGAATGAAGAGATTAAGAGAATGAAAAACAATTGATGAAATAGAGTTAGAAACAAATACAAATAAACGCCAACGTCTTGGCGCCGATCTGGATGGAGATTTGTTTACCGGCGTAGATGAATCGTGTGGAAGGATAAGCTTCCCTCTCAGGCTTGCTCAATCGGTAGTGGAGATCTAAGCACAGAGCTTCACGGCGGGGATTTGGCAGAATCGTACTGAGACTCACCTCTCGGCCTTATCTCTTCTCTTCCCGGATTTCTTCCGATTATTACTCAGATCAGCCTCTCTCTCAATAATCTAACATTAGTTAGCCCTCGTATCAATTATCCCGTATCCAGTATATCTTCTCTGAATTCTATGGGGGTATTTATAGGTGAAAAGCTTTGACTCTTGGCTTGTGGACCCCATTTCTTGTTGTGAAAATTCTGAAGATGGAGGAATAAATATTCCTTCTATTATGCAATTAGACCGTCAAATATGTACAATGGTTAGTTGTACACGTGTCACAATCCTTCGCGTTTTCTTTGCTCAGCTGCATCTTTCGATCGGTTGCTCGCATGTGGTGTTGTTTTTATTACCGCATGAGGTTGAAATTCAGCTCAGGATCGACTGTCGCATTGCGTTAATCGTCTCTTCATTGTTGATTGACGGGTACAATGTGACAGAGATGCGTTGTTCAGTTTCTCGTTGAGCCTTGATCGCAAGCGGTGACTTGGTTTCCTGCAAAACAGAATAGAAATGTCCACTTCTACCATCTTGATGATGTTAGTGGGTGTAATTGCGTTAATTTATATTTATTGTATTTCTGAGCTAATTTTCATACAATCGACGTATATTTCTTCACTTTTGGCCGTAATATCTGAATAAAGCAGCATAAATAACTGGTATTTCTACAAGTTATTAGCATGTGATGTAGATGCGTTGTACATTTTGTCTTCGAGCCATTAATGCATACGGTGACCTATTTCCTGCAAAATAGAGACTGAAACATTCTATCTCGCCATTGCAATGGTGTTAGTGGGTGCATTTACGAAATTTCATAATTTTCTTATTTCTTAGCCAATTCTTATACTATCGACGCAACTTTCCTCTCTTTTTGCCGCAATATCTAAATAAAACAGCATAAATAACTTGTATTTCTACAAGTTATCAATCGCATTTCCAAAAATCACGAGGACTGGAGAGAAAGCAATCAAAGATTAAGAATTAAAGATAGTGATGTGAACAATGGGGCCATCACATCCCTTCAGAATCAACATGACTACGATGATGAGTTTGATACAAGGCATCGCAATCAATAGCACGGGAGCGAAAAAGGACAGGTCAAACGCAATTGCTCAAATGACTACAGTTGTGCCATCTGTGGAGAAGCTTATCCAATGGAAGAATGCCCAGGAAATCCATAGTCGATATGCTCATAAAGAATAATCCCTACTCCGATACATACAACCTCGGGTGGAGAAAACCACCTAAATTCCGCGTGAAAAAATCAACAACAAAGCTTTCAACTAGTGGCAAGTAAGAAGAGCCACCCGAATTTTTCTCGCGAAACCAACGTTTCAACGCATAACTAAGCCAGTAGCTCGCAGACACCGCAATTTTCGTCCTTAGAGAGCTTGTTGAAGCAGTACATTGAGAAGAATGAAATCAGTGCTTAAGAATCAATAACGTCCATTCGAAATCTCGAAAATTCAGTTGGGACAAATTGCGGGCGAGCTCAAAAGTAGACCACAAGGAGCTTTGCCGAGCTCAACCGAGCTTTCTCGCAATGCTGGGGGTACTGGGAAGGAAATATGCTTAGCAGTCTCTTTGCTAAGCGACAAAATGATTGCAGAAGTAGGGGAGGAACCCAATACGACCAACTTGAATGCGGTAACAAACCAAGGATCCGTTGACTTATAATTGGAAAAGCCGAGAAAATGAATCCCAAAGTTGCGTCCACCCTTATGCCTTTAGAACATGAGACGAAGAAGTCAGCTACCACCAGTCCCACAAAGATTGAAAGAGAAACAAATAATGAAGACAAGATCACAATAGTGGCAGTAACGTAAAATGCTATGATCCCACAAAAATGTGCGACCCAGGAATCTTCAAGATACCCATGCTCCATTGGGAGGGTCTACAGTGACAAAGCACTAATGCATGACTTGGGGCGAGTATAAACATAATGCACTTAATCTTCAACGATGTATTGGCACCCACCCACGACAGAGACTCTTCTACTTGCGGACAGATCTCGAATACATCCCGAGGGAGAGTTGAAAGATGCCACAATCTCAATGATAAATTCATCTTATCGGCAGACTTCATCATTTTGGATTATAAAGCGGACGAAGATGTGCCCATCATATTGAGACGACCATTCCTTTCGACCGGTCGCACTCAAAGTTATGTGCACAAGGGGGAAATCATAATGAACATCAATAGGGAAAAGCTCCGGATTAAGGCAGTCAAGATTCCAGAAGATCGAGAAAAGAAGAAAAAGCCACCGTGGACGTGAAAGTCCAGCTTGTACCACAAAATAAACGGTCCCTGAGTAACTATGCGATGCAAACTCAGTAGGGACGCAATCCTTTTGAATATCCTTTTTCTACATCAATACTTCATGAACTTTCATCACATTGTTATTATAAATTATCGCATATTTACTTCTTTGCTTAAAAGAAAAAAAAAGAATGAGAAAAAATTAGTTAACTTCTTTTTATTATTAATTGACCCTCTCAATATTTTCTTTGCAAACGATCAAGGTACACGATTGCGGAGGCGCTATATGAAGACGCAACTACTTTATTTCGTCACCGCATTGCAAAGAAAGAAGATCGCTGAAAAGCAGAATGCGTCAACAAATAATGCAGGCGATAACGCAAATTTGGGAGTTTTATTTTTCCTTGACTTTATTCTAAATTCTGCCCTATCGCATCACATTTTAATTTTGAAAATTTTATCAGCACATCCTCTTTGGTTACCGCAATCATTTAACATTGATAAATTTAGTAAGTCACCGCATGCGTTCTCTTTGTCAATTATGATTTCAACGATGAAACACATGCTTCCATTTTTTTCATGTATACTAGAGTCAACTTAATTTTAGGACGGTCACCTCACGAAATATTTCTAAAAGTTAGTGGTCTGCTAGTTTTCTTTTAAACTGACCCTTTACCAAACTTCCTAAGAACATCGCATGACTTCTTTCAATCTTTTCGCAATGAGGACATTGCTGCATTTTAAATTTGGGGGTGAAGTATTTATTTTCGACCTTGCTATTTTTAGCTCTATAAAAAAAATGAAAAAAAAATCATCATAACGTTGCGATCGGATCCTACTCGTAGTTGGATGTCCGCATGACACACGTGGGGGCAAGCTAAAACGAAGGTAGGAATCATGATCAATGCATAAATAAATGATCGCAACTCCGCTGCCGAGTAGGTATGAGTTTAGTCTGAGAAAGAGCGCTTTGCTCGTAGTTGGATGTCCGCATGACACATGTGGGGACAAGCCAAAACGAAGGCGAGACACTTAGATCAGCGCAAGGTTAGAGAAAAAGCATTGTTTAAATTTGGGGTTGCATCTAACGATGTGGACAGTGTTCTGCAACGGGTAGCCTTGGACACCCTAGCTTAATAACATTGTCGTGTCAGAGGTCTGGGGTAGAAATGCCCGAAAATGATGAACGTGTGAGGCGTAAAGCTCTCATTTCTAAAACGTCCATCTTAGTCTTCCGATGTCATGGAGTTGATGAACTCCATGAACAAGAAGAAGAAGAGTTAGGTGGGGAAGATGAACATTTTAGAGAAGAACCACTTAGGGTAGAACTTCCTAGTCATCCCCATGAGCAACCTGATAGTGGTGACACATTAGGTGAGCAAGCCTTTAGAACCGCCATTGAAGCATTAAGGGTGAGCCGCGAAACCGCTCGCTGAGTTAGGCATATGTAGAGAACTATCGAGTTCATGTGCGAAAAAGACCGTCTCTACTATGCCAACATAGGTTTTCAATACGACCTCCAGCGAGAGCCTAACTCACCTGATTCAGACTGACATTGGCCACACATATTTTCCCGGTATCTTCTTCATCTTTTTGCCCTATTTTTCATTTTTCATTTTTCATTTTCTTGCTTTCTTTTATTTGCTTTCTAGGATTACAAGACTAACTTTATTTTTTTCTTGTAGGTTTTCTTTTCCTTTCTTTTTCTTTTTCTTTTCTCTTTTTTGTAGGAACAATAAAATGAAAGAAAAAGAATTAATGCAGGAAGAGAACAAAAAAAAAAAAAAAAAAAAGAAGAAAAATTTCTACCACCACTCAATGCATAAAATAAGGGGAGTTTTCTGTTCCCTTTTCTTTTTGTCTTCTCGCTCATATCTTAATTTTATAAACATTGAGGAAAATGTTTAATTTTTAAGTTGGGGGTGGGGGTACATCGCATGTTCTTACATTTTTTTTATTAGGGTTGTAAAAATGTAAAAAAAAATTACTCTATTATCCTTGCATGTCTGGAACCCTTCAGGACGTGAGCTCGAGTTATGGGGATTTTATGATCTTGATTAAATATATCTTGATTAGGCTTTATTACATTTCTATGGCATATTTTTTATTCTTTAATGAAACACAATACCATGATCTTGATATTTTTTCCTTTTAATAACTCATTTTTGCTTTTAATGCATGATTCATTCTTAAGCATGTTTATTCATTCAAGAATAACATTCACTTTGTTTATTATGGATCATTTGTTTTTCTTAATCTTTTGATTCTTATCAATGAACTTTGATGACATGTTCTCTCAAGCTGTGAAACCCGAATTTCATGGCTAATTATTTGTCAATGCGTTGGCCTTGTGTTAAGCGTTGGTGTTGTGCCATGCGTTGGACATGCTTAATTGAGAGGTTATTTAGGCATTGAGGGAAGCCAAAGTGTGGTCGAGAGGAAAGGCTATGCGTGGATAAGCATGCGGTAGCCAAAATCTTGAGAGGTTAGTAAAGCATGCGGCAGCGTCAAGTGTGCGCGAGCATGGGCGCTGGGCATTGAAGTTGCGTGCTGGACGATCGTGTAACAATGAGCGGGCACTGGACGATCGTGTAGCAAATGGCAGAGCTAAGCGATGAGTAGGTGACGTGTACAATTGAGACGGACGATCAGCGAGCGGAGCGATCGTGCGCAAGTACGACGCTAGACGATGCGAAAGAGTCGCGCTAAAACTATAGCGACAAAGTGGATGGGGCATTGACACTGCACGATCGACATCAGCGCTAGACGATGACGCTGGGTGATGGCGCTACGCGATGGGCATGGGCGCTAGACGATAGTCGTATAACATTAGACGATGGCGTCAGTGCTAGACGATGGGCAACAATAAGATCTGCACGACGAGCAAGAGCTGTGCGGTAGGCTGTGTGCTATGCGATGGGCTGTGCGTTGGATGATGAGCGACAATATACTAACGAATGAGCTAGACAATGAGCGGAAGAACTATACGATGAGCTAGTCGATAGGACAAGCCATGGTGGGCGCATGGTGAAATGTCTTTGTGTTGCTAAGGCTGGCGGTACATAAGGCTAGTGAGATTAGTTTGCATTTGTCTTGAGCAAGAGACTAAGGACGTTGGCAAGCAATCAGGACATGCTGTCGTTAGTCATATGGGATGCATTGGCAAAAGGCTAGGCGATGGTAAGCTATACCATGAGGCATTGAGTTGAGACCTAGCTTGACCCAAAGGTTGTTATGCGCTGGAGATGTGCTATGTGCTAAGGACATCTAAGGGCATGTGAGAAAATAATATGCGTTGGAAGAGTGTTGGTCATAATCCTAGTTGAGTGCATGAGCCAAAGGTGAGCTATGCAAGAGAAGAAGGATATGCGACCAAGGACTTGCAATTTCATGAGGTTAGTATGGCATAAGTGATACGTTGATAAGGAAGCCATGGGCTGATGTTGGCTAATCGAGAAAGGGTTAAGTTTAAGTTAGTAGGAGGTAGACTTCGTGCAAAGGAAGTTTGCATGAGGAAGACAACTCAAAGTAGGAGGTGGATGCACCAAGGAGCTTGCAAACCGGTTAGGTTGAGCTGGATAAAGAAGAAGCTAACACTTCAAGCTGGTTGTGGCAAGGAGCTGTGTTGGAAAAAAGAAGAGAGGACGCCTAGACATGCAGTCAAGTAGGAGGTGTCGGCCTTGGAGGGACTTTGGACGCCTATAAATAGAGCCAAGGACTTCTCTTCAGATCATAATTCGAATTCTCTTCAAAGGACATTAGGAAAAGTGTATGAGAAATGATTGCAAGGAGACTATGCGTTGATGAAGGAATGAATGCGTTTAGCAAGACCATATGTTGGTAAAGTTATTCCAAGAGGAGGAGGTGCTGGCAGACATTAAGATCTGGAAGTAACATCAATTTGGGACGAGGAGTTCTCCCAAACTACTTGTGCATTTGGAGTGATTCTAAAGCCACTTGAAAGCTGAGAGAGTCTAGTTTTTCAAGGGCTTCTGGAGAAGAATCTCCAAGGAATCAGGCTGGAAAGTCAGGAAAAGACAGAATGGTCGAGCTCTCGGGTAAGCTTGAGCCAGTCTTGATGATTTGAAGATTTCGGCCAAACCACGAGGAGTTATGAGCTAATATTTTAAGGTACGCTTCCTGAGACTATTTAGAACATGTTTATAGAAGGAAGTATCTTAAAATAAGGTCTGGGACTATGAGTAATCTAAGCTTGTAATTGAATATGGAATTTAGGGTTAAAAAGGGAAACCGAGGAAACCTAAGGGACTTCGGAGAGGAAAGTTCCTACCAACCAAGGTGAGTGGTTATTCTATTGCCTGTATGGTTAATTTCTATGCATATATGTGATTATATATATAGGTTATATTTGATATATTGGCATGATCTGGAAATGTGTCTTGTCTGGAGTTGATTGTTGTTGTGTTGGGGTCATAATGTATGTGTCATTGTATTGGAACAAGATTTGAACTCGGGATACTGTCAGCATGCCTTGTGGACACTTGGCCGGGACTGTCAAGGTACCTGACTGGAATTGTCAACGTACTCAAGAATGTCTAGTTGAAATTATCAATATACTCAGCGGACTATAGGATTGTGTTCACGTTGGTCATCGTGGGTTATTCACGGAGAATCCCGGGGAAGATACATGATCATGCTAGGGTTGTCCAGCTGACAGGCTGGGGTGGTTACATTTTTTTATGTGATTGTTGTTGATTGTGGAATTGTATTCCCAAAAATGAATTTTTGAAATCAAACCTATGTTTGTATAAAACCACCACTCACTAAGCTTTGTAGCTCACGTTTTCCATGTTTTATCCCCCCCCCCCCCCCCAGGTAGCGGAGGTTGAGGAATTCCAGGGTACTGTTAAGGTTAAGATATACCATAAGCCATAGTCACACTTCTAGCATTTAGAGTTGTTGATGTAAACTTTGTAGTTAAGCCTGAGAGTCGTATAAACGCCATGCTGTTGGTAATAAAATGAGTTAGTTAAGTAATTATTGATTACATCTTTGGCTTAAAGTTTACTGAGTGTAGTAAGGTAGAGATGGGCAGTAGGTATCACAAAAGGGTGGTATCTACAGTCTCTCACGCCTCTCCACGGGCTCAGGAGGCGAGCTTGGGGCAGGGTGTGACAAGCTTGGTATTAGAGCATTTCCACAAAATTTATTAGGCAGTAAGTGTCAGCAAAAGGGTTGATAACTACTGCAGACTGCAGTCATGTCCTTTTCTAGGCGCAGAGAGTAGTCTGGGAGGGGGTGTGACACAAACAATGATACAAATCAAATTTTAAGCTTTTCAAAATATTTTCTAACAAATTTTGAAACTCATTTTTCAAAAGAAACTTTCTTTTCCTTTTAACTTCATTAAAAATTGAATACTTAGTCTTTAGATTTATTTAGAATCTCAAAACTCTTAGAAACTTCATACCGATTTATTTTTCTTTGTCACTCAATAGGACAAATTTTGGTCTAAGATAAAGTCACTTGTTTTAGAGATAATTCTAGATAAAGAGGATAAAAAAGGGCCTAGTGTTTAGAAAAAAAAAGGAGCAAGCTTGCTTATTTATCTTAATCTTCACTAATGCATGTGTGTGTGCATAGATAGAGGTGAAAAGAGCTACCTCCATCGTGTTAGTTAGGGCCCTGAGAAAAGATCGATAGGTTCCTTACGGTATAAGTGTGAAAGCTATTCCTCTAGGTTAAAGAAATGGCAACTACATTTTGTGTGCGTGAGTATAAAAAAATAAAGGCACCTTTGTCCTAGAATTATCTCTCTTTTTTTGCAAGATAGGTATACTTTAGATCGATAACTGAGCTAGTTTAGGGCGGATAGGAATTGAGAGTTGGATATAGCCTTTCTACTAGTTTTAGCCTTTAAATAAACCAAAACTGAGTAGTCTTTTCTTTTATGGCTTTACAAGAAAAATAAGTTTTCTTTTCAAAAATAGGCTTCAAATCTTAATTAAAAAAAATTAAGGTTTAAATGCCCATTTGTATCATTCGCTTGCTTGATTGTTGAAAAGAGAGATATGAATCAATTTTTTGCGTAAATAACATGAACATATTAACATTTTTGAATGACTTATCTGAATGAATGCATAATTAATATTCATGTTTTTGATTGACTGTATGGATATTTCTAGTTTAGACTTGCTCGGGACGACCAAGAGTTAGGTTGGGGGTGGTCTTTAAAAGATATATATTTTCTATGTTAATTCCCCCAAAACCATGTTGATTATTTGTTTTTAATGCTTATTTTATAGGTAAAACAGTCCCAGAGGTGATTAGGAGTCATTCCAAGAGAATTGAGCCAAAAAGGATAAAAATATGACCAAGAAAGTCAACAAAATTGAAGAGAATAAAATAGTTGACCAAAATTCCATTGAGCTTCTGCGTCACGACCCTAGGAGAAGCGTTGAGCAATGCTTGAAGACAGAAAGCCTACTTTTGCTGCAAAATAGGGAAGCGTTGCAACGCTCTAGGAATTTGACGCGACTGATCCCACGTGCGCCTCGCGCAACGCAGTGTCACGGCCATCATCACGTCTTAAGCACAACGTTACCTTGCAATTATAAATAGTTTTTCTTTCATTTTTGCAAAAGGAGGAAGTACGATTTCGATGGAGGTTGAAATTTCTCTCTATATCAATTAGTCTCTATGGTAATCTTGTTTCTTACTTAGCTTAGATTTTAATTTCTTTTTGGATTGTAATCAATAACTTGTAATTCTTCATGAATTTGTCATGGATTTGTGAAGTAATCATTGTTTCTAATTCAAGAGTTCTTGTAATTCTTTTGAGTTTCCTACTCGTCTTAATTATTTGCAATTTGATTTGAGCATTCTTGAATCCGTTTTTAATTCTTGAAGCATGTTGAATGATCTATATCTTGAACATATTTAGCCTAGATGCTTGGTTTTGTAACACTCATGATTGAATGTGTTGCTTTTAATATGTTCAATAGAATGTCTAGTCAAGATCTACAAGAGGTAATAGTAATTGTGTGTTTAATGGCTATCCTAGGATGCACTAATTACTAGATTTGAAGAAAATTCGATTAATTTAGTAAGTTATCTTGACAATTAATCGGTGCAATTGAATCCTAGAACTTAATGTGCGTGTATTCACTTCTATATGGCCGCTATCAAACCCAATAGAGGTAGAAGCATGTAGATTGATTAGGGTTAGGGCTATCCTACCTTAATTAATAATTAGGATGCTTTCTTGACTAGGTTAATGCTAGTTGTCCACCTTTGTAGAGATTAGTTTAATCTAGTTAAGTGGGTAGTTGTGAGCTTAATCTGAATGTAAATTAAATTTGTAGAATTCAATGATAGGAATTGCATTGAACGTCTAACATGGATTAGAAGCAAGATTGTTCTAAACTTGTTTACAATTATCCTTTGTCTTTTGATTTTTAATTAAGCTTATTTAAGGAAAAGATTAAATAACCTTTCCCTGTGGATCGACCTGTTACTTCCACTTTAGTTAGTTTAGGTTGTTGTTTGATCTTTACAAATATTGTTTGTTTTGGGTTAAGAAGAACTAACGACACCTACTTAGCTCCGAACGAATTAAAACAAGTACATAAGGATAGAAGAAATACAACCTTTGTAGACTTGAATCTTCTCCAAATTAGTTCCAATCTCCTCACGAATGGTTCATAGACCACCATGAGAGTCTTCTCGATTATTCTCCAGCCATAGTATGGGATGGTTAAGTCTTTGAGAGAAAATAATCTTATAAAAATCTACCATGAGAGTCTTCTCGATTATTCTCAAGTGTCTTTAAATGAAGACAACACTTAACAATGCAAAAGTTGACATTCCCCCACTCACAATTGTTGGATCTTTCCATTAACTTGGTCAAAGTCAAAGTTTGACTCTCAAAGTCCAAAGTCAAAAAATTTGACTTTTTGACTTTCGAAGTCAAAAGTCAACATATTGACTTTCATTGCATTTTTTACCTAGTCAACAATTTTGACATTCAATGCAATTTTGACCAATTCTTTTTAATTTCAAAATTAATTCTAATAATTAATTTTAAAATTAAATTAATATTAAATAATTTAATTAATTTAATTTAATGTTAAATTCAACAATAATCTCAATGAATATGAATCCCTATTCATAATCTTGATATTTAAATCTTATTTAAATATCTCCTATTTTATCTCTCTTTATGTTTAATTCACAATTAAATATTAGGTTAAATATATATGATATATTTAACGATTTTCTCCAAAAACCAAATTTGAACACTTCAAATTTGTTCGTCACTTGTTCTAAGGTTTAGTCCGATATGAGCTAGTACGGGGACCTCATGGACCTACAGATCATGAGCTCCAACGATCCGAGATTAGTCGACTAAACTCTTTAACCTAATTAACCACCATTCGTTAAATACCGGGTCACTCCACTAAAGCCCAATAATTGCACTTCTCTCACTGTAGATATATTATATTTACTCGATATAATCATGATTAGTAAGCTAACCCTTCATAGGTTGTTCGTAATAACGGTTGGGTCAAAAGTTGTTTTTCCCCCCAAGATTACATCTTGCTCCTTAAGTCCTATTGATCCTCTAATGAACAATTGGTTTGTGATCTAATCACTAAACTAAATCCCTATCGGGCCAATGAAAGGGTAGGGCCCTTTGTTCAAGATTTGGAGTCAGCACTTAAGGGAACAACCTCTCTACTATCCCTAAAAGCGGGTAGGAGTGAATTTCGTCTTGCACCCTAGGAGACTTATTGAGTCGGTGCTGTTGAGCCAACCCTCACCCATGAAAATCTAAGGATAATCTCAAATAAATAAGAGTTCATAGTTAGCTCAGGATTAAAGTCAAGTTACCTAGGTCATCGCTTTGAAATAGTCAGTCTTAAACAGTAAACAACGTTATAAAGTAAGAGTGGCTTATTTCTTGGTCCGATCTTTTTCAAACTCATTGCATAGGACGCCTCCGCTCTTCATGTCAATACATGAACGAATCAGGATTACTTCATTTGTAGCACTTTACAACAAATTGTAACAACTACAGAGTCATCGATCCTTAGTTTATTGGATTTATTCTTCTTTCTAAAACAAAATGAACAATTCATACATTCAATAACAACTTTGTCCGGAGCTAAGTAGGTGTCGTTAATTCTACCTAATCCAAAACAAACAATATTTATAAAGCTCGAACAACAACTTAACTAACTCGTAGTTAAAGTAGAAGTAAGAGGTCGATCCACAAGAAAATGTTATTTAATCCTTTCTTTAACCAAGCTTAACTATGAAAGCTATAAAACGAGGTTTTTGATTAAGACAAGAAACATGCTAAAAATAAAAAGATAAAGGATAGTTGTAACCAAGTTTAGAACAATCTTGATTCTAATCCAAGTTAGACGTTCATTGCAATTCTTATCATTGAATTCTACAAATTTAATTCACAATCGGATTAAGCACACAATTACTTACTTAATCTAGATTAAAGTAGTCTCTACAAAGGTAGACAACTAGCATAACCTAGTCAAGAAAGCATCCTAATCAACGATCAAGGTAGGATAGCCCTAACCCTAATCTATCTACATGTTTCTACCTCTATTGGGTTCCTTAGCGGTCAAATAGAAGAGAATACACGCGCATTAAGTTCTAGGATTCAATTGCGTCAATTAATTTTTAAGATAGCTTACTCAATTAACCAAAATTTCTCCAAACCTAGTAATTAGTTTGTCCTAGGTTAGTTAGTCATTCAACACACAATTATTATTGCCTCTTGGAGATCTTGGCTAGACATTCTATTGAACATGTTAAAAGCAACATATTCAATCATGATTGAATGTGACAAAACCAAGCATCTAGGCTAAACATGCTCAAGATATAGATCATTCAATATGCTTCAAGAATTAAAATCAGATTCAAGAATACTCAAATTCAGATTGCTAATGATAAAGGAAAGTAGAAAACTCAAAAGAATTTGCAAAAACTCTTGAAATAGAAACAAGATTAAATTACTTCATAAATCCATAGACAAATTCATGAAGAATTACAAATTATTGTTTACAAATAAAAAAGAAATCAAACTCTAACTTAGGTAGGTAACAAAATTACCATAGAGACTAATTGATACAGAGAGAAATTCATGGCTCCATCGAAATCGTGCTTCCTCCCTAGAAATGGGGTTTTCCTTTCCGAAGTATCTCTTAAAAAATGATCTCTCAAAATGATATCCTCTCTTTTTTGCTGAAGAACTAAACTAAAATTTATACCAGCAACAAACCATCGTGAGGCGCGAGGATGAATTGCATCAAAATCTGAAAAAAAAGAACGAACGCATTGAGTTTTCTGCAGTTTAAAAAGTGAGTTTTCTGTTTCATACTCGATCCTTGATGCATGATGGTCAATACTCGATGCTTGATGGTCAATACTCGGTAACATTTACTCGATGACCTTTTCAGTTATTACTCGATGACTCGATAGCCTTACTCGATGACATTTTGGGTATTTACTCGATGGCCTTTTTACTCGATGCTTGATTACTCAGCCTTACTCGATTTTACTCTATAGTATTTTTCTAAATACTCGATGGCACTCGATTATACTCGATTCTCTTGGTCATTTTTGAATCCTTTTGGCCTATTTTTTTCTTAATGACTTCTAAATGCCCCTAAGACCGTTTACCTACAAATTAGCATTTAAAGGAAATAATCAACACAATTTTGGAGAAATTAACATAGAAAATATACATCCTTTAAAGGCCTAACAAACTTTATTGAATAAAACCTCAATAACAAATTTATTGATAACATAATAAGTTAATTGTTTATAAACCACGAGTTTTAGGACATAAAACCCAACAGGGAGTGCAATTACTAGGCTTTAGTGGAGTGACTCGGTAGTTAACGAATGTTGGTTAATTAGGTAAAGAGTTTAGTCGATTAATCTCGGATCGTTAGAGTCCATGATCTGTAGATCCATTAGGTCCCCCTACTAGCTCACAAACAGAATAAACCTTAGAATAGCGTGATGAGTAAATTTGAAGCATTCAAATTCGAATTAAGAGAATTAGGCAATTATATGCGATATAATTACACGTTTAATTATGGAATTAAACGAAATTGGAGACTCGGATAATATTTAAATATGATTTAAATATTAGTTACATGAATATATATTTGTGATTGTGGAATTGGTGTTTACTTAGTTTATTATGTGATATTAAATTAATAAGAATTAATTAAATTGTTTAAATTAATTATTAATTTTATTTAAAAATTAATTATTGAATTAATTTTGATAAAATTAATGAAATTTTAGTTTAACTAATAAAATTAACACTAAAATTTGGTTTTAATTTTGAAAAGAATTTCAAAATTAAGGAAAAATCCACTAACATGGTCAGCGCAACATAGTGGACGCATCCGGGTGAAAGAATAATTAAGATCGATGGGACAGAAAGTTGACGGCAGTCGGATCCAAATTAAGTTGACAGTCGATGATGGTCACAAAGTACATTCAACTTTATTGGTGACAATTATCCGACGCATCAGTCAGGAATTAAAGCTGTCCCATCTATACAATCGGGAGAGAGAAGCCACCTTTCACCTTTGATGCCCTAAAAATACCAAGTGTAATCTTCAGAAAAGGGGTTGATCAGTTAACGAATTCATCAGTGCTTCTGTTCATAGTTTTCTTTTCCATTTTACGGCGGAGCAAGAGAAGAGTGGTGACGCTGGAGATCGCTCAATGTAGCTCAAGAGAGAACCTTGGGGCGTAAGAACAGAGAGCGGGCCGACTCTCGCGAGAGCGAGAATATCTTTAGAGCACGAGTAGAAACAGTGTAAACGCCTAGCAGCAAGAAATTACTACCAGGCTCTCTACTTTACTTGCATTGTTATTTGTACTTCATCTCATATCTATTCAATGAAAGTTCTATTTCTACATCTGCTCACTCTCTTAATACGCATGAGTAGCTAAACTAGTTTAATGGGTTGAGAAGAACTAAGCTAACATGACCTAGGAAGTTCATCGCTTGCGATTGTCTTGTTGTATATTGTGCAAAATACCCTTTAGAGTTACTCGAGAGAGAATCTAAAGAAAGAACCTAATGTCTCGAGAGAGCTAGGTTAGAATTTGAATTCGAAAGAGCAAGATTAGGCTTCCATAAACAAGAGATAGGGACTTAAAGATAAGCTCTGTTTGTCAACTTGCATCGTATGCATCCTAGTAATGGGAGTGATATTATGTGGTCGCATATTTGTGTGAATGTCATGTTGTCATCGCATATATAGAGATAGAGGTTTATGTGTAAACCATGTAGACTTATCGCATATTTATTGCATGCGTTCTAGCCTTAGAAGCCGTAGCATTCACGCCGAAAGGTGGTTTACTATTGTATGCATGTTGTATGATTGTAAAGCATGGACACATTCTAGGGAGTATTAGTCGAAACTTTTCTCAACCCGTTTACCGCATATTCATCGTATTTCTGTTTACCAACTCTTTTCAAACTCTGCTGCATTCGTTATATATTTTCATCAACGCAAACAATAATCCAACAATTTATTTATTTAACTGGTTACCGCAAGTTTTCATAAAAATCACCAATGCAACTATTTTCAAAAGTCCCTGTGTTCGACCTTGGACTTACCAGGAAACTCAGGGGAATTTACACTTGAATTCCGCTGGGGATACTTGAGTGCACAACGCAATCCATGAATGCATATCATCCATTTTTTCATTCAATAAAATAACGCATCAAGTTTTTTGGCGTCGTTGCTGGGGACTTCGGCATAATAGTTGTTAACGGTAATTTTTGTGAATTCTTTGTAGAACTCTCAATCTCTGGCGAACTACGACCTAGAGATTGAGAGAAAATTTCGAAGGAGATTAAGAGACCACCAACAGCAACCACAATCTGACAAAGAAGAGATGGGGGAGCAGCCTGGAAATGGAGCACCAAACAACAACAATGTCATGGAAAATCCGATTCTGTTGGCAAACGATCGCAATAGGCCCATTAGAGACTATGCATCACCAAACCTCTATGATTTCTCTCCGAGAATCATGAGGCCTGCCTTAGACGGAAGTAGATTTGAAATGAAAGTGGTGATGCTGCAGATGATCCAGGCTATAGGTCAATTTGGAGGAAGGCGTATCGAGGATCCGCATGCCCATCTTTGAAGTTTAACTGAAATCTGCAATACTTTTGTGTTGCCGAACATCTCTACTGAAGAAGTTCGACTGACGTTATTCCCATTTTCTCTCTATGATCAGGCTAGAAAATGGGCTTATTCGCTCGAACCAGGAGAAATTACTTATTGGGAGCAGGTGGTGGAGAAGTTTATGAAGAAGTATTTTCCACCTACCGAGAACGCAAGACGAAGAAAGCTTATTACTAATTTTGAACAAGAGATGGACGAATTGCTCAGCGATGCTTGGGTGAGGTTTAAAAGGTTGGTCCGAGACTGTCTGCATAATAGGCTACCAGATTGCCTGCAAATGAAAATTTTCTATCACGGTTTGAATCTTGCTTCGCAGATTGTTGCCAATACGGTAGCAGCTGGTGATCTGTTTGACAAAACTTAAATGAGGCGAAGAATATCCTGGACTGCATCTCCAAGAACCATGAAGATTGGAGGGAGAGTGATGAGAGATTAAGATTCAAAGATTCTGTCGCAAATAATAGTGCCATTGTTTCATTACAAAATGAAATGACCGCAATGATGAATTTGATTCAAGGAATGGCGATCAGCAGCCCAACATCGCAAAGTGGGCAAATCAACGCAATAAGTCAAAACACTGCAAGGTGTGAGACTTGCGGTGATGGGCATGCGATGGAGGATTGCCCGCAAAATCCACAGTCTGTATATTTTTTGAAGAATAACCCCTTTTCAAACACTTACAACCCCGGGTGGAAAAACGACCCCAATTTTGCTTGGAAGAATCAACAACAAAATTTTCAATCTATGGCACAAAAAGAAGGGCCACCAGGATTCTTTCAACGCAACAACGGTCAACAGAGCAACCAAACAAGTAGCTCAATACAACCACCGCAATCTTCTTCTCTAGAAAGCCTATTGAAGCATTATATAGAGAAAAACGAGACAGTTCTTCAAAGTCAGGCTACGTCCATCCACAACCTTGAATTGCAAATGGGCCAGATTACGAATGAGCTTAAAAGTAGACCGCAAGGAGTGCTGCCAAGTTCAACCGAGCTTTCACGCAACCCAAGGGGATCAAGAAAGGAGCAATGTCAGGTTGTGACATTGCGCAGTGGAAAGATTGTGGAAGGAGAAAAGAAGGAGCAGAACAAATCAATTTCCATCGCAACTGAGCCTGAGATTGCGGCAACACAAGAAGAAGAAAAAGAAAATGAAGCAGTAGAACTTGAGGTTGCGTCAACCTCAAAGTCAAATGAAACGGGAACAGTGAAAGTTCAGTTACCACCTTTCCCTCAGAGGCTAAGGAAGAAGAAAAACGAAGAGGTACAGTACCAATGCTTCTTGTCTATGTTAAAACAATTACATGTTAATACTTCTTTCAGTGAAGCGATTGAGGAAATGCCTGCCTATGCCAAGTTTCTGAAGGACATGGTAACTAAGAAGAGAGGCAATGGAAAATTTGCCACGGTGGCACTAACACAAGTTCCAAATCTATTATCCCACCGAAGATGAGCGCTGGGAGCTTCACTATTCCTTGCTCCATAGGAGGACTCTATATTGAGCAAGCCCTGTGTGACTTAGGAGCCAACATAAATTTGATGCCGTTATCAATCTTTCGACAATTAAATGTGGGGCAACTTGTGCCCACATTCGTGACTCTCCAATTGGCTGATAGATCTCTGGTTCATCCAGAAGGTAAGGTGAAGGATGTGCTGATCACGATTGATAAATTTATATTGCCAGCTGATTTCATCATCCTAGATTATGAGGCTAACAAGGATGTACCCATCATTTTGGGGCGACCTTTTCTATCAACGGGTCGAGCTCAAATTGATGTGCACAAGGGAGAAATCACTTTGAGCATAAACGAGCAGAAGATCAAGTTTAATATGATTCGTGCCATGAAATTCCCAGATGAGGAAGACCTACAAGATTCTGACGATGACCTGAATTTGATTGAAGAAGAAAAGTCTGATAAAGAGTGTGAAGAAGAGGATGCCAACGCATCTGTAGCTACCTGCAATGCGATCGTAACAAAAACAAACAAAGAAGAAGGATCGATCGCAACGCAAGAAGAAGAGACGAAGGAAGAAAGAAAAATAACACAACTTTTTCTCATGGAACCACCAACACTTGAACTGAAAACCCTACCAACATATTTAAAGTACGCATTTTTGGGGCAGAATGAGAAGCTGCCAGTGATAATTTCCTCTGCGCTCAACGAGGATCAAGAGAATGCGTTGATGAACATTCTCAAGAAACATGTGCGAACAATTGGTTGGATGCTCGCTGACATCAGAGGAATTAGCCACGCGTACTGCATGCATCACATTCGTCTCGAGGACGTCCACAAAGCAACTATTGAAAATCAACGCAGACTTAACCTTGCGATGAAATAGGTCGTCAAAAAGGAGATTATCAAGTGGTTGTATGTGGGCATTATCTATCCCATTGCAGATAGGACGTGGGTCAGCCCCGTGCAATGTGTGCCGAAGAAGGGAGGAATGATGGTAGTACCAAATGAGAACAATGAATTAATACCACAAAGAACCATCACTGGATGGCGCATCTGCATGGACTACCGCAAATTGAATGCGGCCACAAAGAAAGATCACTTCCCTTTGCCATTCATTGATCAAATGCTAGACAGACTAGCAGGGAATGATTTTTATTACTTCTTGAATGGATATGCCGGGTACAATCAAATCATGATAGCTTCTGAAGACCAAGACAAGACCACATTCATTTGCCCATATGGGACATGTGCTTTTCGCCGCATGCTGTTTGGCCTCTAGAATGCGCCAAGCACATTCCAAAGGTGCATGATGGCGATCTTTTCAGATTTTCTCAAGGACTTAATAGAAATATTTATGGATGAATTCTCCGTTTATGGGAACACGTATGAAGTCTGCCTAGCTAATTTGGAGAAAATTCTGAAGAGATGTGAAGAGACAAATTTGTTGCTCAATTGGGAAAAATGTCACTTCATGGTGAAAGAGAGTATAGTGTTGGGACACAAAGTCTTTCGGGAAGGGTTGGAGGTGGACAAAGCAAAGATTGACGCAATTAAAAAGCTTCCACCCCCAACCAACATGAAGGTTTTGCGAAGCTTCTTGGGGCATGCTGGATTCTATAGACGATTCGTTAAAGATTTTTCTAAGATAGCACGACCACTGAGTGCGTTGTTAGTGGTGGACAAAAAATTTGAATTTGACAACAATTGCTTCAACGCATTCCAAATTTTAAAAGACGTGCTGATTACCGCGCCCGTCTTAATTGCATCAGATTGGACACTGCCATTCGAAATCATGTGCGACGCAAGCGGGTATGCGATGGGAGCCGCATTAGTGCAAAAGAAGAAAACTATTTTGTACCCCATCGCATATGCGAGTAAAACCCTGAACCCTTCTCAAAGCAATTACACCACCACTGAAAAAGAACTCCTGGCTGTGATTTTTGTGTTGGAAAAATTCCGGGCATATCTATTGGGAACTAAGGTACTCATTCACACTGATCACTCGACAATCAAATATTTGATGACAAAGAAGGACGCAAAGCCGAGGTTGATCAGATGGGTTCTCCTCCTTCAAGAATTTGATATCGAGATAATTGATTGGAAGGGGACAGAGAATCAAGTTGCGGATCACTTGTCCAAACTGGAAAATCCCGAGGTTGACCACAACGAATCTGAAGTGAGTGCTGTGTTTCCGGATGAGCAACTGCTTCATATAGAAGAACTACCCTTTGAGGCAAAAACTAAAGTGATCCTATCCAGAAACCATTTCTGAAGTTCACCCTAATATTGATCTAATGCACAAGCCATTCGAAGGGGGACGCTCCCAAGGCGCCATGAGGTCATGCAAGAAGGTCTTACGATGCAAACCAATGAAGGAGACCGTAAGACATGTTGACACACACACATTTGTCTTCAAAGACCTCTTGATGAATTAGAGATTGAATTAGTCTAATCAAATTTTCTTTGACCGTAATTTACTCGACCTCGACCTCTGAAATCACCACATCCACGATTGTTACCACATCCACGACCTTGATTGCCTTTTTCTTGGCTATCTTCTTTATATCTCAACTGTAACTTTGACTGAAAAAGTTGTTTAGTTATCTGTTTGTTCTTCTTGAGAAGCTTCTCTTTATGGGCTTGTAAGGAACCCATGAGTTGATCAACAGACATTGTACTCAAGTCTTTTGATTCTTCAATAGCTACAATGATAAAATTGAATTTTTCATCTAATGAGCGAAGTATCTTTTCTATTACCTGCTCATCATTTAATGTCTCAACATATCTTTTCATTTCATTTACTACTGCTATCAATCTTGAAGTATAATATGAACCGATTCAGACTCCTTCATATTTAATGATTCATAATCATCTCCCAATTTTTGGAGGCGAACATTCTTGACTCGATCTACTAATTTGTATGTATTCTCCAAAATTTTCCATGCTTGATGTGCAGTGGTTGCTCCAAAATTCTTCTCAAAATTTGGATTATTGGTGGCTTGATGAATGATGGTGAAAGCCTTTTGGCTTTTCTTTCTTGTATTTTGCAAAGCTTCTCGTTGAACTTGATTTAAACCCGCATAATTTTTTGATTCTTCAGAACCATTATTGACAATGTCCCATACATCTTGTGAACCAAGTAGAGTTTTCATACGAATAAACTAATTGCTATAATTTTCTTTCATAAATTGAGGCACTTGGAAGGGAACCAAATTGTTATTTTTCATTTGCAAAAAAAAAAAAAAAAAAAAATCTTATTTTTCAAACTCAAGCTCTGATACCACATTGTTGGAAGCATGTGTGTTCTTCCATTAACATACTTAATTAATTCTCATTCTTTAATTATTTGAGAGGAAACAAAAACGCTTTTAATTGAAAGACTCTTCAAACTTGGTTCGCACTTCTAATTGAACTCTCTTTGTGTGTTCTCTACACACTTGGTTGCATCAACAATGTAAATGTCAATCCTATTTATAGGTTGTCCTGGGAAAATTTATATACATAACTCACACCCCTAATTAAACATACATGGAACAATTAAAGTCGTATGCTTAATTCATGTGAAACTCTACTAAATTAACTCTTACTTTAAGATACTTAATTAACTCTCATCCTTTAATTTTGCCAACTCTCATAAATGATTTCATCTATAACTTATCTAATTAAAACATGTTTAATTTTCAACCATTGCCTCCTCACACGTGTATATAGACGGCTGATTGGTCTTATTAATAAAATGTGAGTCATTTATATCAAAAGATTTACTCTTAATACAATAAAAACTTTAATAAATGTATCATTTAAAAACCTTAATTTCCTTGAGTAAACTATGTTAGATCAACTATCTAATTAAAGAAGCTAGTCTTATGTATAAACAAATTATGGTTAGTTAAGTTGTGTATTGTGGTAACATGCACTAAGTCGTCTATACGTAAAAACAAGTTGTATGATGAGAAACAAGAACAAGCATACGCCTTTTTTATTCGGAAAATATGAGAATCATCAAAATCTAAATTTCACACTAAGACGTGAAAGAAAAAGAAAAGAAAATCAACATGACAGTAAAACGACCATGCATAAGGGTGAAAAGAGAAAAAAGAGTCAATGAGGAATACGAAGGTAAAGTGGAATAGGGTTGGGCTTGTTAGGAGGAGCATCCCAAACAGAGAAAGCACTTGATGAGTTGATCCATTTCTTGGAAATCTCTGGATGATGCCTTTCTATAACATCTTTCAAACTCTCTGTTGTGTTTACCCATTCCAATCCCTTCTTTGTGTATACTTCTTCATTGAAATAGCACGTGAAGAAGCTATCTGCCTCTAGCCTCCTGCATTATTAGGGTTTTTATTTCCTTGGGTTAGGTCAAGTTTGACATCTATTATGTTATTTTAATTACTACAAAAGTAAAATCAAAATGGTTTTATTAAAACATCAAACTTATTTTCTTATAGTTTTGGTTTCGATTTTAAAAACACACTTAAAAAAGTAGATAATTTGTACATAAAGAAACTTAATTCTAAAAAAATAAATAAATAATTAAAAAGATCAAAGTTTGGTTTAGTTTACCTTGAAGCCATGAGCAAGAAAATGATAAAAGCAGTCTCACTAATAGCAAAGCCCTTGATTTTCTTCTCTGCCATCAACCCCACCAGAATATCAAGCTGCTCCACATCATCACCGTACACGTCACGAAGCGCTGTAATCGCCGTTGGATTGTCCGTCAGATCTTCCCACTTGGAGATTGGAATGAGAAATAATCCCCTGCGGAAGTCATTATACCTAGCAACTTTCCTCTCTCTATCCCTGTAAACTGGGAAATGGAAAAAAAAAAAAAAAAAAAAAAAGGATTTATCATCACAAAATCAGCTCCATCATGAATTGATGTAAACCAACGGTTCAGATTAAATCACAAGAGAAATTGAAGGGCTGTGATTGGGTCAACACCTTCAAGAGCTGCAAGGTCAACGTGATCTGGCCTATCCTTGTTGTCCGTGTCATGGGCTATGAGATCCCTGAGCCACACTGGATAATTCCACAGATCTAGGGCTCCACTGGATTGGTGGCCCATTGAAACTAATAGGGCTGTGAAGCCCATCTTCTTTGAGGTCTCTTCTCCTTTAAGCCCTATCATGTTACTCATTGGCACGCTATTTAAACAAAAATGAAAATCCATTAAATTGGTTGAAATAAACCACAATAATTACTATAAAGAGTGAGAGAGAAAGGCGAGTTACTTCTTAATCAATGGTGGAGATTTGTTCTCATCGGGATCAACATCTACATCTCTGAGGTAGAAAGAATCGGGTAGGAGTTGATGCATACGATAGACGCTGGTGAATTCTTCAGTCAAGGAATAGGTAACACCATGATTATTTGGTTTTTTCAAACCCACTAAACCTCCCAAAATGGATCCTCCAACATGTCCAAATTTGTCTTTGAATTTCTTTCCCAATAATCCGTACCTTATAAAATTAAAGAAACTACCATAAATAGTGTGATTTTTGAAACTTTTGAAAGAATAAAAAGAAAAGAGTAAAATACCAATTGCCTCTCATTCCAGCCAGCAAAGTGTCAGTCTTGAGAAGCTCAACAGTCCAATCAATAGTATGAACTTTAGCAATCACAGCAGAAGTCACAAGTCTTGCACGTCGATATAAATCTTCATCCTCCATATCTTCATATTCCTTCTGCATTTAATTTTAACATTATTTCATTTTAATAGTGATAAGTCTCTCTCTTTCCTAAACTATATACATAAAAAGGAATCCAAGAATGAAAATATCGCGATATAACGTCAAAATATTCATATAGTCAAGTATTTGATAGAGATATGCGGGAAGGAGGTACGATCGTTTTTTTTCTTGAAATTTAAAGATATATTGATCGATGGAAATATCATTCCTAGCTCAAGAAAATGGTGGAAATTCTACCAATTTATGGTGGAAATATCACCGATATATCAGTTTTTTTTTTTTTTTTTTTTTTTTTCCCTTTTCCAATATTAAGCTTTTCCAATGTGTAGTCTACCTTTTCCCATTTGCATTTCTCAATTTTCAATTTTATCTTCAATACAAAACTTTCATTTTTACCGAAATTGAATTTGGAAAAAACCATAAAAAAATAATATATTAATTTTAATAAAAGCAATGAATAAAGAATAAGAAAAAAGTAATTATCAAACAAACACAACGGTGTATATTTTGTATTTTTCTTAAAAAAAATAAAGAAATATGAAACCGTATGAAGTATGCACTTGATAAGAGGTCAGAGATACAAACCTTTAAGACGTCACAAACGGCATTATGTTCCTTAATAAAGAGAGCCTGCAAAGAAGAGACACCAGCCCAACTATTTCTAACATCGCCGGAGATGGCAATGCCATCTTTATCGTGAGCAAGAAGGCCGTCATCGTCAATCTTTAGCTTCCCATCTTTATAAGTTCTTACCTTCTTCAACATTTCTTCATTACTTCCATACAAAACACTTCCATCCCTAAACAAATTCCATAGATTTATGAATATCCGAAGAGCTGAAAGATAGATTTTTTTTTTTGGTTTAATTACAAATTCGATCCATTGTTAAATGAATAATATCACATAAAACTAAAAAAATACACATATTGAACTCTTAAGACAGTTGGATCTATTAGACAAACAAATTAACAATTTAAATGCCTAATATATATTTTAAAAAATTTAGAGACTATCTAAATATAAGTTTCAAAGTTCAAGAACTAACTCGTATTTAGATTTTGTGGAGTAAAAAAAAAAAAATCTTACCACCAAGGTGTTCGAGTATTAATAGATCCAGTTCTGTTCTCAAAAAGGTCGGTGGAAGCCTCTTTTGTTTTGAAGAATTTGAAGGATTTCAATGGACAACCGTCTGCAACTTTAGATGGAGCCACCAATTCAACCTGTACTTTTAACAGTAAATAATTATGTTTACTTTATTCAAATATTTTTTTTATTATACTTTAAAGTGCAGAAAGATTTAAATATTTGACTTCATGATTGAAGACATACATACTTAATCAATTGAGTTGTATCTAAATTAACTAAGTTCTTACACGTTTAACTCGCTATATTTTCTTGTTTAACAAGATATTCGAATCACGATATTTTATGAAAATATATGACACTAAAACATTTGGGTTTCGTAATGAATTATATCTATTTGAAATATAGAAAGAAATTTCATTTGTTATAAAAATCTAGATTTAGGAATTGATCTTGGTTATTTTGATTCAACAAGTAACAGTACGAGAGTAGGATATTCGAAACTAAATTTTAAGTTGAGAGTACAATGTCTATAACTAGTTAAGTTGTATGTTGAAATTAACTTGTTTTGATGCATGGTTTGGTAAGATCAATTGGTGTGTGTGTTGTACAAAAGGTGAATTTTTTGAACTTGAATTTATGTACTATATGCTTATGTGATTTACGGATGTTAATAGATCAGTAACCTAGTTGAGAGATATAAGGAAAACTTCATTGCCAATTCTAAGTTTGACTTCTTAACTTCATTGGTTACACATACACTTGTGTAACAAACTTTCAAGGTGAAATTACTTCTTTAATATTTCAAAATATTAATTGTTTTCATAGATGGCATAACTTTTAAAAATGAAATTAATTTATATCTTGAATTACTCTCTCCAAATTTGAAAGCCCAAAGTTCTATGGAGAGGAAATACATACACAATTTTTAAAAAAATAAAAATAAAAATATCTATTTAATATTGTAGATCTAAAGGGATAATTATCTAGTTTTGTATAAATAATTTATGTGATGCAACCAAAACATTTAAACATAAAAAAAGGCAAAATAAAATAGGTTTACAAGTTAAAATAATGTTTAATTTCGTGTTGGTCAACTTTAGATTTATATCATTAAATAAATAAATAAGAAGAATATAAGATTAGTAGACCTGTTCTGTATCCTCCATATGATCCATCCAGTCATGAACCATGAATTGAATCCAAGAAGCAGCAATCACATTGAATTGCTTTTCATTGTCTTTAAGTTTTCTTCTTGTCAAAAGCTTTGTAGCAACCACCATAGGATCAGGTGTCAGCAACTACAAAAATGTTATCAAACTGATCCTTTAAAGTCTCAAGACTTAATTATTTTTTTAAATAAAGTAAGCAAACATATGATGTATAAGATATGGTACCGTTTTGGATTGGTCAACAGGATGGACGTTTCTGCCAAAGAAGGTTCCTTGGGCACCGGCGCCATCATCGAAGGGATCAGTGTACTTTCCATCAGGAGTTCGGTACGGGAATTCCTTTGGATTGCTCCGAACTCCAACTGGAGATTTTCCGACATTGAACAAGTTGTATCGTTGATGAAGATGTCGACGAGCTGCTAGATAAAGTAGCCCCAAAATCACTGGAAGTTTATGCCAAACTCCCAATTTATCAATAGAATGTATAATCTGCAATTTTTTTTTTTAAAAAAAATGTGATTTTGCAAGTTAGCACGGTTTAAATATTTTATATTTGTTAAACAAAACAAAACTTTAAATACATGACAGAAAATTATAGACGAAAATCGTTACCAAGAACCGAAAGATATCCAAAGCAGTCATCCTTTGAACAAGTTCATGAAAATCCTTATGGACGAACTTTTTAGCCGCTCCTCTAAACAGAGACAACATTTTTTTTTTCTCTCTATTTCTCTTGAATTGTTAGAACATGAAATCCCAATCTCTCTATGCCAATATATATAGCTATGATGAGATAAGGGAGAGAGATTTAAAATCATTTTTTTAATGCAAAATAATGTCATTCGGGATTTTAATTATTAAAACGCGGTAGGCATGCTACCTTGAATTGGTTTTTAAATCAACTTGGAAGAAGAAAAACAATTAGGAATTTATATCATTATTGTTTTCTTTCAAATTCTTCTTAACATGTTCATGCGGAGATATACGAGTGAGAGTATCTTATATAAAAGGTTTGTATAAGACTTAACCACCAAATATTTAGTCTCTTTTTCTAAATCTATTACTTAAAAAATTAATATTTCACATAATGATCATATGCAACTTAATCTAAATTCTGAGTGAATTATGAATTTCTGCCTGTGAAGGCTCGTTGTTTGATTTGCATGGGTTAGAATGACTTAAGTAATCGATTCACGAAACTTACCATTTTGGGGAATTGACTAAATAGGAAGTTGAGAATGTAATTTCACAAGATGAAATTCACTTTTTCTCACATATAATAAATAGATGAGTAGTTCTCCTCCTAAGTGCTGATTCGAGACTTGAACTATGGGGCTCCACTTGTTCTTTGACCCGACTTAGTTTATGATTGGATTGTAAACATGTTCATTAGAAGATCAGTGGTACTAATTAAGGTGCAAGAAGTAATTATAACTGTTAAACGAACATTTTACCCAACTGTAATTACGAACAACTCGTGAAGGATCAATTTATTTGTAATGATTATATCCATGGACACAATTTGTCTTACGGTGCATAAGAGTTCAACTATAAGTCTATAGTGAAGTGAGCTTTAGTTAATGAATGAAAATTGATTAATTAAAGAATTTAATTAATTAATTATGGATCATTCGAGGTTATAATCTAGTAGGTCCATAAAGTCCACAATTAGAAATCAACTTTATTGAAAAAAAATCTAAAATGTTCAAATTAATATTTAATAATATTTGATATATTAAATGAGGAAAAACATATTTACTGTAGGGTTTTTTTTAAATATAAAAAAAAATATTTAAAGATATTTACATTTTATAGTAAAAATTTCAAAAAGTACAAAACACATTTGAAAATTTTTTATATAAAGTGTAAATATTTTTTGAATTTTTTTATTTATATTTGATACATTAAATAGGGTCTTTTTAAATATTAAAAAATATTTACACTTTATAATAAAATGTTCCAAAAGTACAAAACACTTTTGAAATTTTTTGCTATAAAGTATAAATATTTTTGGATTTTTTTATTTCTATTTGATACATTAAATATCAAATATAATTATTAATATATTAAGATACATTAAATAAAATAATATATATATTTAATTTGAATGAGATTCCAATAAAAAAAATATTTGGAGAATTTATAAATTGAATGAGATTCAATTATATTAAAATCTATATATAGATTTTATAGATATATAAATGTACTATTATTTTGATATTACATATTCAATTTTATTTAGGCAAAAATTTCCCCAAGTCATAAATAGGACCTTAGAGTTAATTTTTTTTCTTCTTATTCTTCTTCTTTTAAGGGTTTGCTTTTATGTCCCTCTAGTATAGCAGTTTTGACATCCTTACAAGGATATTCTTTGATATGGAATTATGGAAAGATGTTTATCTATATAGTATTCTCCTCAACATCCTGGACAAGGAGGTTAGACATTAGTTTGGTTGTTGTATTTGTCTAAACGGAAAAAGGTATTTGAGCTATTTGACATTTAAAAAAAAAAAAAGAAAAAAAAGAAAAATTACAAATATATCAAACAAAAAATTGAAAGCTTAATTAGGGAATTGTTAGACACAAATTCAATATTCGTTCTATATTTCTTAATTTTTTTGTTTAAAAAAAGAAGACTACTTAAAAAAAGTTGACTACTTAATTTAAGAAAATTAAAGTTGACTATGTTAGAGGTTTATATTAAACACCAAAATAAATGGGATGTCATGTTAAATATATTTTAAAGTTGAGAGAAATCTGGGAATAAATCTATAATTTAACTTTAAAAAAACCCATAACCTACCATGATATCACAACATTTAAGACTACCTATAGTGGGAACACTCAGTAACCTAGGTTCACATGTGAATGTTCCTTTCAAACCCAACTAAAGTTCTCAAAATATATTTACATATGACCATCGACTAATCCATTATTTGGACGTGTTTGAAGGGTGGTTGTCCTTCTTTTTTTTTTTTTTTTTAATTAATTAATTTATTTATTTACATAAAAATAATATATAAATTAGAAGGTTAGGTTTAGTTCTTAAACTTTCAAGTTTTATGTCTGTTTAATCTATGAAATTTAAAAAGTGTCTAATAAATCTTTAAGACCTGTTTAATCTATGATATTTAAAAAGTGTCTGCAGAGGTTTTTCTTCATGATATAGAATATTTATTTCCTTATTTAAATTATTCTGCAGAATATTTTCTCTACGAGATGTTTTTCTTCTTGATGATTTGCTGATTATATGTCGGGATATTTTTCATCTTTTCACTAGGCTAATTTAGCTCAAGAAGTTTCCATGATAGGCTTATCGAATGTATTATTTTGTGAGATTGATAGGTGTGTTTAACAGAATACTTTCTGCATTCTACTGAATTGAAGAAGAGGAATTTATTCTTTTCTTGTAGTGGTGTGTTTTTCACATTGTTCTTACAGTGAACTTTTGAATATCATGAAAGTTTGTTCAGTTTTAGCAGGAGCCTAAGACAAAGTTGATCGAGAAGGATTTCTTTATACTCAGGGGGAGCCTGAACCATTATTCAGTGAGAAGAGAGTTCTGAAGACTTAGGGGGAACCTAAATTATCATGTAAAGGGGGTTCACAAGAAGAAAGGAAGATATCTTCAAGTGAGAATGAGTCTCACACACTTGGGGGACCAACTAATATTCACATACATAGGAGGAGCCTAAGTTCGAGTTAGATGGAGTCTTACATTTAGGGGTAGTCTGAGTGATTAGTTGAGTTGCGCTCTACATGCGTCAATATAATCTTCATTATTTTCATATAAGTACAATGTTGTAATTTCTTAACTTTTATATATTAGTGGATTATCTTTCTTGAGGACACTACCCCTCAGACGCAAGTGGTTGGTCACCGGATTGGGTTACCGATTTCTGTGTTCTTGCTTGATTTACTATCTGCTACTTTACTGTTGTCTTTAATTTTGCTAGTACGTCTTATGTGACATACGTATAGTATGTGAGGAACTACATTCCAAATTTTCAATTCTTAAGTACAAAATATGAGTTCTTAGTCAAATTCCAAAAATGATTACAAGTTTCCAAAAAGTACTACTTTTTTTTTTAGTTTTAAAAATTGGTTTAATTTTTTAAAACAATGGTAAAAAATATTTCACAAACCATGAAGTTTAGATGTGAAAGGAATGTTTATAGGTTTAAATTTAAAAAACTAAAAACTAATAACCAAATGGGTATCAAAATCGGCCTAAGCTTTTCATGTTTTTAATATAACAAGTCCTTAAACTTTAAAAATGTTTAGTACCTCTAAGGTTCCAATTTTGTGTGTCTAATAGATCCCTTGCATATTTAAAATTAGTAAAAATATTAATTAATTTGTTAGATTTAGAAATAAATTTTATATCTAATGAGATCTAATTTTTTTTTGTGCTATTCGGTCCATGAATTCAAAATAATGTTGAGTAGGTAGAAACTTGTAATTTATAATTTATAGATCTAAGAGACAAAAATTAAGACTTGAAGGACCTATTAAATACTTTTTAAAATTTAAGGACCTATTAGATACTTTTTAAAATTTAAGGACTTATTAGATATAGTATTCAAAGTAAAAGGAGATATTAAATTTTTTTAAAGTTCAAAAACAAAATAGCACACGAACCTGTTTAGGAACTAAACCTATAATTCAACCTATTATTTATCAGAAATCCAATTAAAACTTTTTAGGCCTTATTTGATATTGATATCAGGATTTTGATTTTAAGAATATATTGATACAATTTCGATGTTGGCAAATATTTATGTATATAAAACACCATACAAATTATTTAGTTGAGTACGTTGTTTAAACTAAATTACATATCTTATTATTAGTGTATTTCTTTATAGTAATATATATATATGATACATACGTTTTATGAATATTTATAAAAGATATCAGAGATATCAATTAATTCTTAATATCGATGTTGAACTCCCTGGTTTATGGATATTGTTAAAGTTAATTAGGGTTTATTTGAATTATTATTTTTCTTGTATCTTTTCCTTATCTAGTTTTCCTTTTTTGTTTCATTTCCTCTATTGGATCTATTGGTGTTTCTTTATTTTTTATCTCACTGTATTCTAATTAAGCTGGTTATTCAATATAATATACAAAATTAATATGGTATCAAAGCAATAGAATTTTGTCTTATTCAATTCTAGTTGCTATCTATCCAATCTCTATTTCCGTTCCATGAAAATCCTGATCTCCCCAAATCCCGATCTCTCATAACAAAAATGACATTAGGGTTTTTAGTCTCATGCTTTTGCCGTCGTTCAAGCTTTCGCCACCTCTCACAGATACGTTGCTCCGCTTCTCCACCAAATAGACCAAACCTGTCGCCCTACCCAGCTCATGCAGTCGCTTTGCTCAGACTTGCCAATCATGTTATCAGTTTTGCCGTAATTCAACCATCGTGATTTACACATCACAATTTTTCATCATTCGATTCAATGTGGTTTAATTGGCTCCATTGGTTTAATTGGTTCCATTTGACTCAATTTGGTTCAGTTAACTTGGATCACTCTAACTAGTTCTGTTCAAATTATTGAGTCTAGTTGGTTCGGTTTAGTCTGACTTTGTTTGGTTAAGTTCAATTTGGTTTGGTTCACCTACTTAATTGATCATTTAGCCCTATGAGTTTTTGTTAATGGGTTTCAGCCTCTACATTCATGAGTCTCTGTTCCATTTTCAAATTAGGCATTCATGGGGTTCTATTTTAGATATCTCTATGAGGATCTCTACTTCCAGCCTAAAAGTTCTTCATAGATTCTGTTTTCAATCCAGAAGTTCTCTGTGTTTTAGTACTTCATGGGTTTTGTCTCCAATCTAGAAGTTCATTCTTCGTGAGTCTCTATTTCAAACTCAGATTTGCCTTGATTTGATTCTGGAGTTTTCTTTAGTTTCAATGATCAACTTCAGTCGGTCGCTTCATAAACTCAAGTTGGTTGTTGTTACTTCACAAACTTAAATTGGAATAATTAGGGTTTATTCCAATTATTATTTTCTTATATCGTTTCTTTATCTAGTTTTTCCTTTCTTGTATTTTTTTTTCTTTTTTGTTTCTTTCCTTTGTTGGGTCTGTTGGTGTCTATTTATTATTTATTTCATTGTATTTTGATTAAGATGATTATTCAATATAATATATAAAATGATAAGATATGTTAACAGATACATCGTGGTACGACAAATATTTTAATCCTTGATTCTATATCATGATTGTTATTGACCTTCAAGATTTTTTATTTTCTTTAAAATTTATAATATCTATATTTGATATCTCAATTTTAAAAAGATAATGATTTTGGTCATTCTTTCTATTTTGGTTTTTATTCTACAAATTAATGACATATCTTTAGCATGTGTAAGATATTATTATAAGGGTGATTGTTGCGTTGAAAATGGTTGATGAATTTAGCGATTGTCAACAATTTAATAAATGCCTTATGTCGTGCCTTAATTGTAAGTACGATGAATGATCTATATTAAACGCAATATTTTCTCTACTTAGACCCAATATAAGTCCAAATAAATTTCCTGGTGAGTCTAGGGTCAAATGCAAGGACTATAGACATAAATGTGTTTGAGCTTGATGAATGATTGATAACGGGCAGAAATGCATGTTATTATAGTGCTAAGTTATTAAACAATGAAGGTTTGCATTGATAAAATATGTTAGATTGCATCCAAAAAGCATTAAGCTCATAACATTGTGGTCGCATGCGTTCATCGCATAGAAACAATTAATTTTTGTATTTTTATGCAGAATATGCATTGACGCAAGGTGGAAAGCGCGATCACAAGAAATCAACGGATGGGCGCATCATTACCGCAAGGCTTTGCAATGATTTGTGCTCGCAAGCATCTGCTCAAGAAAGATTGCCGCATAGAGCCGACGCAACTTGGTGGGTGCATCTGGGTGAAAGACATAATTAATCACGATGGGACAGAAAGCTGATGACGGTCGAATCCAAATTAAGTTGATAAGCCGCTAACGATAACAAGTACACTCAGCTTTTCGGTGACAAATATTCGGTGCATCAGTCAGAGAATTAAAGCTTTCTCATCTATGCAATCATAAGAGAGAAGCCGCCCTTCACCCTGAAGCTTTATAAATACTGAAGACATCCTTCAGAAAAGGAGTTCGGAGAGTTAGAGAATTTTCCTTAGTAGTTCAGCCTTGTTTATAGTTTTCTTTTATTTTTAAGGCAGAGCAAGAGAAGGGAAGAGACGCCAGAAGATCGCTCAGGGCAACTCGAGAGAGAACCCGGAGGCATAGAAAGTAGAGAGCGGGCCGACTCTCGCGAGAGCGAGATTATCTTTTGAACAAGAGTAGAAACGATAGTGTAAAAGCCTGGGAAGCAAGAGATTGCTACCAGGCTCTTTATTCTCTTCTTGCATTGTTATTTTGTACTTCAACTTTATATTTATACAATGGAAGTTCTTATTCTACATCTGTTCATTCTCTTAGCATACATGAGTAGCTAAACTTGTCGAATGGGTTGAGAAGAACTAAGCTAACATGACTTGGGATCTTCATCGCATGCGATTATCTTGTTTTATGTTGTGCCCAACACTCCTTTAGAGCTACTCGAGAGAGAGTCTAAAGAAAGAACCGAAAACTTGAGAGAGCTAGGTTAGAATCTAGACTCGAGAGAGCAAGATTAGATCTATATAAACAAAAGATAGGGACTTAGAGATGAGCTCTGTTTGTCAACCTGCATCGCATGCACCCTAGAGATAGGTTACAATATTATGTGGTCACCTTACTTGTATGTGTGTCATTTTGTCATCGCATGGATAAGAATAGAGGCTTATGTGTAGGTCTTATAGACTCATCACATATATCGCATGCATTCTAATATTAGAAGTCGTAGCATTCGCATCGAGAGATGGTTTACTATTGTATGTGTGTTGCATAGTCGCATAACATGAATGCATCCTAAGATGATAACTGGCAGAAATGCCAATTATTATAAGCCTTTTATTTAGAATTATGGGGGCTAATAAGTAGAAAATGTGGTGATAATACTTGGAATTTGCAAAAAGTTGAGTTCTGTGTCGATTATCACCTAAATCCTCACTGACCCAATATTATGCGTTATTCTGTGCCAAAGTATCTATTTTTATAGCTATCACAGGAATCAAACGCATGTGTTTGTAAGAAATAACTACAGAAAAACGCATGCGCTGAAGCTAGGCGACCGCAAAAGACGAATGCAGACGGCAACCCCATGCGTCCAACGCATGGAAGTTGCAGTAAACGCATGCGTCCAACGTATGGAGAACGCGGTGAACAAATAAAGAGTGCGGTCACGAAGTGACAGCCATAATGGAAGATCGCAAGATGGGTAGAACGCGTTGATAACTTCAGCTAAATTCAGCTCGGACGCATACCTTGAGAGTATCAATAAGATAAGGCGATGTGATAATGCCCATACCATGAAAAAAGCAGCAATGAGCCATACCGTCATCATGATAGTTTTCGGCGTCCAAACTCTATAAATAGCCCTTGGGAGCTTCATTTTACACCATCCGAGCTTCTGCCTCAAGGCAGAAGTTTATGATCACAGATGAGAGCCTGAAAGAGATTTCCATGAGAATTCCTCATCTCACAACCCAGACCGAGTGACGATCAGAGCATTCGCTAGAGATAGAGCTCGAGAGAGACATCTTCACCATTCAACTATGGCACCACCGGCAACCTTGACGCAGATTCCTTCATCTCCTTTTTAATCTCTATATTGTATTACATTTTAGCTTGAGATATTAAGATATTTGTGATCAATGCAAGTCCTAATTCCTCCACTATCGTCTTCTTCATCATCTTCATTTCATCATATTTTATCTTCAGCGTTTATTTATCAAAGTCAATCGCATGCTTAATCGTGTAGCCTAGAGATAGGACGCATGAAGCAACCCACCGAGAGGTGTACGTTGTGCGAGTATAGTGAGTTAATCTTCTTTGCTTGGTGAAAGGTTGTAGCAACGCTTGTCTATGGGATGTTGCATTGCTTGTCTATAAGTTAAATAGCCGCGTCTAACTGCCTAAAAAGGTAAGAGATGGAACGCACTAAGCAAGGTTCGCATTGTTCCTAGAGATAGGCACAATCTTATGTTCAATGCAACCATGCACTATAGAGATATAGTCATGCAGCTGACCACCGAGAGGTATGATGCGTTAGTGCAACGAGCTGGGATTACTCGGGCGATTTAAGATAGTAAACATCACTATGCGTTATTGGTTGTTGTGTTTCTACCTATTCTCATTGTAAACCTCCTAGTGCTCAATCTGTTTAGTTAGAAGTAGGAGTAGTGTATAAGTCATTTAAACTTTCTTCGCTTTATTTTTTTTATTCCTCGCCCTAAACGCATCACTTCACAAATATTATTGAGTGACAAGTCCCTGTGTTCGACCTCGGATCACCCGAGAAACTTGTGTTTGTAATGACAATGCATTCTGCCACAAGTTTTCTTACGCTCACGCCAAGTATAACGCGAACGCAAGTTTCTCTTGTAATCCGAGGTCAAACACAAGGACTTGTAGTATATGTATGCAGTGATGTGCATGCGGCGGTTAAAATAAAATAATGGAGGGGATGTTGCTAAGTTAACCCTATTCCTACTCCTATCAAACAAACAACGCAATGAGAATATGCATGAGAGGTAAAGATACGACAACCTTTGACATGAAATAAATGTGTGGGAATATAGATAAAATGCGGAGATGATTCATTGCAACCCTTAAGAGTGACCGTAAAGGCAACCTTAGTCAAGGCAAGCCAATGCGATCATGCTACACTCATGCACGGCAAATCATTTTCCAATGCAAATGTGGTGCTCCTAAGTCTAAGACGTATGTGTTGAATGAAAAAGTGTCCATAGAGCTTATTCCTAAGTCTCTACTCTTTTCCTATGCGATGATGCAAAATGCACACAACGTTGCGATGACCGCACGCAATTGTATGCTATCTCTAGGATGCATACGATGGGTTAATAGCAAACAGTGCTTATTCCTAAGCTCCTATCTCTTGTATTATGTGTTCTAATCTGACTCTCCTGAGCCTAGACTCTGACCTGACCTTCCCAAGCCTAGATCCTGTTCTTAGACTATCCTTCGGAGTATCCCTAATGGATGAATGAAACATACATAATACAAGACAATCGCATGAACTTGGTTGACGCAAGATTGTTACTATCCCCAGTGAACAATGCATACATTGCTTAATGCGTCCAACCACTTACCCTCCCATGCAGTTGATTGTTGCTAACTTCACTCATAGACAAGCAATGCATTAGCCTATAGACAGGCGTTGTAGCAGCTTCACACTAAGCAAATAAGATTACTCACACACTCACACAACGCACACCTCTCGGTGGGTTGTTACATGCTTCATATCCCTAATCCACATGACTAAGTATGCGATACCCAAGCAATCCCACTAAGTGTTGCAATGAAAGTAAAGATGCTAAGTAAAGGAGATGGAGATGGAGTCGAAGGAACAAAGAAATGCATTGAAAAAAAATTGTATTAATTCCTTAATTCCAAGATGTCATACAATACGGTATAAGAAAAGAAATGGAAATCGAATGACCGGCTGGAAGCAAAGACTTGCTTCCAGCGGATGTGCGTCAAGGCTGCCGGTGGTGCCATGGATGGGCGGAGGAGCTGACTCTCTCGAGATCTAGCTCCTGTCGTCACTTGGAATGAATGAAGAAGGTGAAGAACTTTCAGCGTCTTCTCACACATTTTTTCTAGATCAAAAGGATCTGCCCTAGGCGAACCTCAAGTGAAAACCCTGGATGATCTGAATTTCAGCTCATCGGCTTCTAGCCGACAGCATTAATGGGATTGCTCTGAGTCTGACGTTCGGCACGTTAGTCCTTTTCTGAACCTCTACCACTAATGGCGTGGTAGGTAAAACATCAGCATCAGCTTTGGATTTTCTCGAGGTAGATGCATTGATGCGTTTATTCCACCTACCTTGCGTTGATCCCATTAGAATGCATTGTCGCATAACCGCAATCATTCAATGGCCGCATTCGCTTAATACCACAACTCTACATGATGACCGCAATCGTTTGACAAGCCCAACTCCCATGCGATGGAATCATACGGATGATTACCGCAACATCCATGCGTTGATCGATGCGTTTGCCTTTGCGATGGAGTGTTTCTCCACATGCAGTCATTTATGCGATGGTCCGGTTTCCGCGTTTGCGTCCATTTCCTACATTAGCTATAAAATAGAACATTTAACGCATAATTAACGCAAAATAACGGGTTGGCTGAGATTCAACATGTTGATCGATACAAACTTTTTTTCTTGTGAATTCCTAACATGATTGCCGCGTATACTACCTAACAACCTTCATAATTCTAAGTAAAAGGTCTGTAAAGTGCTGGCACAACAAACACATATGCAGCAAGAACCTCCAAGTCGGGCAGAGGGTCTTACTATTCAACTCACGACTACGACTCTTCCCTAGGAAATTAAAGTCACGTTGGTCCGGACCATTCATAGTTAAAGAGATATTCCCGCATGGCGCGGTCAAATTATCTAATGATAACGGAATCAACATATTCAAAGTTAATGGGCAATGAGTAAAAGCATATCACGGAGAAGGCTGACATCGCCAAGTCGACTCCGTGAAATTGAGAAACTCTGAATAAGAAAGAAGTAGGTGGTACCTGCACTATCAGACGATCGAAATTCATCAGGGACGCAAGTTTTGTGAAGTACCTGTTGGAATCATGAAATCTTCAACATTTCTCTATTACTCAGAATTTTCATTTTGCTATATCTTTTCAGTTCTTTATCTATTCTAATACAAAAAAAAAGAAAAAGGATTGCGGTAAAAGAGTTTGTTTTGTTTAATATTATTTGACCCTCTCACTGTTTTTCTTGCAACGATCAAGGCGAACGATTGTGGAGGCCTTACACGAAGAAGCAACTTATCTTATTCTGTCACCGCAATCCAAAGAAGATAGATCCCTGCAAAGCAGGATGCGTCAACAAACAATGTGGGCGACAGCGCAAATTTGAGGGTTGTATTCTTCCTTGACTTTATTCCAAATTCTGCACTATCGTATCACATTTTAATTTCGAAATTTTATCACTGCATCCTCTTTGATTACCGTTATCATTCCATATTGATAAATATAGTAAGTCTCCGCATGATTTTCTCTTTGCCAATTATGATTTCAATGATGACACGCATGCTTCTATTCTTTCGTATATACTAGAGTCAACTTAATTTTAAGATAGTCACTTCATGAAATATTTCTAGAAGTTAGTGGTATGCTAGCTTTCTTTCAAACTAACTCTTTACATATCTTCCTAAGAACATCGCATGACTTCTTTCAATCTTTTGACAACGAGGACATTGTCGCATTTTAAATTTGGGGATGAGGTATTTATTTTCGACCTTGCTATTTTTAGCTCTACAAAAGAAAAAAAAAATGAAAGAAAATTTTGATAATAACAACTCCACTGTCAACGCAATGGGGAAACCCATGTTGATAAGAGTTAAGTTGTGAAAGGAACTTACCTGTAGTTGGATGTCCGTTTGACACGCGTGGGGGCAAGCATAAACGAAAGTAAATTGCTAGGATCAATGCATAAATAAATGACCACAACTCCGCTTCCAGATAGGTATGAGTTTAGTCTAAGAAAGAGCACTTTGCTCGTAGTTAGATGTCCGCATGACACACGTGGGGGCAAGCCAAAACTAACGTGAGACACTTGGATCAGCGCAAGGTCAGAAAAAAATAATAATGTCAAAAATATGCAATGATAAAAATCATTGGACACCCCAGTGAATTTTTTTTTTTGAAATAAATCATGCGATGTCCCAGAACCTAGTAAAGTCCTTTTTGAAGGTTAAGCTTACGGTTCCTAGGTCTTAGAAATATTTTAAGAGGAGACTTGAATAAGACTTAAGGAAATTTTGTTGTATAGGATTTGAATGAAGTATCTTTGAGAAATCTAGGAAAAGAGATTTGCAGTCGACTTACTAAAGGAAATCTTTAGTTTATGCTTGAGAACAAACATTGTTCAAATTTGGGGGTGTGATAACGGGCAGAAATGCACATTATTATAGTGCTAAGTTATTAAACAATGAAGTTTTGCGTTGATAAAATATGTTAAATTGCGTCCAAAAAACATTAAGCTCATAACATTACGGTCGCATGCGTTCATCGCATAGAAACAGTTAATTTTTGTAATTTTATGCAAAATATGCGTTGATGCAAGGCAGAAAGCACGATCACAAGAAATCAATGGACGAGTGCAGCATTACCGCAAGGCTCTGCGATGATTTGTGCTCGCAAGCATCTGCTCAAGAAAGATTGCCGCATAGAGCCAGCGCAACTTGGTGGGCGCATCTGGGTGAAAGGCATAATTAATCACGATGGGACAAAAAGCTGATGATGGTCGAATCTGAATTAAGTTGACAAGCCGCTAACGATAACAAGTAAACTCAGCTTTTCGTTGACAAATATTCGGCGCATCAGTTAGAGAATTAAAGCTTTCTCATCTGTGCAATCATAAGAGAGAAGCCGCCCTTCACCCCGTAGCTCTATAAATACCGAAGGCATCCTTCAAAAAAGGAGTTCGGAGAGTTAGAGAATTTTCCTTAATAGTTTAGCCTTGTCCATAGTTTTCTTTTATTTATAAGGCGGAGAAAGAGAAGGGAAGAGATGCCGGAAGATCGCTCAGGGCAACTCGAGAGAGAACCCTGAGGCGTAGAAAGCAGAGAGCGGGCCAACTCTCATGAGATGAGATTATCTTTTGAACAAGAGTAGAAACGACAGTGTAAAAGCTTGGGAAGCAAGATATTGCTACAAACACAATTAAGCAATGTGCGTGGAATTGAAGGAAAGATCAATTGATAAGACAAAGTTGAGAAGGGTTACTACCGTTTTCCTAAGTGATGAATAAGTTATGCATTCTTGTCATTAACAATGAAGAACTCACCACTTGGTATTTTTAAGCTACATTTACCCTATTTCTAGGATGCATGCTCGAGTTAATTTCAAACAAAAGGTTGACTTTATTTATGAAGCTACTTCTTTCCTTACTTAATGACGTCCACAATCACTTACTCTCTCAAGCAGTTGATTATTTTTACTTAAACCAATTTGTTAAATGGATTCAAACAATGTTTTTAATCACACATTAAACAAGATGAACTTTAACTATGCAAAACTTGTGAAAATGTTAGTTTAACCTCTTCAAATCATTAGAAATTTAGTTACACATGGTAGAAGAAAGATAAGACATGGATGGATGAAAGATGATAGAAATCAGATTTATATTAAGAAATAGAAGTTTCTCAATTCCAACTATCTTAATACAAACTGAAATAACAAGAAAAATGGAATAAAGATTAGAGATGAAATGTATCAACCTACTGGTCGCAATGTCTTGCTTCCTTTGACTTGGATGGGGGTTGCTTCAATAGTGATTGTTATGGAGATGGTGGTGCTCTCTCCCTTTTCAAAGAAGAAGATTGAGTTCTCACTCTAAATTCTTCAAAGAAAAGCTCGAGAGGTTGAAGACAATGGTAGACATGAGGATAAATTTGAGCAAAATTTATGCCAATCTCTTGAAAGAAAGTCTTACACTTAAACTGATTCTTGAAGGGCTATTTATAGGCATCACAAGGAATGTTCTTTGCTTCTTTCTAATGATTGCTTGAAACCTTTGCATTTAATTCCATGCTCCGCTATGCCAAATACTCACTTACAGATTCATCAATTCCGGTGCGACTATCTCAAATGAGCTACTAACTTGCATTTTGATTTGACATCTACCACCCTTGCATTTGTCATTTTCTACTCTTCATATTTCTGCTCAACGCATGGTTCTTTGCGTGCAAGGTTGAAGTTTGATTTGATCTCTTTTGATGCGTTCATGGCTATAGTTTTTTTTCTTTAGATAATTTTTTTCTTCTTTTCATACAAATCCTGCATTAAAAGCAATTAGATTTTATAGTTTTTAGGATAATGAGTTTTGTAAACGCATGAGCGCAAAGTTTAATTATTCACATGAATTTCATTTCAAGTTAATGCATTTTTCCTAAATTTTCATAATTATTCTAAATAAAGAGCTACAATAATTTATATTTCTACAAGTTATCACACACCTAATTTTAGAACAATGCTTGTCCCCAAGCACGTATTTAACGTCTTAGTGTTTGCCACAACTCAAATTAATGCATGCACTTGACCTCTCAACATGCTTTCTAGTTTAAGATTTATCATACCAGTAGTTCGTCTCAAGTTTTATTCACTCCCTTACAAAAATATTTCCTAATTTTAAATGCGGCAGACTTTAAAATTGCTTACTCATTTCTAGGGATTCTCATTTCTCTTCAGTAATGTGTTGAGAGTTCAAAGACATAAAATTTTACTTTGTTACTTTTGACTTACCTTCATTTTGGCTTTCCTCCACGGGTGTCATGCAGACATCCAAATACAAGTAAGTGCCCTTTTCAACTGCTCTTGCCTTAGGCATTGGAGTTGCATAATTTATTTATTTGATTTCGCGTTGATCATGGTTACCTACCTTCGTTTTGGCTTATCCCCACAGGTGTCATGCAGACATCCAAATACAAGTATGTACCCTTTTCAACTTAAATCTTGCCTTAGGTATTGGAGTTGCATAATTTATTTATTTGATTTCGCATTGATCATGGTTACCCACCTTCGTTTTGGCTTGCCCCCACAGGTTTCATGCAAGTATCCAACTATGAGTAGGTGCCAATCGTAACTAAACTTTTAGCAGGTATGTTTTTTCTTGTGTTGACAACGGATTTATTATTTTCTAACATTTTTTTGGATGAATTTTATGTGACTTATTAATAATAAAGGGTTTTTACTAGTTTGAACGCATTAGCTCAAACCTCTTCCACCCCAAAATTTTGAAAGCAACAAAGTCCTCATTGCTGAAATCAAGTTATGATATTGCTTTAGAAAAATTGTTGCGAAAGAGGTTTGATGCATAGCTTGCATGCATATTAAATTCAAGAAATGTTTCCTAAGGTAAAGTTCCTAAAACTAAATTCTAAATGGCAACATTAACAAATCAATATGTTGGATAGCATAAGTATTATCATTGAGGTCATTTTAGAAATGCATCAAACTAAGGAAGGACACTAAGGAAGCAGTAAATTCATGCAAGAGACAAACACACACCACGAACAAAATGAGTTGCCTTGAGAGTTTCATTCAATGTGAATTCATGTCGGTCAAAGATTACAAAATACTGAATGAAAATTAACAAAAACCAACACCACCAAATTTAATTTTTTTTCCAGCATTATTGACATCATTGGGTGCAGGGGGAGCATTTTCAAGAAAGTGAAAGAGTTGTTGGATAGAATGAGGAATGATAGAGGCTGGAATGCGTTGAACAAAAACTACATGTATATAGTTTGTGAGTTCATTGAATTGTTCGTCCTGCCTCTACGCTTGCCATTGAGCAAACTCCCTCGGTTGAAGGTCGCGTTGATGGACATGCTCCCTCAGTTCATTGTGTTGGCGTGTGAGCGTGTCTCGCTGACTAGACAACTTATCCATCGACTCCAATATAGGCTGGACGATTTCATCATCTAAGTATTTTTATAGCTCATCCTTGCCACCAAATTCATCGCCAGATTCTTGAGGGAGGTTGGGTCGACACACATCATCAACAGGTGGCGAATGGGTACTTGACTCACCAATGTTTGGTCCAAGAAGATTTTGTGAAGTGTTTGTGCCTTAGCCTATTTGGTCATTAACAATGGTGGAAGGCAAAAGAGGTACTTGCATAGCTTGCATTTGAGCTTGGTGGTGATAATATTCCTTCAACGAATTCTATTGACTAAGGCTTTATTCTTGCTGCCTTGCCAATTAACTGATTTACTGAGTGAAAGGCTATTAGATGTGTTCTCTCCAAAATTGCTCTAGGTCAATCATATCGACGTTAATGAAGTTTGCATTGAGGGTTTGGGATATTCTGCATCCAAGTGTAGTACAAGCACGCGGTGAAGGAGGCTCAAAATATGTTGACTCCATAGGGGGTGGAGTCTTCTCATTCTCAATTTTTTGAGGAGGAGGCAGTGAGGTTTTCTCTTGATCTTCATCAGAGGAAAGGAGAAGAGGTCTTTCATTCAAGTCAACAAGCGGAGGTGAAGATTTTTCTTTGCCAACTTCAATGGTTAGAGAAAGGGACTTGGCAAGCTTTTTAGCTCGAGGAGTGGATTCTTTTGGCCAACATTGTTTAAGGATGCAGCTGACTACATCATGAAGTGTGATCGGTGTCAACGCATGGGTAACATTTCATGGAAACATGCAATGCCGATGAACATCATCTTGGAGCTTGAGTTGTTCAACGTATAGGGTATCGACATCATGGGACCATTCCCTCCCTCGAATGGTAAACATTATATTTTATTAGTCATCGACTATGTATCCAAGTGGGTAGAGGCAGTGGCATGCGCCGCAAGCGATGCGGTGGTAGTCTCTCAATTCTTGAAGAAAAATATTTTCACTCGCTTTGGCACTCCATGTGCCATCATAAGTGATGAAGGGTCCCACTTTGTCAATCATACTGTTAAGGAGCTGCTCCGCAAATATAACATTCTCCACAAAGTGGCCACCGCATACCATCCGCAGATGAATGGACAGGCCAAGGTGTCCAATCGAGAGATCAAGTTGATACTTGAGAAGGTGGTAAGGCCTTCACGAAAATATTGGGCAACAAAGCTTGATGATGCGTTGTGGGCATATCGGACTGCATTTAAAACACCCTTAGGTCTGTCTCTTATACACATCTAGATGTGTATAAGAGACAGACACATATGTGGTAAGAACCTCCAAGTCGGGCAGAGGGTCTTACTATTCAACTTATGATTATGGCTTTTTCCCGGGAAACTAAAGTCACGTTGGTCCAGACCATTCATAGTTAAATAGGTATTTCCGCATGGCGCGGTTGAATTATCAAACGATGATGGAACCAATATATTCAAAGTTAATGGACAGCGAGTAAAAATGTATCATGGAGAAGGCTGACATCGCCAAGTCGACTCCGTGAAACTGAGGAACTTTGAATAAAGAAGAAAGTAGGTGGTCTCTACGCTATCAAACGATCGAAATTCATCAGGGACGCAAGTTTTGGGAATCATGGAATCTTCAACTTTTCTCTACTACTTTGAATTTTCATTCCACAATATCCTTTCAGTCTTTGTCTTTTCTTATTCTTATTCCAAAAAAAAATGTTTGTTTTGTTTAAATCTTATTTGACCCTATCTCTGTTTTTCTTGCAATGATTGAGGCGCTGGATTGCAGAGTTGTTCCACAAAGAAGCAACTTATCTTATTCCATCACCGTAATCCAAAGAAGATAGATCGCCGCAAAGAAGGATGCATCAATACACAATGCGGGCGACAGCGCAAATTTGGGGGTTATTCATCCTTAACTTTATTTCAAATTTTGCACTATCGCATCGCATTTTAGTTTTAAAAGTTTTATCACTGCATCCTCTTTGATTACCGCAATCATTTGACATGGAAAATTTAATAAGTTACCGCATGAGTTCTTTGCCAACTATGATTTCAATGATGAGACACATGCTTCCATTTTTTTGGTATGTACTCGAGTCAACTTAATCTTAGAAAAGTCACCTCATGAAATATTTCTAGAAGTTAAGGGTCTGCTAGCTTTCTTTCAAACTCTCTTTACGAAGTTTTCTAAGAACATTGCATTACTTCTTTCAATCTTTTGGCAATGAGGACATTGCTACATTTTAAATTTGGGGGTGAGGTATTTATTTTCAACCTTGCTATTTCTAAAAAAAAAATAATAATTGAGAATAACAACTCCAATGTCAACGCAAGGAGGAAACTAATGTTGATAAGAGTTAAGTTGTGAAGGGCACTTACCCTTAGTTGGATGTCCGCATGACACACGTGGGGGCAAGCCAAAACAAAAGTAAGTTGCCAGGATCAATGCATAAATATAATGATTGCAACTCCGCTGCCAAGTAGGTATGAGTTAGTCTGAGAAAGAGCGCATTACTTGTAGTTGGATGTTCGCATGATACACATGGGGGTAAGCCAAAACGAAGGCAAGGCACTTGGATCAGCGCAAGGTCAGGAAAAAAAATAATGTCAGGAAATATGCAAGGATAAAATCATTTGACACCCCGGTGGAAAAGTTTTCTTCTTGAAATAAATCATGCGATGTCTCGGAATTTAGTAAAGTCCTTTTGAAGGTTAAGTTTGCGGTCCCTGGGTCTTAGAAATATTTTAAGAGGAGACTTGAATAAGACTTAAGGAAATTTGGGTATATAGGATTTGAATGAAGTATCCTTGAGAAATCTAGGAAAAGAACATTGCGATCGACTTGCTACTTGCTAAAGGAAATCTTTAGCTTATACTTGAGGACAAGCATTGTTTAAATTTGGGGGTGTGATAACGGGCAAAAATGCACGTTATCATAGTGCTAAGTTCTTAATCAATGTTGACTTGCGTTGATAAAATGTGTTAGATTGCGTCCAAAAGCATTAAGTTTATAACATTGCGGTCGCATGCGTTCATCACATAGAAATAGTTGATTTTGTATTTTTTTATGCAGAATATGCGTTGACGCAAGGCGAAACGAACGATCACAAGAAATCATTGGTCCAACACAGCATCACCACAAGCCTTTACGGTGATTGTGTTCGCAAACATCTACTCAAGAAGGATTGTCGCATAGAGCCGGCACAACTTAGTGGGTGCATCTGGGTGAAAGGCATAATTAATCACGATGGGATAGAAAGCTGATGACGGTCGAATCCGAATTAAGTTGACAGTCGCTAACGATAACAAGTACATTCAACTTTTCGGTGACAAATATTCGGCGCATCAGTCAAGGAATTAAAGCCATCCCATCTGTGCAATCATAAGAGAGAAGCCACCTTTCACCACCGGAAGCTCTATAAATACCGAAGGCATCCTTCAGAAAAAGAGTTCAGCAGTTCGGAGAGTTAGAGAATTTTTCTTAGTTAGCTTAGCACGTCTTTGTTCATAGTTTTATTTTACTTTTAAGGCGGAGCAAGGGAAGAGTAGAGACGTCGGAAGATCGCTCAGGGAAACTTGAGAGAGAACCCAGAGGCGTAGAAGCTGAGAGCGGGCCGACTCTCGCGAGAGCGAGATTATCTTTTGAACATGAGTAGAAAAAACAGTGTAAAAGCCTGGGAAGTAAGAGATTGCTACCATGCTCTTTATTCTATTCTTGCATTGTTGTTTTGTACTTCATCTTTATATTCATACAATGGAAGTTCTTATTCTACATCTGTTCACTCTCTTAGTACGCATGAGTAGCTAAACTTGTCGAATGGGATGAAAAGAAATAAGCTAACATGAACTAGAATCTTCATCGCATGCGATTATCTTGTGTTATGCTGTGCCAATCATCCCTTTAAAGCTACTCAAGAGAGAGTCTAAAGAAAGAACCTAAGACTTGAGAGAGCTAGGTTAGAATCTAGACTCGAGAGAGCAAAATTAGAATTGCATAAACAAGAGATAGAGACTTAGAGATAAGCTCTATTTGCCAACTTGCATCACATGCACCCTAAAGATAGGTATGATATTATATGGTCGCCTTATTTGTGTATGTGTCATTTTGTCAACGAATAAATAAGAATAGAGACTTATGTGTAGGTCCTATAGACTTATCGCATTTATCGCATGCGTTCTAGCCTTAGAAGTCGTGGCATTCGCACCGAGAGGTGGTTTACTGTTGTATGCATGTTGCATGATCGCAAAGCATGAACGCATCCTAGGAAGTGTTAGCCGAAACCCTTCTCAACCCATTCACCGCATACTCATCGTATATTCCATTTTATCAACTCTTTTCGAACTTCACTGTATTTATTTATTTTCATTACCGCAATCAATAAACAAACCAACAATTATTGAGTTACCGGTTACCGCAAAGTTTTCTAAAAATTACCATCGCATATTATTTTCCCAAGTCTCTGAGTTCGACCCTAGACTTACTAGGAACTCAGTACGGTTTACACTTAGATTTCACTGAGGAAACTTGAGTGCTCAATGCAATTTCATCATTGTATATCATCCACAATTCCACATCATAAAATAATGCATCAACCCTCTCCTAGATTACCTTCTTAACCTGGAAAGAGGTGTGAAGATAATAGATGTCAACCTTCTTATAACACCCATTGTCCAACCTACTCTTGTAACCTGTCTCCATTGCACATGTTATACCTAATAAATAGTTAACGTATACATATATAACCTCTATTCATATATCCTCAACAAGAGATATAAGCATGCAAACTCTATTATCACTCAAAAACACTTCCAAACTTATATACATAACCAAAAACAACTATACATAAGTTTATCCCATATCAATGTTATCTAGGGTTCTACCCTTTGCCCCTAATATGTACGTGATAGTCTTTATACTTAAACAAGACATGATGGGCCATCTAAGCTTCTTCTGTTTCTCTGAGACTTTGAGTTTTGTGGCAGACTGGCAGATCGGCTAGGTCTAGAAAATTGACCGCTACCTGAGGAAATGAAAACATTTGAAAAGGGTGAGCTAAATAGGCTAGTGAGTAACCTTCTTTTAAAACATACTCGTATAAAAAACATGTCATGAAAACATAGTTTACTAAATAAAACATGTATCCTTATGTCTTCGGGTTAAGAAATAGTTCTAAATCCATAAAAGAATATAACATTTGTATGAGTATTTCTACAACCCTGGAAATCTCAAACATCGTTAAATTGTTTGAAAAACCATCATCCTCTTGCCTTATTTTAGGGAGAGTCGTTTTTCTCGATTGCTCAATATCGAATACCTTAGCTAATGTAGAGTAATCTCAATACAATCAGTGTCGATGATACTAATCCTACGTGCACGTGGATATGCCCCAAAGGCTAGTAATAATATGTCTACCTTGGATATCGTCATTTCCTTAGGTATCAGGGACCCAGATACCTTCATCTCCTTCAGTATCTGGTTTACTAAAAAAAACATTGTAAAACATGGTTTTAGGCTAAAAACTTAGCAATCCAAGTGTTAAGCATTCGATTGAAAACATATCATAGAAATAGTAAATCATGAGAAATAATTCATCTCAAGGAATGCTCATCAACGCATGTTTCAATCAATAACTCAAGTATGCTTCATAAAATTCTTCTCAAGATTTATCATGCTTTGAAATTAGAAAAGCATACTTATAACTTTTGGCTCAAACCTATTGAAATGCTTGTTTCATTTTACTTAAAACTTGTAGGATTGTATTATGACGGGCAGAAATGCATGTCATTATAGGCCTTTTATTTAGAATTATGAGGGCTGTTAAGTAGAATATGCGACGATTATGTTAGAAATTCATGAGAAAATGAGTTTGCGTCTATCGGCATTAAGAATCTTGGCTAACCCACTATTATGTGTTATTATGCATTCAATTATTTATTTTTGTAGCAACCGCAGAAAGTGATCGCATATGCAGAAGCCAGACTATCGCAAAGACGACTGCATGCGGGGAATCTCTCCATCATAGAGGCGAGCGCATATGTTCGATGCATGGATGTTGCGGCCATTAACCGCATGCGTCCATCGCATAGAAGTTGTGACCGTCAAGCGAATGCGGTTAGCGCAAGAAGATTATGGCTACAGAATAATAACAATAATAGAGGGATGAACGCAAGATTGATGGAATGCAAGCATGAACGCATACCTCGGGAGTATCAAAAGATGATGTTGACATTTCACCTACCACGTCGTTAGCAGCAAAGATTCAGAAAAGGACCCTCACACCGCGAATGTCAGATTCAAAGCAGGTCCATAAATGTTGTCGATGATCAAGCTCTATAAATAAAAGCCGTTAAGCAGAACTTCAAATTATCTAGGGTTTTCTGCCAGAGGGCAGACCCCTGTGATCTAGACCAAAGCATGAGAAGATAACTTAAGAGTTCTTCATCCCCTTAACCATTCCGGGTGACGACCGTAGCCTTCATCAGAGTTAGAGCTCGAGAGAGTTTACTTCATCGCCCATCCATGGCACTACCGGCAGCCTTGACCTGTTGAACTCATGTACCGGTCAGGCTGTTGCACAACCCTCCCACTATGTCGAAGCATTCTCAACTCTTGAGAAGGATGTGAAGTACCAATTCCATCAACAACTTTTGTTGAAGGACCTGCTCGATCAACAATTCTTGTTGATCTATCTGTAGTTTCTCTGGTTATCTCACTTAATACTAGCTTACTCTGAGGTTGATGATTTATGTGGTCTTCCTCAGGAATGTTGCATTTGTCGATACAAATACTTTATCTTCCCGATGATCATAAAAGAAACCACCTTTTGTCTCTTTAGGATAGCCTACAAATAGACGTACCTTTGAACGACGTTCCAACTTCTTTGGATTTTGCATCAATACATTAGTTGGGCATCCAAATCCTGAAGTGACATAAACTACCTTTACGTCCTCTCCATAACTCGTAAGGTATTTCTGAAACACCTTTGAGGGAACTAGTTCAATATATACACCGTAATCTCTACTGCGTGACCCCAAAAAGAACTTGACAACTGAGCATACTCATCATAGAGCGAATCATGACCAACAGGGCTCTATTTCTCCTTTCTGCAATACCATTTTATTGAGGTGTTCCAGGTGCTGCGAGTTGTGACTGAATTCTATGTTTTATCAAATAGTCCTAGAATTTTAAGTCCATGTACTCACCATCTCAATCTGATCGAAGTGTTTTAATCTTTTTACCTAATTGGTTCTCAACCTTTACCTTATATTCCTTGAACTTTTCAAGTGTATCGGACTTGTGATGCATTAGGTAAATGTAGCCATACCTTGAATAATAATCGATGAAGTTGATGAAATATTCATACCCTCCTTTTGTTATAACATTCATCGGAACACAAAGGTCTGAATGTATTAACTTTAAGGGTTCTTTGGCCCTAATACATTTTCCAGTAAAAGATCTTTTGGTCATCTTGCCCTCAAGACAAGATTCACATGGCAGTAAAGAGCTATTTTTAACTGGTTTAGAAGTCCACTAACCAATCTCCCAATCCTATTGAGATTGATATGACCTAGTCTTAGATGACATAAAACCCAACACTATCATCTGCTATCACTGTAGTAGACAATTTTGAAAGGTCTTCTAAAGCCTTATGAGCTTTCTATTGTCCTAAAACAACCTTGATTTTGGCCTTCTAAAGGCTGAAATTTCCTTTCCCATCAAACTTTTCTATGTCATATCTTGCGGCTGTCACTATCTTGCTTCTTAACTACTAAGCTCCAATATTTACTCTCTTTAAAGTTCTTGAAGATCTTGATTTATTCTTGCAGGCTTTGATACCAATTTGTTGGGCTTGGGATAACTCCATTGAGGCCCAAGAAGTGAGTGTCTTGATCCAAAAAAGAGAGATCACCTGGAGTTGCAATGTGTTTGGCTAATTACGCCACGTTTTTAGCTCTCCAACACACACAAGGTGACGATCGTACTCTCAATCTCTTTCAATCAGTTTGATCTTTTCCTTGCTGAAAGAATGAATTCCTGTTAGATGCTCTCTCCGGTTTGATGAATTTTGTAGGAGAGATGAAGGAAGAGTATTAAGAGATTAAGCATGCAAATGAGGAATGCAAGATAAGGAAAGAAGAAGGAGACACAAGATTTACATGGTTCAGCAACAAAACCTACATTCACGAGAGGATCTGAAATTGAAGATTTCTTGGTGATGTAACAATATACAGATAAGTCTCACATCTCACTAATTTTCTCTCTTAAATCTTTCTTTGGTTTTGATCCTTTATATATATATATATGATGCTTTACAAGTTAGTTGTGAGAAAATGAAATAACAGAAAGTAAAAGTTCATTTCACTGTTGAATTACTGTTTCTACAATGCTTCGATCATCACTTTATCCTAAAACCATCATCTAACAACCCCTAACAAAGCGAAAGTCACACTGACGGCTTCATGAACAAAACAAAGCCGCCACTATCACCCTTATGAGCAACTTTTAATTACATTAATGATTGCAAAAGCTGTGGTAAGTTGCCCGTGTTGAGAATGGGGTTTGGAGCATGGGTGGTTATTGCAATAAAATCCAGCCCTCGAGTACAAAGGACATCAATTTAGAGAGCTTCGATTGGATGATAAGGGGGGTTCAAATAGAAGAGATTGAAAAGGCAAAAGGAGAAAGAGTATACAAACACAAATAATATATATTCATTGATTCAAATATTATATAATAAGAAGGTGAATCTCACGTACGAAATATGTCAAATTTAGGACAGTTTGACTATCTTCATTTTGATGCTAATATTCGAACTTATTGAACTCTATATATGATTTGTCCCCCTTTGTTCGAAATTTAAATTTTGTTTTTAAATGTATTTAAAATATAATGTTAAGTTTTGGGAAAAAAAAGTCAATTTGTAATATATTAAAAATGTAGTTGTTGAATCAACAACTCTAAATTAATTAAATTATTAGTTGTATCATTTTGAATCCTTAATTTCCATGAATAAATTATCTTATACCATATACCTAATTCACAAACAAGTTATGATTAGTTAAGTTGTATGTTATATCACGAGTTCCTACGTAAAAATAAGTTATGTATAATGAGAAATAAGAACAAAGTCCCTACATAAAAATATAAGTTATATATAATGAAAAATAAGAACAACGGTCTTTTTTATTTTCAAAATATGAGAATCAAAATACAAATTTCACATTAAAATATGAAAGAAAAAGAAAAGAAAAGAAAATAAGACAACAATACACGACCATGAATAAGGGTGGAAAGGAAAAAAAAAAAGAATTAATGAGGAAGACGAAGATAAATAGGAATAGGATTAGGCTTGTTTGGAGGAGAATCCCAAACAGAGAAAGCACTTGATGAATTCATCCATTTGTTTGAAATCTCTGGATGATGCCTTTCTATAACATCTTTCAAACTCTCTGTTGTGTTTACCCATTCCAATCCCTTCTTTGTGTATGTTTCTTCATTGAAATGGCTTGTGAAGAACCTATCTGCCTCTAGCCTCCTACATTATCAGGATTTTATTTTTTCTGGTTAGCCAAGTACACAATGAACGTACCATAACCATTATGTTTTCTTAAGAAAAAAAAATTGTCAAAAGGGGTTATATTAGACCATCAAACTTTTTTTTATACAAATAAATGGTTTAAATTTTAATTCTATGTGAAAATTTTTGTACTTATTTCGATTTTTACATTCTGTATGCTTTCATATGTTTGATTCTAGATATAGAAAAAATTGTTTAGATTTTATATTTGGCCCTTGTCTTTCAAAACACTTAATTTATTCACGTTCTTCTAAAAAATCACATTGGTCCCTTTACATTATGAACATCCCGTTCTTATCCTACTAAATCATTTTTGTCGCATTGTGTTATAGAGTAGTCTTTAGTATGTGCGTAGTAAGTGTTTGGATTTTACAAGTAATTAAGGAATAAAATTATTTAAAAAAATACGCAAACTAAAATCAAATTTAAAATAAAAAAAGAATTGGACAAAAACATTGTTAGTAGTTCAAAAATTGTTGTTAGTGAAAGAAAACTGCATATAATTAAGTCCGTTTGATTATCCTTTCATATTTGAAAGTTGTACTTATTTTTTATCATTTCTTGGTATTAGTTTCCATCTTTTTAAAGAAATATTTGAATTTATAATCAAATTTTTTTAAAAAAAAACAAATTAAAAATATTAAAATATTAAAATTAAAAAAACACCCTTAAAAAGTAGGTAATAAGCTGAAAGATAATTACCATAAAAAAACAGTATTTGTAGACTTAATTTTTAAAAATTAGAAAACCAAGTAATTTTGGAAACTAAAGTTTGGTTTAGTTTACCTTGAAGCCATGAGCAAGAAAATGACAAAAGCGGTCTCACTAATGGCAAAGCCTTTGATTTTCTTCTCTGCCATCAACCCCACCAGAATATCAAGCTCCTCCACATCATCGCCGTACACGTCACGAAGCACTTCAATCGCCTCTTTGTTGTCCGTTAGATCTTCCCACTTGGAGATCGGAATGAGAAATAATCCCCTGCGGAAGTCATTGTACCTAGCAACTCTCCTCTCTCTATCCCTATAAACTGCAAAATGGTTAAGAAAAAACAAATCATTTACCATCACAGAATCAGCTCCATGTTGATGTAAACGAATGGTATTGATTATATCACAAGAGAAATGAAGGGCTGTGATTCGGTCAACACCTTCCAGAGCAGCAAGGTCAACATGATCTGGCCTATCCTTGCCGTCCATGTCATGGGCTATGAGATCCCTGAGCCATACTGGATAGTTCCACAGCTCTAGGGCTCCACTGGATTGGTGGCCCATTGAAACTAATAGGGCTGTAAAGCCCATCTCCTTTGAGGCCTCTTCTCCTTTGTGCCCTATCATATTACCCATTGGCACTCTATTCAAAGGAAAAAAAAAAAGGGAAATCCATTAAATTGGTTGAAATAACCACAATAGTTAAAATAAAAATGAGAAAACTATTAGGAGAAAGAAAGAGAGAAAAAGTACTTCTCAATCAATGGTGGAGACTTATTGTGATTGGGATCGACAGAGACGTCCCTAAGGTAGAAATCATCAGGTAGGAGTGAGTGCATACGATAGACACTAGCAAATTCTTCTGTCAAAGAATATGGGACACCATGATTATCTGGTTTTTTCAAACCCACTAAACCCCCCAAAATGGCTCCTCCAACGTGTCCAAATGTGTCTTTGAATTTCTTTCCCAACAATCCATACCTTGTAAAATTAAAGAAAACTCTTTCAAAAATAAATAAATAAACCACTAGGCTTAGTACAGTGGGTCAAAGTTAATTGAATCCAAAAGAAAATAAACTTTTAATTCACTTAATAATCAAACATGCATGAGTAATTAGGACATCAACTTCTTTTTATAAAATGAGTGGTTCAAATCTCCCATGTATAAAAAAATTGTTCACTTATAGATTTTTAAAAATATTAATTAATTTTCGATAGTAAAGATATATTCATAAAAATTTTGATTTTTAGAATCAAAGAAAAAATTATTTTGGCCCTTAAATTGTTAATCCTTAGACTTTGATGTTTATTCTTTTATTCAAAAAATTTGTAAACACCTACTATAACTATCAAAGTTTTATTTCCCTATTTTTAAACATTTGGATCCATAATGGAGATTGCCACCTCAAATATATGTCTATGGTTTTTTTTTTTTAAGAATAATATATGCTCTAAGTTTTGATTTATAGGTAAAAGTTTCAAGTTTGACACTATCATAATACTAGAAACTTGACTACTCAATAAGCAGATAATAGATTTGAAAAGAATAAAATTGACTTAAACATAATAGTATACTATATATTGAAAATTATTATTGATAAAATTTTCAAGAAAAAATATCTTTGATTTTTAGATTTTGGGTTTAACTTTTATTTAGTTCTTAAGTTTTAGAATGTTATATATTTAACCCTTAAGTTTTGAGTTTGGTATTTTAATTTAGTTCATAAGTTTTAAAATAGTTTATCATTTAAAATATGAGTTTTGTTTCAATTTGATTTCAAATTTTACACTTTAACTTCTTTTTTTTTAAGTAAATATTCAATTACAGTCATTAACGTTAATATCAATTAACTAATTTAAAATAATTATGAAGTGAAGTTTTGAGTTAAATTTTAATAGTGATGATAAATAATGATATTTAATTAATTATATTTCATTTAACTATTCTTTTAAATTCATTAATAAACATTGATACTAAAGACGCAAAATGAATATTTAGTCAACAATCGAGGTTAAACATGTAAATCTTGAAACCTAATTAAAATGATCAAATCAAATCAAAAACTCAAATCTTAAAGGTAAAAATTGTAACATTTTAAAATTAAGGGACTCAACTGTAACAAAATTCAAAATTTAAGGACTAAATATTAAAATCTAAATACCATATAAAAAATAAATCCAAAACCTTGAAGACCCAAAAGATATAGATTTTTTTAAAAAAAAATATTTTAAAAGAATAGGGACAGAAAGGATAAAATACCAATTGCCTCTCATTCCAGCAAGTAAAGTATCAGTCTTGAGAAGTTCAACCGTCCAATCAATAGTATGAACTTTAGCAATCACAGCAGAAGTCACAAGTCTAGCATATCTATACAAATCTTCATCCTCTAGATCTTCATCTGCCTTCTGCATCAAATATTATTAACATTTTAATATCTCTCTCACTCTGAAAAAGGAATCAAATAAAACAAACAAACCAAGAAGGATAATTTGTTGTTATATTTTTTTTAATGTTTCTTTCTTTCCTATTTTTCTGAAAAACACAGATATTTCTTAACCACTTTTTCTTGTTTTCAAGAATCTTTCTTAAAAGGTAACATCAAACTCTACTTCAAAATTGAAGAGTATATAATAAACACTAAGCTAAGTTTATTTTAGAAAAATACCACATTAATTTTAGAAAGATAAAAATTAGGTTTTTTTCAAAGGTAAGTAGTTATTTTATCCACTTACTTATGCTTGTATCGATATTTTATAGTTTTTGTAATTAAAATTTGAATAACAATGATTTGAAAAGAAATTAAAATTATATTTATAACTTTAGTTCAGGTTCTTTTTAGATATTCTAAATTTAGTTATCTTACTTTCATAAGGTCTTCAATTCGGTCTTTTTAGACTAATTTATGGATAAGTTTTTTAAGAATTAAATTAATCGCTAGAAGCGTATAAATTTTGAAGACATATATCTTTTTGTTGTATGAAAATGAATTATTATTATTTAATTAATTTTGATTAAAATTAACTTCAAATTAATATTAAGGACTAACTGTAAGATTTATAATGAATATATAAACTAAAATAAAATAAGTGTTAGATGGACCAAAATGAGAATATTTTATGAAAATTTAATCTATTACGGAAAACATTGATTATGTTAATTTTTAATTGAAAAATCAAAAACCAAAAGATATTTCAAAACACAACTTACGTTTTTTAATAAAAGAAATAAATAAAGAATAAGAAAAAAAACACAGTTACTACCAAAGAAACACAACTGCGTCTAATTTGTATTTTCATTAAAGTTAAAAGAAAAAGAAAAGAAAAAAAAAAAAAGACAAATAACGATATGACGATAAGAGATTAACGATACAAACCTTCAAGGCATCACAAATGGCATTATGTTCCTTAATGAAGAGAGCCTGCAAAGTAGAGACACCAGCCCAACTATTTCGAACATCGCCGGAGATGGCAACGCCATCGTTATCGTGAAGAAGAAGACCGTCATCGGCAATCTTTAGCTTCCCATCTTTATAAGTTCTCACCTTCCCCAACTTCTCTGCATTGCTTCCGTACAAAACACTTCCATCCCTAAACAAAGTACATTAATTTATGAAAATGAGAAAATGATCCTATCAGATTTAGAAGAAAAGCAACATATAAATTTTAAAAACAGAAAATTAATATGTATATAAATAAAACCTAAACTTTGAGCTTGTGTCTATTTAACCTCTGAACTTTTAAAATTATAAATTAAATTTAGTTTATGAACCTTAGATTTTTTTAAAAAAATTATTTCATGCATCTACAAGACACACAATCATGATCTAATAGACAAATTAATTTTTAAAAACCTTAAATCATTGGTGATCTATTAAATACAAAACTAAAAGTTCAAGGACTTATTAACTACAGGTATAATAACGTAATAGTTTAAAGACTTAATTAATATTTTTAAAAATTTAGAAATAAAATAAATACAAACCTCAAAGTTTGAAAACTAAACTTATAATATAATCCATTGTGAGTTAAAATAATAATAGTAATCTTACCACCAAGGTGTTCGAACGTTAATAGATCCGGTTTTGTTTTCAAAAAAGCCGGTGGAAACTTGTTTTGTCTTGAAAAATTTGAAGGATTTCAATGGGCACTCACTTGCAACTTCACGTGGAGCCACCAAGTCAACCTGTACTTTCAACCAGAAATAATTATATTTAATTTATTCAAATCATCAGTTTATTATACTTTTGTTTCATATTTCATTTCCCTTTATATATATATATATATTTCATATCTTCAGTACAATTTGAGAGTTGGGAGGATAGGAAGATCCAAATTTCCAACTTTTTAATAGAAGATATATATATTAATTGATTGAGCAGCTACGTTTAAGTTGACCAGATTCTTATGCTTTTAATACGTCATATTCAAGTATTTAAGAAGATGTTTGGATCGCTAGATCTTAAGCAAGAGACTATAAAACTAAAATGTTTGGGTTCAATATAAAATAAATTTATTTGTAATATACAAAGAAAGTTATTTTTCTATAAAAATCTAGAATTGAGAAATTCAATTTTGGTTATCTTGATTTGGCACTATTATAAGAAGAGAGAACTCGAGCTTCGCAATTTTTAAGTTAAGAATACAATGTGTATAGCTAGTTCAGTTATATCTCTACTTAAGTTGACTTGACTTGTTTTGTAGTATTTATATGGTTTTGTAAGATCAGTTGCTATGTGTTGTACTAAAGTTGGATTTTGTGAACTTGAATTTATATACCAGACATTTTTGTGATTTGCGGAATTTAATAGGTCAGTGACCTAGTCGAGAGATATAATGAAAAATTCACCTAATATAAGTTTGACTTCTTGACCTCTTGTTTTTTTTAGCCTTTAATATAGAAAATACTTCTTCAATTTGAAAAAAAAAATGTTTTCTTAACTGTCATATTTTTTTTAAATTGAAATTAATTTATATCTTGAATTTAGTAATTTGTTTCCAAAATCAATAGGCCAAACTTTGATACTATAAAGAGGACATGCATAAACAAGGTTTCTATGAAAATGCATATATATAAAGTTATTAATCTAAGGGACTAATTATCTAGATTTGTATATGTACAATAAAGTGATGTAACCAAAACATTTGAACGTCAAAAAGGCAAAATAAATTAAAATAGATTTAAGAGTTCAAGTATACTTTAATTCTTTTTTTTTTTTTTTGTGCTCAAATGTTTCTTATTTTTTTAATGCTTCAAACTCTATTAATTGAACTTTGGATTCAAATTAAATAAATAAGAAAAGTATAAAGGTTAGACCTGTTTGGTATCCTCCAAATGATCAATCCAATCATGAATCATGAATTGAATCCAAGAAGCAGCAATCATGTTGAATTGCTTTCCAGTATCTATAAGTTTTCTTCTTGTTAGAAGCTTTGTAGCAACCACCATAGGATCCGGCTTCAACAACTACATAAACGTTATCAAACGGATCTTTGAGTTTCAACTTAATTTTTTAAGAAAATAAAGTATTGATTAAACGAGCAAAAACATGTGACATATATGATATAATACCATTTTGGATTGATCAACAGGATGGATGTTTCTGCCAAAGAAAGTTCCTTGGGCACCAGCGCCTTCATTGAAGGGATCGTTGTACTTGCCATCGGCGGTTCGATATGGAAAATCCATCGGGTTGAACCGAACTCCGACTGGAGTTCTCCCGACATTGAACAAGTTATATTCTTGATGAAGATGTCGACGAACTGCTAGATAAAGTAGCCCCAAGATCACTGGAAGTTTATGCCAGACTCCTAATTTATCAATAAAATGTATAATCTGCAAATTTAAACAAAAATGCAATTCCAATGTCGTTAGCACGATCTAAGAACATTTTAGACCTTGTTTGGTAACCATTTCATCCACATTTGTTTTTTGTTTTTGTTTTTTTAGAGTTAAGTCTATTTCATTCACATTTCTTATAATGATTTATATCTTTCTTAAGTATAATTGTTGAGTTCTTAGGATCATGCACTGATCCATCCGGCCCGAAATCCAATGAACTGATGTTATTATACAGAGACAAGTTCACACTTTTTTCTTTAAGAAAGGTCCTCAAAACTCCAACTTTTTTAAAGCTACTTTTTTTAGTTATCAAATTTTGATTTGATTTTTTAAATCATTGGTAAAAAATAGATAACAAAAGAAAAAAATTTAGAGGTAGAAGTAGTATCCATAGACTTAATTTACAAAAAATAAATAAATAAATAAATAAAAACAAAATGATTACTAAACATGGTCTTAGTTTTCCGTTTCTTGTTTCTAACTTTTTTTTTTTTTATAAGCATGTACTTTATTTTTAGGTAAAACTATTATGCATAGATCTATTCTTTCTAAATTTTAATAATTTTGAGAACACTTTATTTTCTTAATTTAAAAATTTTCCAAAAACATAATCAATTTTTTTAAAAAAAAACACACAAAGAAAATAAAAATAGAAAAACCTACCAACGTAGAGTATGAACAATATTTGACAGAAAGATTTTGTCTCGAAAACTATTTATAAGAAAAAAAAAATGGTTTCTAAAAAAAATTTAAAAACTAAAAGCTAAAAACAAAAATCATTACCAAGAACAGAAAAGTATCAATGACAGTCATCCTTTGAACAACTTCATGAAAATCTTTATGGATGAACTTTTGAAGCTCTCCTCTAAGAACAGCTTTAATGGGTTTCAGTAAGTGAGACAACATTTTTTTTTTGTTTCTCTCTCTTTCTCTTGAATTGTTAAAAAGAAAACATGAAAGAACTAATCTCTCTATGCCAATATATATAGAGATGAAGTGATACAGGAGAGAAAGGCTTCAAATGTTGACCAACTTTTTCTAATGCAAAATAATATTATATGGGATTTTGAAATATTAAAACGTGGTGGGCATGCTACCTTGAATTACTTTTCAGAGATATATATTATTTTTTTCAAATCAACTTGGAAGAAGAAAACAATTAGGAATATATATTTTTGTTCTTTCCTTCAAATTATTCACAACTTGTTTTTTTTTAAAAAAAAAAAAATCAAAGAACTTATCTCATCACATTTCCTAAAAAAATAAAAATAATTGGCATTACATATATAATATAAAGAAACTCATTTGGGTTTCTGAAGTAAGTAATGTTTTAACTCTTTTGTTTATACATAATATAATGTTTGAAAAGGATCAAATCTTATCTCTAAGGTATAAAGGAATGGGGTTTTTAAGATTTAAAATGAGCATTTTATTCTATTAGAATTAGTCTCTTTTCAGCTAACTACCACTAACGTCACGTGACAAACTTTTTAACTTCATTTTTTAAATATATTTATATATTTTTTTTATATAATTAAGGTGAGACAGACAAAGATGCATTTTTTTTAAAAATAATAGTAGAAATTTATTTAAATGCTGTGATACTTATGAGGACATGAATTTAGAACTTTAAAAATATTGTATTGTACTTTATTTATTTATTTTTGCATAATAATATTCACATTTTTATTTTTGAAGTAAACTAATAATAATATTCACGTTCACTACATTTTTTCTTTCGTATCATTTCTTATAATTGTAATCTTAAGTCTTGAATGATGTTTAAAATGTTGATATTGAATGAAAAATCGATGTTTAATTTTATAAAAATTTTAATAGAAATATCCATAAAATATCGATAAATATTTTTAAATAATTATAAAAAAATTCAAAATAAATAATATATTTAATACGATCTTAAAATAAGTTAAGTGTTTATTGTTGATAGTATATTCACATTATTGACCTACATTATTCTCTTTTTCTTTTTTTCGATATTGATACATAAAAATACAGAAATATGAATGAATACTGTTGACACGTTGGTAACAATTTAATATCATATTTAAAATAATTTATTTGGAATATTATTTGTTTATGTCAATTTGGAGGTGCGTTCTGAAAGCCATCAGAAAAATAATATTCAACTTGTGGATTTTGGATCTATCACCTTCACCACTTTCAAGGATGCATGCACTTTCCTTATTGCTTCCTCCATCACGCTGCCTTTCATCAATTTTCAGCGATTTTACTTTCTTACCCTTTTTTTTTTGGCTGAAATTCTATATTATAATTAAAATATGGAAGTTAATATTAATATCGAGATTTTATTTTTATAAATAATAAATTAGACCATATCAATATCGATAAATATTTCTATATAAAAATTATTTAATAAAATGTGTTGTCTAGATTAAGTTATGCATCTTTGTTATTATTAGTGCATTTCTTCATATTGAGATTAATAAATGACATTTATTTTTATGTTATATGAGTATTTATAAAAAATGATATTTATTTTTATGTTATATGAGTATTTATAAAAAAAATATCAAAGATATTCATTAATTTCTATCGATGTCAAATTTTCTAATTTATGGATACACCGATAAACTTATCAAAATATCAACGGATATATTAATACTTGATTTTATATCATGATCCTTATTGAACTTTAAGATTCATTTTATATTATCTTTAAATATTTTAAATGACTATTTTTAATCTCTCAATTAAATAATAATAATTTGGTCCTTCTTTTTATTTTACTTTTTTTTCTTTACAAATTAAAGACATAACTTTGAATATATATAATATATTAATATGAGGTTAATTTTAAGTCACGATCAGGTAGAAGTTCAATTAAAAATTGTATAATAAGAATCAAATTAATTGTTTTTAATCAATTTAAATTAGAGACTAAAATAGTCGTAATAAAATTTAGAAGACCAAGATAAAACAAATATAAAAATATAGAGATAAAATTGAAACAAATTTTAGAACCAAAATAGAATTTAAATCTATTTTTTACTTCTTTCATTTATCATATTTCAATGCTCTCTAACGAACCTTTTACTTTTCATAGGATGTTAACATGCCTTTTTCTTTCCAAAAAAAACACGCCTTTCGAAGATCAAAATTTCCACGGCCAATTTCATACGTTTAGTACTTGAGAAATGTATTTTATTATATTATTATTTTTTAGTTTTAGTTTGACAATATTGAGAGCAAGATTTAGGCTTAATTAGATATTGGTTATAATTTTTAAAATAATCGCTGATTGAATATTTTAAGAAAAATCAATTGTGATTTGAACTAAAAATAGTGTTACGTAAATTTTAATCTTAAACTTGAAAAGAAATATTATAGTATTGGATAAATTAATACTAAATTGTTATGATTTAACTATAATGACTTAAAGTAAATATTTTATTTCAATTATTTTATAACAAATTTACAGAAGATAATTATTTAAAAATTTTATATACTTTAAATTGAAAATAATAATTTATTTCCATCTAAACTATTTGATAATTTTTTTAAAAAAAATTGTAAAAATAATTAGATACTGTAGTAGGCATGAAAATAAAGACATGAAACAATATGTTTTTGTAATTTTATAAAAATTAGTTAGAGAAGAAGACAATTTTTTAGGAAAAATGAATTCAAAAGCTAGTATAATTTGGGTGATTTTATTTTAATATAATAGCAATTGGAGAAATGATTTTAAATAAATTAGTAAATAATTAGATTTACCAATCGACGTTCAGATTTTCCTATTTTTACTTTTGTAAATGTAATTTCAAACGGTGCCTTAGTCAATTGTGATAAGCACATTTGTTAAGCACAAAATTTACGGACATTTATGGTTTAGAAATTGACTTGTAAGATACAATATAATGTGGACTTATATAAATATCACTAAGAGAGAAAATGACATGATATGATTTTTTAATACTTTTTTTTTAGTTTGATAAGATTTGTAAGTTCAACAATTGTTAGGCTAATGGAATGAATGATCTCAATGTTGCTGCGATAATTTTTCTACTTACCTGTCTTCTGGTTGAGGTGGATGTAACTTTGATGTCTTAATAATTATTTTTTTCTTGCTTTTCTAAAATTAATAAAAATAAATATAAAAATAAATTTATAATTTAACTTAAAATATTTTTCTAAAATGGTACATGACTGGATTCACTGGTTTTATATTTGTTAATTACAAATTTAATTAAACTTTCAAATTTGTGTTCTTTTAGTCAACCTTAAAAAGTGTTACTTATTTTTCTCTCAATTTCTTATTCATAATTTTCAAATTTTCAATGTAAACATTGGAATTATTAGCCAATTTCTAAAAACAAAACTATTTTTTTTAAAACTACACTTTTTTGTTTTCAAATTTCGGCTTTGATTTTGAAAACATTCCTCCAATATAGACGTTAATAATAGAAACTAACCGGTGTCTATAGACTTAATTTTCAAAAAAAAAAAAAAAAAAATCAAATGGTTACTAAATGTGAATTAAGTTTTTCATTTTTTTTAATCTAATAGATCACTTAGGCCCCATATGGTAACTATTTTTTTTTTTTGGTTTTTAAAATTAAGCCTAATTCTTATAACAATTTGCATATTTTTTAGTAGAATGATTGAATTCTTCGTCAAATTTAAAACCAAAACAAGTTTTAAAAAGTTACTTTTGCTTAATTTCCAAAATTTGGCTTGGTTTTTTAACCATTGTTAAAAAATAAAAAATAAAGAACAAATTTGGAGGCGGAAATAATGTATATAGACTTAATTTTCAAAAATAAAAAAATAATAATAAAATTCATATGGTTATCAAATAGGTCTTAACTTTACAAATGTTTAATACTTTTAAACTTTCAATTTTTGTTTAATAGATTCCTTACATATTCAAACTTTATAAGAATATTAATTAATATGTTAGATGCAGAAAGCATCTTTTCTTTTATATCTATTGAGACCTTTGAACTTTGTATTTTGTATAAAAAATATTCCTGAACTTTTAAAAGTTATAAAAATATTGTTAAAATTTTAAAAAGAGTTAAAAAAAAAAACCTTTACCCATTAGTGTTATATAGAAATTATTAATATTTTGTTTCAGATGTACATTTAAACTTTCAAAAGTAGCAAAAATACCCTTAAAAGCTTTTTTAAGTTTACAAGTATCCTTAAATATATATACAGAAACCGCTAATACTTTGTTGTAAAAACAACTCTAGTTTTTTTATAATAAAAAAGTTTAAAAAAATGCTCCTACAGTTAGTATATAAAGATCAATTTGTTTGAAATTTTCTTGGGATAGAAGATAACAAATTTTTGAACAAATTATATAGATATCCTCAATTTTTTCATATCAATACTCTCATTTTCTTCTATTTGTCAAATTCTTACACCAATTATCTTAGCAACCAAAATAAAAACCAACCTTTAAGTTAAAACTGAAAATCTCAAAAAATATCAAAATCAAAATGATGTAAAAATCCTAGCGAATTAAAACTAGAAACCCTTTTGGATGAGAACCCCAAATTCTCAATCATTAAAACTCTCAAATCAATATGATTTCAACCCTAAGGATTGGGTTAGACTCGAATTACCTTAAGATCAAATATCTTGAAACAAGAACAAGTTCCCTAGCTCAAGATTCGAACACTCCATAAGAAGGATGATCAATCTCACTTGAATGTTCTTGGCATGCAACTCAAATGCTTGCAAATTTAAGAAGCACTCCGACTAACCTTGAAAAAGAGCACAAAGGCTAAAACTCAATTCACCATCATCTAACTTTAGTCTTTCCATCAACATTTCCATCACCTTGGAATAATCTTCTACACTCTTACTCCCTTGGTGTAAAGTCTAAAGTCTTTGCGCACACTCTCTCAAGTAATATTTTGGCACAAACCATCTCTTCATGAGTTCTTTCAATTGTAGCCATGTTTCCACGAGACTCTCTTGATGCCTCCTCCTCTTAGAACACACCTTATGTAACGACCCAACCCCCTAGGACTCAATTTAGGTCGTTACTAAACACATGCATGCATGGAACTTAAAACGACATCCTTTTATAGTGAAATAAATGCTAAATAAATAAGTTGAACTCAAAAGACCTTCATTAAATTTAGATATTTAAAACAGACGATAGGGTACCCATAAATCATAAATGATAATAAATAGGTCTGAAAATAAATCTTAATAGTAAGTTTCAAACATCAAATTGAAAGTTGAAAAACATGGAAAGAAATCTAAATAGGAAGCATAAAACTGGTCCCAGTGGCTCATTCAAGGATTTCTCTTGTCATTCGCCAGTGTGTCATTTTCCTTATCTGAAACATAAATATGAGAAAGGGTGAGTATAAAATACTCAGTAAATAACCCCACTACTGTGGTCGGGCTAGGCATCTATGTCCTCTAGATGCCTACCTCTGGTGGAACATAAAAATTGCTCTAGTCCTCATGGGACACATACATATATGCAAAACTGGTTTCTATTCTACTATAGTTATGTATGCCTACTACCTTTGGTGAATCCCGAAGGAAACACAATATCTGGTGAATCCCGAAGGAAACATAATATTTGGTGAATCCCGAAGGAAACACAATCTGGTGAATCTCAAAGGAAATACAATATCTGGTGAATCTCGAAGGAAACACAATATCTGGTGAATCATGAAGGAAACACAATCTGGTGAATCCCGAAGGAAACACAATACCTAGTGGGTATCTAACTAATCAATAAAGACACTATCACAGTCTCAACATCACAATTATTACAATATAGTTTTATAACATACATATACACCTCAACATCATGGCTATACAGCATGCATATATGCCTCTATATCCTCATATCAAATACACCCTCAGTGAATCAAGTATCACTTCTTACTAGCATACAAATCTCTACATGCACAAATAAATCTTTCAGATTCTCATACAAGAACATATATCGGTCATATTATACTATCCATCTATCATATTATCATTCTGTCATAATATTCATCTATCATGCTAGCATATATCTAGTGTCTGGCCCGTGGGCAGTTCCAGTAGTAAAATTACTTACTTTGATATTAGGTTGAACCAAAAAGCAATTGAATCTTTGTGAAATTCTTCAATCCTTAATCGAGCCAAATATTTGAGCAACTAACCCCTTCTAATCTCCACAATCTTTGAATTAAATCCTAGTACATAAACCAAAATAAAATTTAACCTTTAGGTTCACACCTAAGTGTTTAATCACGCCAAAATCAGCAACAAAACTTAATAACTTAATTCGTATAAATTACATTCAAACTGAACAAGTCACAAAGCCCCAAATCTTACCAAAATTCTTGCCGAAATCACCTTCTGCTTGACAGCACGCTAACAACCTTTTAAACTCCTTCAAACTTTCAAATTCAACCTCCAAAATCACGATTGAAATGATAATTAAACACGTTATTTATTGGGTATTCAAGATCCTCAATAAAACCATGAAAACCATTTAAATCTTATCCCAAAACTACGAACCTCACGACGGTGTTCGACAGAGGACAACGACTGGAAAGGATGTGGACGTCGGCAGTGTGGTAGCCGAAGTTCGTCTAAACCAGAGAGAAAGTGAGAAAGTGGGGGTTTGAAAATTCCATATTTATTTTCTTTTTAATTCTCCACCATATAAATACATAAATAAAATATATATGTATATGTATATCTATATATATATTATTCCCTTTCATTTTCTTAAATTTCCAAACCCATATATATTCTTTCATTTTCTTTTCTTAAATTCCAAAATCCTTATATATATTTCCTTTCCTTAATAAATATGTCATATCAAACTCAAATCTTTCATCTCTTCTCCAATTAATTAAATAAACCTAAAAATAAATTCACCAACTTTAAATCACTTCTTTCCAAAAATTCTAAATCCAAAATTAAATTCTAACTTTCCAAATTAACTTGAGTCCAAATTTACAAATCTTTTTATGTACTCGATTTAATTACTTCCAAATAAACCAATTATCTTTTCCTAATTCTTTACCTAAAATTTTTCTAATTCTTTACTTAAATTTTGGATCAAAGTTCCAAAATTAAAGAGGGTAAAATCTTAAAATCACAATTTCCTATTTTCCCTTTCAAATTTCACATAAACTCAAAATTTCTTATACAAATAATTCAATTATCTCTTCCAATTAATTTAAAACTCATACTCAAAGAATCCACATTAACTAATAAAACTTCTTCAACTATAACAATTTGTTTCCAAATTCCAAAGATTAGGAAATTAAAACTCAGCAATTTGAGATAATTAACTTAAATTTTCCTAAAAAAATCGGGATGTTACACCTTATCCCACCATGTTTGTGCATACCCCTTAAAATGTGTTATAGAGATAGTTACCTTTTTCTCTTCAAAGAGTTCGTTACCACAAAAAATATGTTATGCCTCAAGTTCCCATTAGAAAAAGTCTTCAAGATCAGATGTATCATAAAATTTTGGAAATTTAACTTTAATGTTTCCAAAAGCTCGATCTCCATAGAGGCTTTCTCTTCTACTTTGTGGCTTTCTATTGTGAAAACCTCCCCTTCCTCTCGGCCCATGCCGCTCCTCTCTCGTGGGTCCATTTATAGTAGGGTCAAAGTTAGATTCATTTTGCTCTGAGTCTTCTTCATCCTTAGGAACCTCCACAACTCGTCTCCTTACTTGGGTATTTTCCATAGCTTAAAACTTTTGTTCTATTCTATCCAATCTTGCATTAATTAAAGTCTCCAAATTTTGCATGATTTCCTCAATGAGTCCTTGTAACTGCCCTTGTGGAACAACTCCATTGCCTGACATTTCAGCAAAATAAAAAATAATTGAAAAAAAAGTGGACCTCATCAATCACTCCCTCACGTGTTTCACTCGATAGGTGACTCGTATTTACGCTCTTTAATGTAGGTGCTCTCCCACAAAAAGGAATTCTCTGAAAAGGACAATGAGCCAAAATTTACAATCAAGATGAGAAGAGCAATCCAAAAATAGACCAAGTAAGAATAGTTGTAAAGTGTTAAACTCAAGTAAAGAACCAATTGAATTCAACAAAAACGAAACTAGAAATCAAGAACCTAATGTTCAGGATCCAACAAACTAGGACACAAAACAACAAGAATATGATATCAAAAATTAAGAATCTAATATTCAAATTCAAAGAATTATGCAAGATGAATAAAGATGACAAACTATTAGATAAATCAGTGATAAAAAGGAAACAAAGAATTAGGAATAAAAAACTAAAGACACTAATTTTATTAAAACTTCAATTTGATCTTAGAAAAAAAATGCACTTCTAAAACAACTAATCTTCCATTATGAATTTGAGCAGCTTAAAATTCATGAAAATTGAGCTGCTTAATTGATGTACGTGCTTAACCTAGTTGCTTGACATGCCTGCTTCTATTTTTCCCTCATCAACCTCACGTTCTGCATCTTTTTCCTTTTTTCCCAACCGTCTTCTTTGGTTTTCTTTGGTTTTTTTTTTTTTTTTTTTTTTTTTTGGCTTTTCCAATTCCAATTCTCCAGCAAACTCTGCCACACCCACCGTCCACTCAATTTTCTTCCAATTTCGATTTCTTTTGGTTTTTTTTTTTAACGACCCCAGATTTCAGTACCTTGGGTTTCTCAATTTTTTTCCTAATTTGCAAGTCTGCAGATTGAACCCTAATTAAAATGGACTCAACACAAAAAGTAATTGAATAAAATATATATCTAATCTAGAGCCTAGGCCCTAATACCAATGATATGAAAATTCAATTAAAATGGACTCAACACAAAAAGTAATTGAATGAAATATATATCTAATCTAGAGCCTAGGCCCTAGTACCGAATGATATGAAAATTCTAGAATTTGAAAATTAATAACCCAAATATTGAATCTCTAATATTAAATTCTAAAATTTCCAATCAATTTGACAACAATCCCAAAGGAAAAGATCAGATTTGGATTAGCTTTGATCGAAGACCAAGAGATAAGAAAAACTAGTTCCTTACTCCAAGTTTCAACACTCCACAAGCAAGATGATCAGATTTACCTGAATGTTCTTGGCTTGTAACCTTTTTTCAAGAATTGCAAAAGTGACGATGAACCTCTGACATCTACCAGAGAATTTTCATTGAAAGAAAAACCCTATAACTCAGACATCCAAAACTGACATTTTGTCCTTTTTTCATCTCCTTTAAACTCATCCTACTTAATTAAAGGACTTAAAAAGTCCATTCTACCCTCAACTCAAAAAGAACTAAAAACCCAAACAAAACATATATGGGTCCAATAATGAAAATATCCAAAAAGTTAATGTATGTTTTCAAATTAAAATAAATAAACAAAGTTCAATCGGTTTCATCTTGTAGCATCAATTGAAACCAATTATAAAGTTTTTTATCGTATGTTTCTACTTGAATCCTCTCAATTGAGTCCACCTCCACTTGAATGTGAGAATTCAATGCTAACTGTAGCTTTTTGGCTCTTGAGCATGTGATCACTACTACAAAATTTACATTACTCGACACTTGTAGTTTTTAATTACTTGATGTTTCATGGAAAAAACGTCAAGTAATGACCTTTTAGAAAAGAAAATGTCAAGTAAAAGGGTTAAAAAAGTGGAGATTAATGGAATTTTTTGGATATTTTCACACAAACTATTACTTGACACGTTTTTCGTGTTAAGTAATATAAGATCTTGCTTGACACATTTTTCGTGTCAAGTATAAGAAGCACTTTCTTGACATATTTTTCGTCTCAAGCAAAATATAAAAAATAATATTTTTTAATCTTTACTTTTTGTTTCCCTCTCTCCCCCATTTTCATTTCCCTCTCAAATTTGGTTTCCCTCCTACCAAAATTATCAAATAAAATATAAAAAATAATTAATTTATTATTTTAAACAAGTAAAAGGGTTAATATTATAACAAATTATAACATACTTTCAATGCATGTTGCATGCTTTTTATGGTGGGATTTTAAATCTAAATGGCATAATGTATGCATATACAAGATTTATTTAATTATAACATACATCCAGTGCATAAATAATTAAACATAGCTTGATATGGTTTTAGTTTTAGCAAAACAAGCAAACAAAAGCCTAACTATTACAAAAATAGCTTCAACACCGCTCGAACCGCTCCAAACCGCTTGAACCGAACCAGCAGAGTCTGAATCGAACCAAGCACAAACCATTTGAAGCTGAACCAGATCAGACCTTAAGAGAACTGGTCAAACCGACTGCTCTTGCTCTCGCTCACTATCTTGCTAAGGCTGATCATTTAGCATTGAAGACCATCGTCATGCATTTTGCCTGATCGTTTAGTGTTTGCTTGATCGTTTAACAACCAATGCATATCGCCTAACTAAGCTATATAATCGCATAGTATTTTCTTTCTATCGCATAGTGTCATCGTCTAGTGCTGAAGGACGCTACACAATCGCTTAGTAGCTCCAACACTATTGTGTAGCCATCGTTTAGCACAGACATTTACTACACGATTGCTTAGTGCCATCGTCTAGTGCATCGTCTTGATCGTTTAGCGCAGCGCACAAGTTAAGCGATCGCTTTGCTAACGCATAGCTCTCGACGCATCGCCTAGCTGCCGTGCATAGGTAAATGATTGATTAATGCTTACGCTTAACTTTCCCTGTATCGCTTAAGCTGTCACGAGGTAAACGATCGCTTAGTGCTATCGCATAGCGACTCAATGTGCATCGCTAGCTCCCGATCAAAGGAAACAATCGGTGTAGTGCTATCGCTTAGCTCCCACCCGAAGCTACACGATCGTGTAGTGCCATCGTATAGCAATATAACGCATCGCCTAGCTCCCGCAGGTACACGATCGTCTAGCGCACCATACCTAAACGATCAATGCCCCAAGCTACATGATCGTTTAGCTTTTTCTTCACATCGTCTAACGTATGAAGCTAAACGTTCGTTTAGCTACTGAAGCTCAACAACGATATGAACAGAGACTGATTTTTTGGAATCTGCAATTTGGCCTCTTCATTTGTTTCTTCGAATTACAGCTTAATTTCAACCCTAATGACTCCAAATAAATTACAGACTCTTGGTAAGACATATAAGCTCATCAAACAAGAGCCAATTACAAATATAAATGAGAAATCAAAGCGAAATTAAAAGCCAAAACTCAAAAAACCATATCAGTACAGTAGTTTCATATTTTCATATAAAACACCTACAAACCAAAATTAATATGAATTGAATGCTTATATGATGCTTTGATATCAACTGTTGGGTTGGTACCAGCACGCAGCGGAAGCGACAAGGATCGATAAGCACTCCAATTCATTAATTTTGGCAGAAAAGAAAACATGCTTAAAAAGAATTTAATGGGTTTCAAGAACATACCTTTGAAGAACCTTTGAAATCTTGATTTCCAACTGCTAAATCCTCCAAATTTTTGTGCAGACCACCACAAGATCTTCTTTACTATTCTCTTGGTACTGTAGATTGAGTTGTGGGACTCAAAATAAGCTGGAATCTAAGGGAATTTGGAGAATGCTCACTACAACAACCCAAAATGAAGAACACATTCTTCTATCCGAATTTTTCAGAAAAATTCAATCGGTTGCAATCCTTCAACTCCACTCCAATTTCTTCAATATATTGCAAACTATCATGCAAAGAGATTTGCTGCATGGGATGCAAAGTTGAAGATAATGGGTTATTTGTGAGCAACTTTAAGATGAAGTTGAAAAATCATTTTTTCTTTTTGTGTAATTTTCTATTTCCAAAATCTATTTTGATTTTAAAATCATATTTTAATTCTAAAATCAAAATTTATTAATTTTACAAATTAATTTCATAAATTAATTTTCTAATAAAATTAATAAATAATTATTTAAACAATTTAAATAATTCTAATTAATTTAATATCTAATATTAAATTAATTTTACACAAATTTATCTTCATATATTTAAATCATATTTAAATATATATTCTCATAATTCTGTTTGATCCTAATTTGAACGTTTCAAATTAACTTATCACGCTACTCTAGAGCTAATCCATTTTCGAGCTACTAGAGGGACCTCATGGACCTACAAATCATGGGCTCCAACGATCCAAGATTAATTGGCTAAACTCATTAGATCAATCTAACCCCGATTCGTTAACTAAAGGGTCACTCCACTAAAGCCCATAGTTGAACGCCCCTCACTGTAGATATATTATGTTTACTTGATATAACCATGATTAGTAAGTCAACCATTCACAGGTTGTTCGTAATAACGGCTGGGTCAAATCTCCGTTTTACCCCTGAAATTACATCTTGTTTCTTAAGTGCCCATTGATCCCCTGATTAACAATTGTTTTGTGATTCAATCAACAAAACCAAGTCCCTCTCGAGTCAATGAAAGGGCGGGGTCTCTTGTTCAAGACCCAAAATCGGCACTTAAGGGAACAACCTCTCTACTATCCCTAAAGCGGGTAGGAGTGAATTTCATCTTACACCCTATGTCTCTAGCTATTTATCCGGTCTTATCCCTGAAACGAGAGGTTTATTGAGCCGATGTTATTGAGCCAACCCTCACTTATGCAAATCTAAGGATAATTCCAAATAAATAGGAGTTTATAGTTAGCTCAGGATTAAGGTCAAGTTACCTAGGTCATTGCTTTGAAATAGTCAGTCTTAAACAGTAAACAACGTTATAAAGTAAGAGTGACTAATTTCGTGGTCCGATCTTGTACAAACCCTTTTGCACAACGACTCCCCAACTTCTTATGTCCTAACATGAACGAATTAGGATCACTTCATTTGTAGCACTTTACAACTCCTTGTAACAACTACAGAGCAGGTCGCATCCAATAGTGTTACCAGAATAAGGTACACAACTTTATTCATATACTATAGATCATTTTAACTATTTACTCGAACCTGATCTACCTTTATGTCTCCACATAAAGTTCAAGTACTCATCTAATAGTCAAGGGACTTTTAGGTTTATTGGATTTCTCATAAGCAATACATCTATTCAATAACATCTTTATTGAATTTTCAGAATAAGTTCCATTGTTTACAAACCACGAGTTTTTGGTCATAAAACCCAACATTTGACACATTTCCTGTCAAAATCCATCTCAAAAGTAAATAGAGATCTCATGAGTTCATCAAGTTTCAAATTAGCAATAACTTGAGCTTCTTCTATAGTAGTTACATTCATATTAGATCTCTTAGGCAGAGATCCAAAAACTTTTCTAACCAGTTTCTCTTCTGAGATCTTCTCACCTAAGGTAAAATATTCATTAGCAATGTCAAGTAAGCGGACATTAAATTCAACAATATTTCATCTTCAAGCATTTTCAAACTTTCAAAATTGGTAGTCAACAACTGAATTCTAGACATCTTGACTCTCGATGTTCCCTTATGAGTAACAACCAAAATATCCTGAGCTTCCTTGGCAGAGATACATGTGTTAACCAGACGAAAGATATTTCTGTCCACACCATTAAAGATAGTATTAAGGGCACCAAAATTTCCTAGGCATGCTTTGTCCTTAGCATTAGTCCATTTGACTTTAAGTTTCGGAGCATTTCCAATATTAGGAACAATAATATGAGGAGGAGTCCATCTAGTTACCACTGCTTTCCAAGTCGTGTGATCAATTGACTTTAATAAGACCGTCATTCTAGCCTTCCAATATGAGTAGTTTGTTCCATCCAAAATTGAAGGATGTGCGGTAGACCTATCTTCTTTGATTCCTTCCATTTGAAGAAATTCGAATCAAAATACCAGAAGTAATTGTGACCCTCTCTGATCAATTGAAATAAGAGTTATCTAACACATGACAAAACTTTTTACACATGATGTTACAACATTTCCACAGATAAATGCATAAAACAAAAGACCAAAACAGAACACAGAGTTTGATAATCAATTCAGTGCAATACCACCAATGACTAGGGGATAGTGTACCCATGGAAAGATATATTCACTAAAATAAAGTCAAGCAATTACAATGATGTACTTATATGTAAATAACAACAATTACAGTGACATTCGAATAGCCCAATCTAGAGAACGATCACTTAGACTCTCCCTATGTGTGAGACTCTCTCTCAATGAAACTTAGGCTTCCTTTAAGTGTGAAATCCCCTCACCTACAATATATTTAGGCTCCCTCTAAGTATAAGAATATGAATGAATGATCACTTAGGCTTTCCCAAAGTGTGAGACTCCTTCTCAATCGTGATCTTTCAACCATCTAGCGAATACTACTCCACTTGTTGAACTTAGGCTCCCCTTAAGTTTAAGAATCCATTCATAAGATGATAAAGAACAAACCAATAAGATCTAGAGTAAGTCTCAAGATCTACAACAACACAATCTTCTCTGATGAAAGATTGACATGCACTTGTGGTTCGAGAGAAAACGTACAAGATAATCGACTTCAAAGAATCTTAAAAAATGACCAACCCTAAAATTGTACAAAATTCTATATATATATGGGTATCTTTGAGAGTATCTTTCTCGAAAGAATAAATAAACTCTGCAAGGAAAAATACAACAGACAACGAAATTTGGAGAATCCTACTGACAGATAAGGAAAAAATCTTCTGCAGAATCTGTTATCTATCACGTTAGATATCATTGAGAATGTCATGGTGTGTTGTGAAACATGTTACTGAAATATGTTGTTCAAGTTTTGCCTGTGATAAATAAGCCAATCATACTGCATTAACAAATACCTTTAACATATATTATTCACACCCAAATGAAATCTCCTTCCTTTAATAGAGAAAATGTTTATGTTAGTATGGTTTGACTGTATATATAATCAGATATACCAGTGGCATAAAATTTGACAAAAATATCTTGACTCTATTCCCTTAAACATTTTTTTAATCATTTTCACTCTCAAGTCGGATATTTTTAGTTGGGGGATATTTTTTTTTGTAGGTATTTGTCATAATTTTCCATTTATATATGTGTGTATATATTAAAACATGATTGTTGATCCAAGTCCAAAATGGGCTTGTACACAAATGGCCTACGGATCTTTTTTCCCTCCATAACTTGACACTAGGGTCAACGTCGGCTCTATTAGGTTCGGAGTCAATTTCAAGTCATTTTTAGCTGTCTCACATTTTAAAATAGTAAGTTTTATATATAAACAAAACAATAATAATAATACAAAATACAATATAATAAACAAAACTAAATTGATTTTATAAATATACATTCACTTATTTGGGCATGTGAATAATTTCCCAATATGTTTTCACCATAGACTAAAAATTCTTTACATTTAAATTCTGAATGATATTTGAAATGAATACATCAATGTTTATGCATCTTCAACTCTATAATATTGCAGCAATGGAGCTTTGGATGAAGATTCCAATCCACAAACACCTTCTAATTCCTTCCATTCTTCTTCTTTTGCTTTTCCCCACAATATGCCATAGAATCCAATTGATATTATGATTGCTCCAATTATGCTGCACAAACATTTAGAAACATGGTCACAAAAACCAAACATTTTATTAATGTTATTAGCAGCACAACTTAGATAGGTCATGATCAGTATACCTTAAATGGATTGAGGCACAACCTCTTTACGAATATGTTAAATGTTTAAGTTTCCAAATCTATATGTCAATGAATTCAAAAAAGAGAAAAAACAATACACAAAACTATATAGAAGGATCATCATTCAAAATTCAAAAATTGTGATTGAAGCTTTGTTTACAAAATATTCGGATCACCAATACTAATTTGTTTTGATCTCTAATATTGAGAGACTCAATGTGCGTATTTATTCTATTTTGGTGTTAAAACTCATAAAATTTATAAATTACAATCATGAAGTCTAAATTATAATTTTACATGTCTCTCTCTACTATTAACTCTCTTATATGAATTAAAGACAAAAAAGGTACCTACTAAACAAATGTTGGTTGATTTAACCCAACATAAATTAGATTAATACGAGAAGGAATATATATATAGAGAGAGAGTTAGACAAAATAAAACCACACAGTACAATATATTATTAAAATAAAACCACACAGTACAATATATTATTTTTAACACCCTATATCAATCAAATCTTTTAATTTCTACAATTTAATCTAGTCCATCTTATTTAAATCAACCAACACTTATTTATCAATCAGGTATGTCATATGTCATTATTAGGTTAGTATTTTTGATAATTAAATTACGTCGAACCATATATTTTAAAGTTTAGATACTATCAAGAATAGTTGACCTTCCAAGATGAAGATCATCACCCAGGAGAATGGCACCCATAGCAGCAGCAATAGCAATGGACAATGGCCTAAAACTAGACACATAAACAGGGCCCTTCAAGTTTAGTCCCCATGTGTGGATGGCAGCCACAAAAGACTGCCCCATCAAACCCTACATATATAAAAACAAAAATTGGTTTATTTATTTATTAATTAATTACAAAATTAACCATATATTAATAAATATAATCATTAATTTTAATCTTACCGAGTTCAAAATTAATAGAAAACTGATTGGATTTGTTAGCTTCCAACCGCTGATTTCTGTTTCTGCTATCAAACAAATTGGCGCTGTTAAAACTGCCTGGATAACGTAGTATACTGCCACCACACTTACCTCATCTGGGTAAATTTTTATGATTTGGGTCTGTCATTTTGTTAAAATCACTATTAGAACAATATGGACTCTCATTTTGGTGCAAATATTACTCTTTTATTTATTTATTTATTTATTTTTTAATTTTTTAATCTTAGACCAAGTCTAAACTTTTTTAAATAATAATATCTCATGAGTAGAAATAGTATTTATAAACTTAATTTATAAAAACCAAATTGTTATTGTTGTTTGATAATTGTTTGGGACCCATTTGGTGACCATTTTGTATTTTGTTTTTGTTTTTGAAAATTAAGCCTATATCACCAACATTTTTTTTATCACGATTTATATCATCCTTAAGTACAATGATTCAATTCTTAGCCAAATTCCAAAAACAAAAACAATTTTTTAAAAGCTATTTTTTTCAGTTCTCAAAATTTTGACTTTGTTTTTCAAATAATTGGTAAAAAGTAGATAACAAAGGAAGAAATTTGGAGGAGAAAGTAGTGTCCATATGCTTAATTTTAAAAAATGAAAACAAAAAACAAAGTGGTTACCAAACAGGGTTTTGATTTTTGGTTTTTAGTTTTTACAAATTGTGTTTATTTTACTCACAATTGCAAATATTTACATGAACTTTTGAATAACCAATTTTCAAATTGAAAATAAAAACAAGTTTTTGAAAACTATTTTTTTAGGTTGTTCTTTGATAACTATTTGATTTTTTAATTTTTAGTTTTTGAAAATTGTACTTGTTTTCACACAATTTCTTACCCGTTTTAATATTCGTTATGTAAAAATATGAACTATGAACAAATTTTTAGAAGCAGAAGCTTTTTGAAACTAATTTTTAGTGTTCAAAATTTGACTTTGATTTTGAAAACATTTCTAAAATATAAACAACAAAACATAAAAACTAATAGATGAAAGTGGTGTTGGTAAGTTTAATTTTTTAAAACCAAATATAAAAGACAAAATGTTATCAAATAAGGCCTTAGTTTTCAAATTTTTGTTGTGATTTTTCTCCTAAAATCTAGACAACAAAACATAGAAATCAATAGATGTAAGTGTTGTTTATAGCTTAATTTTAAAAAACAAAAAATTATGATTCCATTTGGTACCATTTGGTTTTTTTTATTTTTGTTTTTAAAAATTAAGCCCATAGATACTACTTCCATTTCTAAATTTCTTCATTTATTATCTACTGTTTGTCATTGGTTTAAAAAACCATTTCAAAATTTGAAAACTAAGAAAAAGAAGTTTTAGAAAATTATTTTTTTATTTTAAAATTTGGCTTAGAATTCAACTTTTGTACTTAAGAAATATGTAAAACATAGTAAGAAATATAGAAGAAATATGCTCAATTTTCAAAAACCAAAAACCAAAAACAAAATTATTACTAAATTGGACCTAAATAGTTTCCAAACATTGCAATTTTAATTTTTTTTTTTTTTTTTTTTTTTGGCTTTTAGTAGTTATTTTGATTATTCATTAAGTTTATGTTTATATACTTAAAACGTTGAAAAAATGTTTTAAAAAAGTGAACAATAAAAACAAAGGGAACTAGATATAAACAAACCTATAAAAGAAAAACCATTTTTTTTGTTTTTTTTCAAGAATATTTTATAGTTTAGGAATAATTAGGGAGGTGTTATTTTGGAAAAGAGAATTACCTGAAGAATGTACCAAAAGGAGTTGGAAAGGTATTGAAAAACAAAACAAAGGCCACCCATTATCCAATTGGGCTGTGGATGTGAAGAGCCCAAAGGGGGATTTTGATAAAGGCCCAATTCTTTTGGGCCATGAGAATATGGGTTTGATATGACAATTGGGCCTTTGTACAAAACCACTACCAAAGCACCTGATATGGACACTGCCGACCCCACTATTTTCACTATGCTGCTGCTTCTTTTCATATCTATCTTTTCCATCCTAACCATAGAGAAAAGTAGTTTAGAGAGTTATTAACTCCAAGTAAAGTGCTTGGAATTTAAAAGAAGTTAGATACAAGCTAAATATATATGCTACATGGTCTCTAATCTTTTAGGCAATTCTTGATTTGGTCTTGGTCAATTAGAGCCCGAGAAATGGATATATGATTAAGTTATTGTTTTATTAATATATATTAAGAATAGGAGTGAGCATGGACACTCAAGAAACTTATCCGAATGATCGAAATTGGCCGAACCGAACATTAAAAGTCGAATTTTCAGCTAGATAGGTCAGGGTCGATTTTTTCAAAACACTGAAAAAGATCGTCCAGCACCGATCGTCAGTTGCTCTGAACCCGACCGCTACCAACCCATTTTTTAAATATATATTAATTAAATATATAATATAATAAAAAAAATAAATATAATATATTAAATGTTAGTATAATATAAAAGGCCAAAAGTTAATAATAATTGGCAGATGATAAGCCCCAACTCCAAGGCCCAATCCACCTCACGAAAATGGAAAAATCTGAAGGAATTGAATCTTGCAACAGAAACTTTGTGAACGCCTTGCATTTCGCAATCTGAATTTTACATTAAAAAATTCAGTATACTAAAATAGAATATAAACATGTAATAGAGCATGCTTTAGGAAAATGATTAGAACCATTCTTACTTTTGTAGATTCTCAAGCTTCACGAACACTCATTTACTTACCTTAAGATGGGAAGGAGTGAATTCCATCTTGCATTATTATGTTCCTAGCACCCCATTCGGTCTTGTCCCTAAAATGGTAGGCATATAGGATCGGGGAACTGGCCATCCTCACCCATACAAATCAAAAGACAATCCCTCGTGAATAGGAGTTCATAATATACTCGGGATTAAAACTAAGTTTCCTAGGTCATTCTATTGAAATAGGAATCTAACTAGTTAACGGTGTTACATCTAGTGGTTACTATTTTGCGGCCCAATCTTATGTAAACTCATTGCATAGAATACCTCCACTCGCATGTCAATTACACGAATGCATTGGATCATTGTGTTTGTATCATACAAAGTGGGTCATGTCCATAGTGTTACCAGGATGAGGGACCCAGCCTTATCCCTATACTATAGTTCCTTCAGGCTGTATTTTGAATATTGATCCATGTATGTCTTCACATACAATTCAAGACTCACAAGGTAGCTTTGAATGTTAGTTTATTGGGTTTAGGGTTATTAAGACAAAAGTAAACAAACAACACAAACAATAACATTTATCGAATTAACATCTATAATTCTTATTATAAAGAGGATTGTTCATCAAGTTTGGGAATCTACAAAGGTAAGAATAATTCTAATCTTTTTTCCTAAAGCATGCTATATTACATGTTTATATTCTGTTTTAGTATACTTAATTTGTTTATGTAAAATTTGAATTCGGGATGCAAGGTGTTCACAATACTTCCGCTGCTGGATTTGATCCCTTCAATTGGCATGAGAGCTAATTTCTTGCATCTACGTTCTTCGTATTTTTTGAAGAAACAAAATCAGTTTAGAGGTGGGTTTAATATTCTGCATTTGGAATGTTTGAATGTCGGTTTGCAAGATTGGATGTTTTCGATTTTGGGATGTAGATTACTTTTAATTTGATTAAATTGTAAGGGTCCATTGTATTTTTTGGGCAATTTAATTATTGCTTCAAGTCTGTAAATCCATGTCAGTCGAAAGAGAAATGGTGAAGAGATTGGAAAGAAATGGAAGTATTCGGGGCAAGTTCAAAGCCAAAAACGATGTGAACAATAACCTTTTGCTGCTGAATGTCACTACGTTGCTATAACAACATTGCAATGCTACAAGGCAGATGCAACACAAAGTAGTCGTAGCATTGCAATGCTGCCTTCAGCATTGCAATGTTCCAAGTTTCGATGGAGTGCCGGCGGCGCGCGCAAGGACGGTTCAATTGCTGCTATGACCTGATTCCCTTTGTATTATTTAATTAATATTAATTAACTAAATTAATATAATAGTTATATTAATTTAATCAATTAATTTTACATTAGGGTGCCAAAATCAGTCTAATTTTTGTTGTTAAATTAATTTAATTATGCATTTGGATGGATGTTTAAATTAATTTTTAAATTTATATTACATATTGTATGTCATATAGATTAAAAAATACCCACCTTTGGATAAACATGTACATGCATCATAAATAAATATAAAGGATTATATTTTATAGATGTATGATGTATCACGATATAAGTGTTATGTTAGTGATGTATGATTAACCTAAGCATGTCCATGCATCATACTATATATTAAAATTTTTATAATAAGTAGTAAAATGATGTACGTGAATGCTTGTTTTTTATGTATGACTTATATAAGTATTATATTTATCAAATGAAAATGGAATTTGCATTGAGCATGACATTACTTAGATAAATATAATTATTGTATTTAATCGATGTCTTTCGATGAAAATTTAAAGGTTTAATAAAGCGTTAAAATATAAGTGTGATAGTTTTAATGAGATAGTTTAAAATCTATAATCAAGAGTTTAAAATCTATAATCAAGAGTTGCATACAAACATAGGTTCAAATTAATTTTAAATAGTTTAAAATTAATTAAGCCAGACCTATGTTTTTTCTAATGGGGTTAGGAATAGGTTAATCTTTTTAATTTGTTTTAATAGGATTAAAATAAATTTAATTAAAAGATTAAATTTATAAAATAATTACCCATAAAAGATCTTTGTCTAAGGAAGGTTTTGTCTAGGATGGGATATTTAAATTGATGGAAACGGAACACCTCTACCTGGGAACCAGCCTAGAAGGTGAATTGGGCAAATATTTTATAAGCATGCAATAAGTGATTGATTTAATTAAAAGAGTTTAATAAATGAAATCAAATCTTGTTAAATTTTTCAATATAAATGTTATATTGAGCAAATTTAAAAGGACTTAGATAAGTTCATTAGCCAAGTTTTAACAAAGTATAATAAAATCCTAAAAATATTAAAATACTTTAGTGGGAGGATGTTGGTATATGTGATATATCAAAATTCAACTCTCACGTCCCTAAGAGTTCACACCATGAAATTCATGCCTGACTTTGTGTTGCCCCAGGTATAACATCCTTTCAGAAAGTATTTGCATGGGTCAATAACAAGGTGAATGAGGAAAATGTTCATAGTAAGTGGGAAAGGGACGTGTGTCAATGTATCCTACAGTCTCCTCCATTAGGTTACACCATGAGATTCCTATGGTCTGCCTACGTGTCATCCTGGAGCGACCATCCCTTTGGAGGGTCTGATCATGTGGGTTGAATAACGCAAACTCTAGCAATGGATAAGGTTTCTTAGGTTAATCTTCAACGGATGTTTTTTTCCCTTTGATAGCCTATTGAAGCGTACCTCTGAAATCTAAAAATGGGAGGGTCGCACTTACTGGATGAATTAAGTTAGTTAATGAATCCTTGACCGAAATAATGGTAGCTAAAAGCTATAGGAATAAGAGTTATTTTGGTGTTAGTGATTAGCTGAGATTATTTGAATACAAGGGAGGAGTAGCTGATCACTCTTCAATGGTGTTACTCTAAACCTCTGAAGTATCATTGCAAAAACAAAAATCAATATTTTAATTAGGATTCTATGATTACATATGTTTTTGCTAAATTGATTGGATTATTAAGTAATGGGTTATGACAAATATAACTAATACGGTCAATTGATTATTGTATATTTTAGCTTGTCTTCCACAATCATATATTTGCTTAAAAAAGAGAAATTAACCAGTGAAAACTATGCGACATGGAAATCTAACCTGAATACGATTCTGGTTCTTGATGATTTGCATTTTACCTTGATAGAGGAATGTCCTCCAATCCCTACTCGAAATGCATCCCAAGCATTGGAGGATACTTATGACCATTGGACGAAGGCATGAGGCCATGATGTCTTCATGTATGTCTTCATGTTAGATCATGGAGTCCCTCCAGGAGATGTTTGGATAACCGTCCATTTAGATCTGGCATAAGGCCCTCAAGTACATTTACAATGTGTGCATGAAAGAAAGGGAATAAGTGAGAGTACATGTTCTCGACCTGATGATCTAGTTTAATGTCGTTGAAACAAACGATGTTGGTCATCGACGAGCAAAGTTAGGTGTCCTTTATTTTAGAATCTCTTCTGAAGAATTTCTTCAATTTCGCAAGAATGCGGTTATGAATAAAATACAGTCCAATTTGACTACCCTTTTAAATGAGTTCCAAAATTTTGAGTCCCTTATGAAAGGTAAGGGACCAGTAGAAGGAGAGGCATATGTTGCCCATTCCAAAAAGTTCCATAAGGGTTCATCCTCTGGAACTAAGTTTGTTCCTTTGACCTCTGGTTCTAAAAAGATCCAAAGAATAAAGAAGGGAAGAGGAAGGCTCTCGCTGCTGGGAAAAGGCAAGGGCAAAACTAAGGCTGACAAGGATTAATACTTCCACTGTAATGTGGATGGTCAATGGAAATGCAATTTCCCCAAGTACCTTGCTATGAAGAAGAAAGAGAAAGAAGGTAAGTATGATTTACTTGTTCTGAAAACTTGTTTAGTGGAAATGACCATAATGTCTGGATACTTGATTCAAGAGCCACTAATCTTGTTTGTTCTTCTTTTCAGGGAGTTAGTTCCTTCTAATAACTTGAATAGGATGAAATGATGCTCAAGTTTGGAACGGGAGACACCATTTCAGCTCATGTATTGGGAGCTACTAAGTTGTTTTTTGGAAGTAGATTTCTGTTTTTAGAAAACCTATATATTTTTCTCAAAATGAGGAGGAACTTTGTTTCTATTTTCTGTTTAATAGAACAATCATGCTTTGTTTCTTTTAATTCAAATGAAGCGTTCATTATGAAAAATGGTGTGATTATTTGTTCAACTAAACTAGAAGACAACTTATATGTGTTAAGATCAACTGAATCAAAAGCACTTTTAAATCATAAGATATTTAAAACTGCTAATACTCAAATAAAAAGGAGAAGAATTTCTCCATGTAACAATGATATATATTTTTGGCATTTGAGATTAGGCCACATAAATCTCGATAAGATCAGGAAATTGGTAAAGAATGGACATCTAAGCAAGTTAGAAGATGATTCATTACCTTTATATGAATCTTGTCTCGAAGGAAAAATGATTAAAATTCCTTTTAGTGGAAAAGATTATAAAGTTAGAGAACCCTTAGAGTTCATACATTCGGATATTTGTGGTCCAACGAATGTAAAGGCTAGAAAAGGGTACAAATACTATTAGGATTGATGTTCTAAAGTCTCGTGTCCTGTAGTTTGTAAACAGTTTGTATGAATGCTTGTGTTGTATAATATATGATATTTACTTCACATCTTGTATTTTTGCTCAGTTGCTTGTTTTATTTTCTTTACCACAAACCAATAAACATAAAATCCCTGGTTATTTGTATGTGACTCAAGCATGTATGTGGTGACATACAAGTGGATCATGTATTGAGTGATAACCAAAATGGTCTGTAGTATATGGATATAGGAGGGAAATCTTATCCTGGTAACGTTAGGATGCGGCCCGCTTTGTGGAATGGTCACAAGTATTGTGACTTGTCACAGATGGTCTGATCCTGATCATTCGTGTTGGGGACATACAAGTGGGGGCGTCTTATACAAAGAGTTTGTATAAGACCTAACCACAGAGTGTTAACGTCTCGTTATATAACACCGTTCATGACAGAGACTTCACTTCACTAGGATGATCATAGGTAACATGACCTCAATCCTGAATGAGTTGGGAACTCCTGCCATTGAGGGCGGTCCTTTGATTTGTATGGGTGTGAGTGGCCAGGTCGCCGATTCAAACCTACCATTTTGGGAATTCGTCTGATTTGGGAGTCGGAAACTCAGTTACACAAGATGAAATTCACTCCTTCCCCGAGGCAGGAATAAGTAGATAGATAGCTCCCTTAAGGGCTGATTTCGAGGCTTGAATGATGTGGCATGACACATCTTCTCTTGCCTCAGATGAGTTTGCACATATTTGGATTATGTTGTATTGTTCATTAGAGGAATCAGTGGTACTTAAGGAGTGAGATGTAACTACAGGGACAAAACGGTAATTTAACCCAGCTGTACTTACGAGCATCTGTGAAGGGTCATCGTTCGGACGTGGGTTAGTGGAAATGTGTCGATTATTATAACCGATGAAATAAAAATGAAATTGTTTCATCTTGAATCGTTTAATCGTCTGTCCAAAAAGAAAAAGAGATCACGCTGGTGAAAAGTAATCGATCGCTTAAGCATTTCGAGAGCCTATCCGATAGTCATTCTCCGCCTAAACAATCGTCCACCTCGCACCTAAACGATCGCACACTAGTTCCTACACGATCGCATAGCTTTCCTAAACGATCGTAGTGTGTGCCGAGTTTGCTAAACGATCGTATACCATTTCCTAAATGATCGTTCAGTAAAACCTACACGATCGTATAGTTTCTTTTAAACGATAAGCATTTTGCTATGCGATAGCGCCTTTTCCTCTCCCACTTGCTTATCGCCTACATGATCTGGTCTTCCTCCTTCCTCTACCAAATTCACCAAAGACCACGCTTTGGGTTCTCACTCCGAGAATACCCGGGGCTCTTTTCTGGTGGTGTCATCCTCGTTGTGTTCGTGTTCGTACAGTTATGCGTGCTACTGCAGCCGCTTCTGTTGGGTGTTGATAGATCTCGTGGAGGTTTCCGTTGCGTTGAGTTTCGAAGATTGAAGATTGTCTTCAACTGGTATGGCAACTCTCTCCCTCGTTTATTTTTGTTCATAGTATGCCGATAATTAATGTTTGTTTGCATAATTGTACGTTTGAATGTATATTGTTGTATTTCAGTCACTGTGAGATCGGAGTGATCCAAACGCGCTCATGAAACTCTTCGGTAAGAGATCCTTCAATTGGTATCGAAGTTCTCTGATTCAAGGTATGGTTACTTATACCCAATGGAACATAAGTTTGAAGCATTTGAAAAGTTCAAAGTGTATAAGGTTGAAGTTGAAAACCTATCAAGTAAAACAATTAAAATACTTTGATCTGACCGAGGTGGAAAGTACATGGATTTAGAATTCCAGGACTATATGATAGAACATGGAATTTAGTCCCAACACTCAGCACCTAGTACACCTCAGTAGAATGGTGTATCAGAAAGGAGAAATAGAACCTTATTAGATATGGTTCGTTTTATGATGAGCTATGCTCAATTTCCTAACTCGTTTTGGAGATTTGCAGTAGGGACCTACAGTTCACATCTTGAAAAGTGTTCCCTTGAAGAGTGTTTCTGAAACACCTTTCGAGTTATGGAAGGGGCATAAATAAAGTTTATGTTACTTTAGAATTCGGGGTTGTCATGCACATATGTTAGTGACAAATCCTAAGAAGTTGGAACCTCTTTCAAGATTATGCCAATTTGTTGGTTACCTGAAGGAAACTAGAGGCGGCCTATTCTATGACTCTCGAGAAAATAAGGTGTTTGTATCGACAAACGCTACATTTTTGGAGGAAGAGCATATAAGAGATCATAAACCACAAAGAAAAATAGTACTAAGTTAAACTACTGAAGAATCAACAAGGGTTGTTGATGCAGCTAGTCCTTCATCAAGAATTAATGAAGAAACCAGCATTTCAGGTCAATCTCGTCCTTCTCAATCATTGAGAGTGCCTCGACGCAGTGGAAGGATTGTGATACAACCTGACTGTTACTTAGGTTTAACTGAAACTCAGGTTGTCATACCAAATGATGGTGTTGAGGATCCATTTTCCTATAAACAAGCAATGTGTGATGTAGACAAGAACCAATGGGTCAAAGCCATGGACCTGAAAATAGAGCCTATGTACTCCAATTCAGTATGAGATCTTGTAGATCCACCTAAAGGGGTAAAAACTATAGGGTGCAAGTGGATCTATAAAAGAAAAAGAGATGTAGCTGGAAAGGTACAGACCTTCAAGCTAAACTTGTAGCAAAGGGTTATATCTAGAGGGAAGAGGTTGACTATGTGGAAACTTTTTCTCCTATTGCTATGCTTAAGTCTATAAGAATTCTCTTATCCATAGCCATATATTATGACTATGAGATATGGAAAATCTATGTCAAGACTGATTTTCTGAATGGCAATCTTGAAGAGAATATCTTTTATGTCTTAGCCCAAGGTGTTCATAGTTCGAGGTCAGGAGCAAAAAGTTTGCAAATTGAATTGATCTATTTATCGGTTGAAATAAGCATCAAGATCTTGAAACAATAGATTTGATACAACAATAAAATTTTTTAGTTTTGATCAAAACATTGATGAACCTTGTATCTATTAAAAAATTATCAATGATAAAGTAGCTTTTCTAGTACTTAATGTATTTCGTATGCCTCAGCTGTGGGCAATTTAATGTATGTTATGCTTACACTAGGCCAAATATTTGTTATGCAGTGGGAGTAATTAGTCCAATCCAGGGTTTAACCATTAGACTTTGGTTAAGAATATCCTCAGGTATCTTAGAAAAATGAGGAACTAAGCTGGTGTATGGAGCAAAAGATTTGATCATTACAGGATACACCGACTCTAATTTCCAAGCTAACAAGGATTCTAGGAAATCTATGTCAGGATCAACGTTTACCCTAAATGGGGGAGCTTGTATTATAGATTCCACTATGGAAACTGAGTATGTAGCTGCTTGTGAAGTAGTAAAGGAAGTAGTTTGGCTAAGGAAGTTCTTAAGCGATTTGGAAGTGGTTCTAAATATGGACTTGCCCGTCACCTTATATTGTGACAATAGTGGGGCAGTAGCCATTGCTGATCTATTTACGAAGGCTCTCTCTCGACTAAAGTATTTGAAGGACATCTAGGGAGTCTAGGTCTATGAGACATGTACATTGTATAATCTAGGGCAAGTGGGAGATGTGCAATGGGTATATGGATGCCCTAGTTTATTGTATTTAGGGTTATTAAGACAAAAATAGACAAACAACACAAACAATATCATTTATTGAATTAACATTTATAACTCTTTATTGATGACGATCAATAAATAACGTTTACTATCTATGAGTTTTAAGGCATAAAACCCAACAAAATTGGCAGACGATACGACAACTAAACCCAACCGGCCAAACCTTAAGACTTCTTCTCCTTCTTCGTCTACCTCTATAGAGTGTAGTCACACGACTCTTCCTTCCCTAGCAAGTCATGCGGCTCCTCCATCCTTTGTTGTTCCTTCACGCGAATCCTCCTCTCCTTCTTCAGTAAGCTTTTTGTTCCTTTACGCGACTTTTCTTTTCTTTCTTTCTTTCTTTCTTTTTTTTTTTTTGAAGTTTTTCCATCTTTCAAACTTAAAGCTTCGTTTTTTTTTTTACTTTCTTCATATTTTTCAATTTTGCTAAGAAGTTCAAGTATTGGTTTATCATTCTTTGCATTTTTTAAAAGCTCCAAGCTTTTTAAGTTTAAAGATTCGTTTTTCATAAGTTTTTCATATATTTTTCACTTTTGTTTTAAAGTTCAAGTTTTTTATTTATCCTTATTTGCATTTTCTAAAAGCTCTATACTTTTTAAGTTTAAAGAATTAAATTTTCAAAAGTTCTTAATATATTTTTCAGTTTTGTGTTGAACGTCAAGTTTTGATTATCCTTCTTTGCAATTTTTAAAAGTTCCAAACTTTTTAAGTTTAAAGTATCGATTTTTTATAAGTTATTTATATATTTTTTAGTTTTGTTTTGAAATTTAAGTTTTGATTTATCCTTCTTTGCATTTTTTAAATGTTCTAAACTATTTAAATTTAAAGATTTGATTCTTTTATAAGTTTTTCGTATATTTTCAGTTTTTTTAGTTCAAGTTATGGTTTGTCTTCCTTTGCATTTTCAAAAGTTCCAAACTTTTTAAGTTTAAAGATTCTTTCTCTTTTTACAAAGATCTTCACATATTTTTAGTTTTTCGTTGTTTTGAAGTTCAAGTTTTGATTTATCATTATCATTCTTTACACTTTCAAAAGTTCAAAACTTAAAGCTTTTTATAAGTTCTGGTTTTTAAGTTTTGATTTGCTTTGAAGTAAAAGTTTATATTATGATTTATTTATACGATAAATATGGAAGAGGAAAAAGAAAAAGTTATCAATACAACGAAGAAGATAGATGAGGCTACCGTTAAGGTCGATGAACATGAAGAAGTCATTAAGAAACCGACAAAAAGACACAAGAACTTAAAAAAGTCCATAGTTTGAGAACATTTTGAACGGTTGAAAGGCAATTCTAATAACCCTTATATTGGTTGTAAATATTGTGGAGCTACTTATGCATGTCATTCAAGGCGTAATAGTACTGAGACAATGAAAAATCACTTAGATAATTGTAAAAAACACCCTTACCAAAGAATGAGAGATCCAACTCAAAAGAATTTAGCTTTCAAAACAAAAGAAGAAAGTGTTGGGGATGGTCCTTCACAACTTATATGCGAGGAATTTAATTTACAAAGTTGTCGTGAAGCTTTGGCTAAATTGCTAGTTCTAGAGGAATTGCCTTTCAAGTTTGTTGAAAGTAAGAGTTTTAAGAAATTTGTTAGTACATTAACATGTTCCCAAGATTCTAGGTTTGTTGTTTCATCACAATTTACATGGTTAGGGATATTCTGAAGATGTATGTTAATCAAAAATAAAAATTGAAGGACATGTTTGCTAAAATGAAATATAAAGTTTGCCTCACTACTGATTGTTGGACTTCAAGATAGAATGTAAATTATATGGTTGATTGCGCATTTTGTTCATTTTGACTGGAAATTACATAAAAGAATTCTTAGTTTCAGTGCTATTGACAACTATAGAGGGGATACCATCGGGAGGAATATTGAAAAGATTTTGAAAGATTGAGACATTGAGAAGGTCATGACTTTAACAGTTGATAATGCTAGTACAAATGATACTGCTATTACTTATATGATTAGGAGATTTAGTAAGGGGTTAATATATAATGGTAAATATTTGCATGTTAGATGTTCTGCACACATCAAATCTTATTGTATGTGATGCTTTGAAGAAACATAATAAAAGCATTAGTAGAATTCGAAATGTTGTTAGGTATGTGAGATCTTCTCTTGCACGTATGATGAAATTTAAAAAGTGTATTGAAAATGAAAGGATATCTTTCAATAGTGTTGTATGTCTTGATGTTCTTACTAGATGGAACTCCACATATTTGATACTTGAGACGGCTACAAAGTTTGCAAGAGCTTTCGATAGGTTAGAGGATGATGATGTCTTATAGAAATGATTTTCCACCTACTAAGAGTGATTGGGCAAATGTTAGGATGTTGCTTAGATTCTTGAAAGTTTTTTTTTAATGTTATATTGAAACTTTTGGGATCTTTGTTTACAACTTCAAATTTGGCTTTCAATGAGATATGTAGAATTCGTAGTTGCATTCAATCGAATGCTAGTAGTGGAATTAAAATGCTTTCTACTATGGCTAATAATATGAAGGCTAAATTTAAGAAGTATGAGGGGAAGAATGAGAATAAAAACAATTTTCCCTTGTGTATTGTCGTAGTGTTCGATCCTCGTTATAAGATGAAGTGCTTAACATATTGTTGGAATGACCTTTACAGGCCATAAATTGCTAAGACAAAGACCAAGAATGTGAATAATGTTTTGAGACGTATTTTTCGTGAGTACAAAAATAAACTTGATAACGATAGCTGTTATAGTAGTAGTGCTAGTGCTTATGCAAGTGTTATTGATTGTGAATCCACTAACGATCCTCATATTTGTGGTCATAGTTTTCCAAATGTTTTGGAAACAATTATGGATGTGGATGTGGAAGATGAAATGGAAGTCAGAGTGGATCTGGATTATGGCTAAACAAATGTGTTTCAAACTATTGAGACCACAACTTTTGATAGGGAGTCAGAGATTGATGTATACTTGTTGGATTGTCTTGAAAATAGTAACGATGATAGTAATTTTGACATTTATACTTCAGTGGTGGAAACAAAATGAGCATCGGTTTTTGGTTCTTAGTCTTATTAGTAGAGATATTTTGGCGATTCTAGTATCTACTGTAGCATCTGAATTCTCTTTTAATACAAGAGGACAAGTGGTTAATTCAAATTATTGTTCATTGGCTCCAAGAATGGTGGAGGCTCTTGTATGCACTTAGAATTGGTTAAATTTAGACTCAATCAATCTTGAACTTCATAATTGATATCTTGTAGAAATATAAGCTATTGCAGTCTTTTATTTAGAATTATGAGTTTTGATGAGCAAAGTATGCGTTAATATTGTTAAAAATTCACATGGAAAAATTAGCTTGCATCGATCAACACTGAAAATTCCCATTAACCTCATATCATGGGTTATCTTGCGTCTAAATGTATTTTTTTGTAGTGATCGCAGGAATCGATTGCATGTGTTGATCTCAGACCATTGCAAAGTTGATCACATGCGTTGATTTTCATGAAGACAAGTTTGTCGCATGGAATGCTGCAACTACAATGATAGTCGTGATAGAGGATGATCACAAAGTAGGTAGGACGCGTTGATACTTCAAAAGAAACAATAGTGAATGCATCCTTGGGAGTGTCAAAGAGATAAGGTCATGATGACATTTCACCTACTGCGACAAGAATGATTGATTCAAAGTGGGATTACCAATGTTGTCAGCGTTTGAACTCTATAAATAGAGCCTTAGAGCCCAAGTTCAAAGCAACCGAGTCTCTGCCTTAGGAAGATTCTTATGATCATAGATGAGAGTATGGGCAAGACAATCTTTGAAAGTTTTTTATTCCTACAACTCTTTTCGATTGACGACCGGAGCTTCGCCAGAGATATGCTTAAGTCTACAACTCTTTCTGTATTGTATTACATTTTGGCTTAAGACATTAATACATTTTGTAATCAATGCATCTCTCTAGTTCCTTCAACACCATCTCCATCATTTTTACTTTATTATCTTTTACTTTCATCGTAATGAGTTAAGTGAAGATTGCAAGAGTATCACATACTCAATCATGTGGCATAGAGATACAACGCATGTACAAACCACTGAGAGGTGTGCATTGCACGAGTATAGTGAGTGAATCCTCTTTGCTTAGTGTGAGGCTATTGCGATGCTTGTCTATGAGCTGAGTAGCTATAACCAACTGCCCCAGAGGGTCAGCAGTGGAACTCACTAAGCAAAGTAAGCAGTGTTCCTAGAGATAGGAATAATCTTATGCTCAATGTAACCATGCATTATAGAGATATAAGCATGTGGTTGACCACCGAGAGGTGTGCGATGCACGGCGAGCTGGGATTACCCTTGCGACCAAACTTAATGACTTGGTGAAATTATCCCTCAACTCTACTTCTCCATGCATCTCATTACATGTTAATAGTTGTCGCATCTCTACCAATTCTCATAGTCAAACTTCAATTGCTAAGTCTGTTTAGCTAAGGGTAGGAGTACCGCATGGCTAATTAATTTCTTCTTTTTATTTTTATTCACCGCCTCAAACACATTGCTTTACAAGCATTCTTTAGTTACAAGTCCTTGTGTTCAACCTCGGATCATCTCGAGAAACTTATGTTCTCGTTTTACTTGGCGAGAGAGGAAGAAAACTTATGGCAGGTACGCATAGTCATCACATACACGATTAACGCATACTGCATATTCTTTAGATTATCATTTGATCATCGCATATATCATTAACACATATTCTTCTTATCAACGTATGATCAGTGCATGCCACTGATGCATATCAAATCATCGATAAAACAAGAAGTATTTCCTCGCATCAATAATCAAGAGTTTGAAGAAGATGTAAAGTTTGAAGAAGGTATGAGTTTTATGTTTTCTTTTTGTTCTTAATTGTAATTTTTTAATTCTTCTTTTTAATCTCCAATTTCATAGGATTTTGGGTTGTCATTGATGAAGAAAAAGACATCGCCAAGATGAAAAGTTTTAAATAATTATGTTGGTTTTGATTACCTTTTATATTGGAATTTTGGAGTTTGGAGAAAATGTAAAGTTTGAAGAAGGTACTAATTTAATTTTCAAGTCTCCATTCTTAATTATGAATTTTTAGTTTTAATTCTTCTTTTTAAATTTACCTTTTATAAGAAATGATTCCCATTTGGGTTTTATGTTCTAAAACTCATGGTTTGTAAACAATAACCAGATTCTGTTTTACAATAAAGTTGTTATTGAGATTTATTCAGTAAAGATATTATTGAATATGTGAATTGCATTTAAAAAAAAAAATCTGAAATCCAATAAACTAACCCCTGATTATAGCATGAATACTCAAACTATATGTGGAAACATAAAAGTGGATCAAGCTCGAGTAAATAGCCAAAACGGTCTATAGTATAGGGATAAGGCTGGGTACCTTATTTTGGGGACACTATGGATGCAACCCACTTTGTATTTGATACAAACCATGTGACCCTATATCGTTTATGTAAAGACATGTGAGTGGAGGCGTCCTATGCAATGAATTTGCATAAGATCGGATGGTGAAATAATCATTTTTACTTTATAACACTGTTTACTGTTAAGATTGACTATTTCAATACTATGACCTAGCTAACTCGATCTTAATCCTGCACTAACCATGAACTCTAGTTATTTGGGATTATCCTTTAATCTGCATGGATGAGAGTGGCCTAAGTTCTCCGACTCAATAAACCTCCCATTTTAGGGATAAGATCGGGTAGATAGCTGAGGACACAGTCTTATAAGATGAAATTCACTCATAATAAGATGAAATTCACTCTTACCCCGATTTTTAGGGATAGTAGATAGGTTGTTCTCTTAAGTGCTGACTTTGGCTCTTGAACAAGGGGCTCCAACCTTTCATTGGCTCAAGAGGGATTAGGTTTGGTGGTTGGACCACAAACCAATTGTTCATTAGAGGGTCAATGAGATTGAAGGAACAAGATGTAATTATAGGGGTAAAATAGTAATTTTGACCAGTTGTAATTACGAACAACCTGTGAATGATCGATTTACTAATTTAGGTTTGGTGGTTGGACCACAAACCAATTGTTCATTAGAGGGTCAGTGGGATTGAAGGAACAAGATGTAATTATAGGGGTAAAACAGTAATTTTGACCAGTTGTAATTACGAACAACCTGTGAATGATCGATTTACTAATTATGGTTATATCAAGTGGACAGAAATATATCTACGGTAAGGAGATGCAGCTATTGGGTTATAGTGGAGTGTCCTGGTAGTTAACGAATGTTGATTAACTAGATTAAAGAGTTTAGTCGGTTAATCTTAGATGTTGGAGCTCATGATCTATAGGTCCATTAGGTCCCCTACTAGCTCATATCAGACTAAACCTTAGAACAATGTGATTAGAAAATTTGAAATGTTCATATTTCTAATTTAGGAAGTAAGCATTAATTATATTTGATATACTTAATGATACTTATTGTTTAATTATGAATTAAACAATATAGAGAGTTGAAAATATTTAAATATGATTTAAATACATGAATAGGATTCATGATCGAGATTGGTGTTAATTATTAATTTAGTATTTGATATTAAATTAATATTATTAAATTAAATTGTTTAATTAATTATTTAAAATTAATTTTATAATTTAATATTTGATATTAAATTAATATTAATTAAAANATTAATTTTACTTATTAGAATTAATTTTATTTAAAATTGGTTTTTAAATTAATTTTAAGAAATTTCATTTTGAATTTTAGAAATTCAAAATTTGTTGAAATTTAATGGTAGTGGGTTTTTCTCACATTTGGACCTCTTTAACACCTCAAATTCCACTTAATTAGTGCTTAATTTGGTGTTATTTTGAGATGATTTTGATTTTGCATGTTTTCTTCTTTAAATAGAAGAAAGTTTGCTTAGATTTAAGCTTCTTGGTTAGCTTGTGAAGTTGGATTTTTCTCTCAAAGTACATAATACTAAAACTTCCTCAAACTCTTTTAAATTCCTTTTCCCTTTCAAATTCATCACAAATTTGGATCCCACAATCCATTCTAAGGTCAAAGAATATTTGGGAAGACTCTAGCAGTGGTCCATGAAGTGTTCATGATCGAAAACAACCAAAGAATTGCATCAATTTTGAACTAAGATTTACTCTTAAAACTCAGTTTTTTCAGTTTTGAACTAACATGCTTAATCCTTAAAATTAATGTAATTAGAATGCTTTAGATCCTAATTGCTTCCTGTGAACCCCGAATCTAATTTCTCTACTTGAGTAGATTCCCTACTGAGATCAGTGTGATGAGTAGGTTGTTGTGGAAGCTAGTGTAGAATAATAGAGAAAAGAGTGGAGATTTGAAGAAAAGAGGAAATTTGGAAGTTTAACTTTTGGCAAAAATTTGGAAAATTTGGCTAAGTATAGAATTTTGTGTGGGATGCGTTGGAAGGGTGTGTTGATGATGGCATGCGGTTGAAGAAGGAAAAATGGAGATGACGCGTTGGAAGGCACAAAGGTAGACAAGGCATGCATTGGAAGGCAGCCCATGTGTCGAGCAGCCTCGGCCAGTGCCCTTGCTTAATGCGTCGAACGGCCAGCCAAGTGTCCATGCCATGCGTCGAGCAGCCTCGGCCAGATGCCCTGCCCATGCATCGAGCAGCCTCGGCCAGACGCCTTGCCAATGCGTCGAGCGGCCACGCCCATGCAGTAAGCACCCTTCTGAGTAGTCATGCCGTGCGTCGAGGTGCCCTGCCATGCAGCCAAGCGCACAGCTCATGCGGACGAGCTAGTGAGCGATGGCCAACATATACCTCACGCCCATGCATCGAGCGGCTAGCTTGTGCAACACGCCCATGCGTCGGTGGCCAGCACCATGCGCCCAGTAAGCCGTGCGATGCTGCCTAGTGAGCCATGCATCGAGGATGGATGGTCACCCTATGCGTTGGTGATGGCTAGTCCTTGCGATGGAAAAGTTGAATTGTAATGATAGTGAATTAGCTTGCTATGCAATGATAGGCTATGCATTAAGTATGGATTATGTGTTGAACATCCAAGAGTTGGACGTATATAAAGGATGAGATCATCAGGAGAACATCATCAAAATCATGTGTCTTCTTGGGAGGAAAGCCTTAAGCCTTAAGAATTTGAGGTGGTGGCATCAGATTGGAGGCTCATGCGTTGGCAATGTGGGAGGAAGACACTTGGCTTGCGTTGATCACAGCATTGCGTTGATGGGGTGAGAAGGAGACACTTGGACATGCAGCCAAGTAGGTGATGTCAACTTTAGAGAAGGTTTGGATGCCTATAAATAGAGCCAAGAGACTTCATTTTTAGATCACAATTCAGAAATATCATAAAAAGAGTGGGAGTGTTGAGCAAACCTTGCGTTGGAGCCAAATCCATGCATTAGTCATAGAATTTCAAAGAGGATGTATTGGACAGTGAAGTCTGAAGAGGACGCATCAACTTAGGACGAGGAGTTCTCCCAATTTACTTGTGCGTTTGGAGTGATTCTAAAGCCACCTGAAAGCTCTAAGAGTCTAGGTTTCAGGGTAAATTTTCCGGAGGAAAAGCTCGAAGGGATCGGGCTGGAAACTAAGAAGAAGACAGAAGGGTCAGGCTGTCGAATCAGTTTGGGCCAGTCTTAAAGATTATTTGATTCCAGCCAAAAAACGAAGAGTTCTAAGCTCAAATTTTAGGGTAAGCTTCCTGAGACATTTTAGAATATGTTTGTAGAAGGAAGTATCTCAAAATAAGGTCTAAAACTATGAGTAATTTGAGCTGTAAATTGAATCTAAATTTTACGGGTGAAAAGGGAGCCCGAGGTAGAAAAGAGAGCTACTAGGGTGAAAAGCTCCTAAGCAATCAAGGTGAGTGGCTAAAAAATTTTGACTAAAACATTTGCTTAAAATGTTTGATTACAACGTGTTATAGAAAGCATATTTTAAAGAAGATTATTCTCATGCCAGCTAGTTTTACAAAGTGATTTCCAAGCAAACCATGAGTTATGTTTTAAATGCATGCATGTGTGAGAATTGTTGAAAAGCGATTTATATGTGTTAAATATACTCAGCATGCGTTAGTACCTTTAAAGCCATATTTTTATATGTGTTATACTTTACATGCTTTAAAGAGAGAGAGTTATTTATGACTAGTTTTACTTAAAACACGATACCAAAGAACATTTGAGAAGGTATCCGCCCAACTAGATACCGAAGGACTTTGAGAAGGTATCTATTGGTACTGAAGGACGTTTGAGAAGGTACCAAACCAACCTGATACTGAAGAACGTTTGAGAAGGTATCTGAACAGAAGTACCTAAGGGATGACGGTACTTAGTATGGCCACGTGCACGTAGGTAGAGTCAGAGATTGAGCAAAAGGGTTCTCTCTTGACTAGTAGTTGGTGATGGGATTGTTTTTACCCACAGTAGGGTTATCCTCAACTGAAAAATAGTTTTACTGTTTTATGATTAAACTAGCTTTATGTTTCATGCTTGGAAAATGTTTATACTGCAGTACAAGTATTGTAGAAGCTTATATTTCAGTTAAACTCTTTATTGAGATTTTGCATGAGAATCAATTATCTTTCTTAAGTCACTCACTGGGCGCAAGCTCACCCCATTTTCAAATGTTTTATTTTTTCCCCCCACAGGTAGCGGTCAAATCCTCTGAAGATAGCTCTACATCTGCTCTGCCACTAAAGGATAAAGAGATTTGTAACCCGTCTGTTTAGGTGGTTATTGTTAATATTGTACACATGTTACTGTTGTTCATATAGGAACTAGAGTTTTTGGGTTTTAGGACTTGTAAATCTAGTATTGTAATGACTTTAAATATGTTATGTTTCTAAATTAATAATTTTTTTGCCTAAAGACATTCCGTTGTATATAAGTTATATTTGGTATCAGAGTTATTCCGCAAGAGTTATTAGGCAGTAAGTGTCAGCCAAAGGGTTGATAATTGCTGCAGTCACGTCCTTCTCTAGGTTAAGAGGGTGGTCTGGGGCAGGGTGTGACACTTCCACTTGCATGTTCCTAACTCCAACAATTCCAAGCTGTCATGGATCATGGATCGGGAAAAAGACATCAACAAGATGGAAGTATTGGATTTTAGAATTGAATTTTAGAATTTGATAAAGATGGAAGTTTAGGACATGATTCCAATCTTCATGGCTAAATTTGATAAATATTGTGTTGTAATTTTGGATTTTAGAATTGAATTTTAGAACTTTGTAGAAGTCCTGAATTTTAGGACTTGGATTTTATAAATATTATGTTAGAATTTTGGAATTTAGAATTGAAATTTAGAACTTTGTGCAAGTTTTGAATTTTAGGACTTTGGATTTTATAAATATTTTGTTGGAATTTTGGATTTTAAAGTTGAATTTTAGAACTTTATAGAAGTTTTGGATTTTAAGAACTTGGGTTTTATAAATATTGAGTTGGAATTATAATTAAATTTTGTACATTGCAATTTGTAGTTTGTACAACCCATAAGCTAAAATCTCAGAACCACAATTCTATAAGCTCACACAATGGAAAAAAAAAAAAAAAAAAAAAAAAATCAGAAGCCCAGCAACCCAGAAATATTAAAAAAGTCACAGCGTAGCCGCCCAGCCTAAGTACTAGATTAATTAAAAAGAAATTGGTCGAATATGCCAAACCAATCGAACCAGTGAATCGGTTCGAAGGATTCGTTTCATTCAATGGTTTGGCAAAATCGGTTTTTAATGTATTAAATCGATTTGGTCAGTTTCGACACCGGTTTTCGTTGAAAACTATTAACAATGAATTTTTAAAATTTTTTCTCACTCATTTTATTAACGGGATATAGCAAATTATTTATATTGAAGAAATGGGCCTTAACAAAATTACTAAAGCCCAATATATTAGTTACACTGTTGTAACTATTAACAGCCCAACAACTAAAATAAGTACTAATTTGATACTCCCCCTTAAGATGGGCAAAAGATGTCCTACAACCCCATCTTGTCGAGTAGCGAGAAAAAGGAAGCAACAGACAATGGTTTGGTGAAGACATTGGCCAGCTAATCTCGAGAACGCATAGGTAGTAACCTGATGGACCCATTGCTTTCTCGATCTCGAACAAAATGGCAATCTAACTTGATGTGCTTTTTTCTTTCATAGAACATTGAATTGGTGGTAATGTAAACGACAGCTTGGTTATCACAAAAAAGAAGAGTTGGAGATGGAGATGCAATGTTCATTTAAGCAAGAAGGCTTTGAAGCCAAATGATTTCACAACTGGCAACTGCTAATGCTCGGTATTCAGCTTCAGCTGATGATCGAGAAACTGTTTGTTACTTCTTTGATTTCCAAGACACAAGAGAGGACCCCAAGAAGACACAAAAGCCAGTTATAGAATGCCATGTATCAACACACGCTCCCCAGTTTGCATCAGTAAAGGCTCGAATGGAAAAATCTGAAGTTTTAGAGAGAAAAATACCTCGGCCAAGAGAACCTTTGAGGTATTTTATGAGATGGTGAGCAACACTAAGATGAGCTTGAGTTGGTTTACTCATGAATTGACTCAACTTGTGAACTGCAAAGGTAATACCAGGCTGTGAAATAATCAAATACAAAAGTTTCCCAACTAATTTCCTATAAATAGAGGCATCTTGGAGAAGATCATTGTCATCATACTTCAATTTTATATGTGGATCCATCGATAAGCTGGTTGGTTTGGCCCCAAGCAAGCCAGAGTCTTCAAAAAGCTGCAAAACATAATGCCTCTAGGATAGAAATATGCCTGATTGAGAATGGGCTAGCTCAAGGCCAAGGAAAAACTTTAAGTTGCCTAAGTCTTTCAATTTGAAAGCTTCATTCAAAGCAACCTTGAGATGTTCAACATGAATAGGACTAGCTCTGGTTATTATTATGTCATCTACATAAACAAGAAGAGCAAGAAAGGTTTCATCTTTGTCTCTGAGAAAGAGAGAGTAATCATCCTTTGGCTCTTTGAAGCCCACAGACAAAAGAAAAATTGAAAACTTGGCAAACCATTGCCTTGAAGTTTGTTTTAACCCATATATAGACTTGTGTAGGCTGCAAACCATTCCACCCACCCCCCGAATTAGGACAAGAGGCTTGTATCCAGTGGGTAGGTCCATGTATAACTCTTCAAATAAATCACCATTCAAGAAGACATTGTTGACATCAAGCTGGAAGAGAGGCCATTGTTTTGATATTGTAACAGTAAGAATGGTCTTGACAATGACCATTTTAGCAACTAGAGAAAAAGTCTCAAAATAATCAAGATCTGTTCAATATAGCCTTTAGCTACAAGTCGTGCCTTGTATCTCTCAATGGATCCATCTGCCTTATGTTTGACCTTATAATCCAATGACATCCAATAGAATTTTTACCTTTTGGTAAGGGTACAATACTCCAAGTGTGATTAACTTCCATAGCATGTAACTCAGCTTGCACTGCTTTCCTCCAATGATCAAACTTGACAGCCTCATGATAAAAGTTAGGTTCTTGGATAGTAGAAATCTTTAAGGTGAAATTTATGTGCTGAGGTGAGAGTTTTTGATAGGAGAGATATTGATCAATAGGGTGTTTAGTGGAGGCTATTGGACATGGTGACATGGTAAGCAAATTGCAATAGTAAGCTTGTAGAAAAGAAGAAGGTTTAGAGATTCTGGTGGACTTTCTTGGTAAAGGTTGTATAGGCGAATGTGTTGAGGAGGCCTGGGAGAGAAAAGGTTGCACTGATGAATTTGATGGTGACATTTGTGAGAGGGAGGGTTGGTTTGATAAGTTTGATTGTGAAGACTCTGAAAGAGAGGGTTGGTATGATGTATCTGGTGGTAAAGTTTCTGAAAAGGAGGGCTAGTTTGATGTATTTGGTATTGGTATAGATAGATGAGTAGAAGAATGAGCATCATTGTTGGTAATAGAGTTTGGTGTGGCTGAGTTGTGTTTGTTTTGTTCTAGTAGAGAAAAATCTGCATTATCAACCAAGGGTTTAGGCAAAAAAAATCCAGGAAAAGGATAAACATTATCTCTATTGTCTAAAATGTTATGAAAGGGAAATATATCTTCATGAAAGATAACATGCCTTGAACAGAAGAACCGTTTATTGGCAATATCATACAGTTTATAGGCTTTCATACTAGGGGGATAACCAACAAAAATAGTTTGTATGGCTCTTGGTTGAAACTTATGCCTTCTTTGGGTCAATGTAGAAGCAAAACACAAAGAACCAAAAACTCTCATCATTTGGTAATTTGGTACAGAACCAGTGAGCACCTGGAAAGGAGACTTCCAATTGTGTAGCTTAGATGGTGTCCTATTGATGAAGAAGACTGCAGTCAAGACACACTCACCCCAAAAGGTCAATGGCACACGAGATTGAAAATATAGAGCTTAAGCAACATTGATAATGTGCTAGTGTTTTCTTTAACCTACAGAATTTTGTTGGGGATAAGCTACACATGAAAACTGATGTATAACTCCATTTTCCTTAAAGAAGTCAGTGAACATTAGCTCAGGGGCATTATCAGACCTGAATTGTTTTATTTTCATGTCATATTGAGTGGCAACAAGTTTAAAGAATTGGGGAACAATAATAGAAACATCAGACTTGTGTTTAAGTAAGAAAACCCAAGTAAACCTAGTCGCATAATCAACAATAGTCAGAAGATAAGAATGCCCAATATGAGTAAGAGTTGAAAAGGGGCCCCAAATATCCGCATGAACTAAGTCAAAAGCATTGGAAGACAAATGATTATTTGAAACAAAAGGTAAATGTTTTTGTTTGGCCAAAGCACACATATTACATGGGAAATTTTTTTTGGAACGAATTAGGACTCAAATTCAAAGCATTATACAAAGTAGTGATGCATTCAGTAGAGGGATGACCCAATCTTTGATGCAATACAACAACCTTTTTTATTTGTGACAACACATATGTGATTCAATAAGGAATCAAAACTCTGTGTATTCAAGAGATATAAGCTTCGCACAAAATTAGCACTGCCAATCTTCCTCGAAGTGAACTTATCCTAAATTATGCAACCTTCAGAGTCAAATTCAATAGTCATTGATGGCAAGCTCTTTATGAGAGCACTTATTGATAAGAGGTTAAATGAAAAACCAGGTAAGTAGAACACATTGTTGAGGACTAAATCAAATGAAAGAGGAATAATTCTAACATTTTTAACTAATATAGTCTGTTTATCGAGCAATGTGACAAAGGTTGAACAAGTAGTCATGGTAGAAAACAGACTCTTTAAACAACAAACATGAGCAGATGCACCCGAATCAACTATCCATTGAAAAGAAGAGTGAGTACCTATAACATGAGAGCTAGTTGAAGAAGTGATTAAAGGGTTTGATGAAGATGTTGCTAATAATTGGGACTGTAGTTGATAGAGGATGTTTTAACACTATAAGATTACATCAGTAGTGTTTGGATTCAAGATATTGATTGGTTGAGTAGTGATTGAATTTATGGAGTTGGTACTAACAACATTGTTAGAAGGACGTTGTGCCTACTTAGCTTTGTAACCAGGTGGATAGCCATGAACTTTGTAACACTTATCAACCGTGTGACCAACAATGTTACAATGAGAACATATAAGGTGATCCTTGCGCTGTATGGAAGAATTACTCTTCGAGTTATTGGCAGCAACGACAAGAGTAACATCAGAAGGAACATTCAGAAAGGATCCAATGTCTCTTTGTTGTTCTTCTTGAAGCAGTAAAGAAAAAACACGAGTGACTAAAGGAATAGGATCCATTAAGAGGATCTGGGCACGGGCACGAGAAAAAGACTCATTAAATTCCATTAGAAAATCCATTAGATGCTCGGTTTGAAGAAAATTGGCCATTCACGAAGTCCTCCACAGTGACACATTCCACAGTTGCAAGCAGGGCGATAAGTATTGAGTTCATCAATGAGAGTTTTGAATTTGGTGAAGTACATACTCACTGAATCTTGATTTTGAGATAGAGTAGCAAAATTCCGCTTGATTTGGAAAATTTGTGAAGCATTCTTCTTCTGAAATCGTTCTTATAGGTCGAGCCAGATGGTTCGTGTAGAATCAACAAAAAGGACGCTGACAGAGATAGGCTTCGATACTGAGTTCAAGATCCACGAAATAACAATATTGTTATTTTGAATCCAGGTCAGAAAGAGCTCACCAAATGGACGAGGAAGAGATCCGTCAATGAAGCCAAGTTTATTCTTTACAGAGAGACCGATAATCATGGCTCGACTCCAAAAAACGTAATTATCTTCAGTCAAAGGTTCTGAAACTTGAACAAGATTGGTATTGTCATTGTGATGAAGGTAATAAGGATTGATATAGGAATCAGATAGATGTTAAGAAATCGAAGACGTAAAAGAGTTATTGGGAGGAAGAATTTTAGGGTTAAATGGTTCGTGAGTATCAAACGAAATGTTTTCGTTGGTCATGGCGGGAGGTTGAAGAAGATGAAGAATGGAAAGGTGGAAAAAATTAGAGGGAAAATACTTCTGATACCATATTAACAATGAATTTTTAAACTTTTTCCTCACTCATTTTATTAAAAGGACATAGCCAATTATTAATACAGAAGAAATGGGCCTTAACAAAATAACTAAAGCCCAATATATTAGTTACACTGTTGTAACTATTAACAGCCCAACAATTGAAATAACTACTAATATGATAAAATCCAATCTCGTCCAACTGATGCACACCCCTAATTGAAAATATGGACATTCACGTAATGAATGTTACACATCCGCATGAAAACTCAACTTGCCTACCAAGAAAAAATTGACGTGCCCTTTTTTTTCTTTTAAATGAAATGATTACTTATCTAAATATCTTAATAAAACAATAATTCAATATTACATTAACTTTAAATGAAAAGCATTAACATTTTTTATATATTAAATGGCTTAATTGAGAGCCTTTAGCACAATAATGGCAAAACAGTGGCTCAAAAAAAAAAAAAAAAAAAAAAGAGGTAAACAGAGAATTGGGGGAGGGGGGTTATATAAAATTGAATTACTCTAATATTAAATTTGGAATTAGCATAAATTTAGGATTAGTATATGCAGTCCGAATTGTGAAACAAGTATTTATTCAAATTGTCAAAATGAGCATAGATCAATTGATAGAGTATTTTAAAGTTAAAGATTCGATTCTCCAACTTCACGTATTTAATTCAAACCATTTATATATATATTCAAGTTTGGAGACTATAATAAGAAAAGATTAAAATATGAAGACTTAATTAAATATACCATCTTCAAAAGAATATATATATATATATATATATATAGTTTTTTCTCTCTTTTTTTTTTTTAGAAAACTCCACAAAAAAAATTAATCAAATTATAGTGACCTGGAACATTGAAAAATTAAATTTTATCAAAATTGTAGAGTTTCAAATTTCTTACCCTAAACTCTAGAAAGAATGTATATACTAGAGTCCACATACGAATTTTCACTATGGCCATAAAGTCATAGTAGCTGTGTTTTCAGAAGAGGGAAAAAAAAGTCACATCGGGTATTTATTTATTATTATTATTGTTTGTTCTGGACAAGTTTTATTTATTATTTTTTAAAATATCATAAGATATTTACTAATTCAACCGTCTAAACATTTGTTTAATAACGAAATTGTAATTGATAATTATATACTAGTATTAATTTTCCGTATCAAAAGATTCACTTTGGATTTCTTTTCATTTTTTTTATGCATAGGGGGTCGGAGCACATGACATTACTATTTAAACAGACAAGATTTTATGAAGATAATGTTTTTAGAAAAATATAAAAAAAAAATACCAAACATTATTTGTGTGTTTTAGTCTAATGGTTTTTTTAAGTCTCACCGTGTTCTTAGTTCATAAATTTTACTCTAATAATTATTTTTTGAAAATTACATTAATAAATATTTATTCATTAGAGTTACTTTCAACTAATAATTTAACATAAATCTAAATATATTTTTAAATCACACATGTAACAGATGTAATGATAATCTATTTAGTACAATGTAATATCTATATGTAATACAAAAAAGTAGATATATTTTGGGTAATTGATTTCCTTTCATTATCACATATTGTCATATCAAGTTAGATCACTACTCATTAATACGTCAAATCTAGATTGAAAAGTATCACAACACTAATTATAGAAACTGATTATTGGGGGCATTCAACATCTAAATTTTATAAACATAATTTTTTTTAGTTGAAGTTGAATAAAACACGATCATCAATATTTACCAACTGATTTTTAACTCATCATTGTTAAGACTAGAATAGAAATATTTGACGGCTTAATATTAAAGATAAAATAATCATCTAAATATTCTTTTTCTTTTAGTTCAATAATTATATCAGAATATTAATATAAGTGAATTATTTACTATGTTATTCTCAAGTTGGCACCCTAATAAAGTGAGATAAGACAAAAATTAATGACATTAATTTAATGTTATCTATAAAGAACGAAAGAAAGCCATCCCTTATTTTTCGTAAAAAATTGATATTATAAATAACATCAAACAACGACCAATAATATCTGCCAAAATAATTAAGAAGAAAAAACTCACGACCAATGATATGAATGGTAAAAAAAAATAAAAAATAAAAAAATAAATTTAAAGAGCATAATCTAAATATATAGTATTAGAAAAAGAGAAATTTGATAACGCATGCCATTCATATCTTATTATCCAATAAATAAGTGAAATGATTGATTTTTAGGAAACGTTTGGGGTAAGGAGTTTGTTATTATAGTTTTAAATTATTATATTTGGGTTATATTAATTTTTGATTGGGGTGTAGATTATTTTAGGTTGGATTATAATAGTATATGTTTGAGTTGTAATTTATTTTAGTTTGAAAAGAAAATAGTAAACAGTGTAGCAAAAAATAAAAAAATGATGAATATAAAATAGTAAAAACTGTAACAAATATTAAATATAGTAGTAAATGAGAATTTCGAAATAATGTTGAGTGTAGCTAATTGAGAAATACAAAATAGTATTTACTATAGTAAGAGGTTGTTATTATAGTTGTAGAATAGTCCTTGCCCTGAATACATCCTTAGTATTTTATAATCTACCTTTTTCTATCTTTTTAAAATTTTAAATAAAATTTAGTGTAAAGACTTGTGATGATATTAGTGTAGTTGTTCTTTTCATTTTTAAAATAATATTTATTCGGTAATTAATCATTTTAGAAAAAGATAAAATCTATAAATTTTAAAAATTGTCAAACATATAAAAAAAAAAGTCCTATTACACAATTTATAGATAAATTATGAAGTTTTAAAGTTTTAATTTTTCTCCTTCTTAAAAAAAGTTTTCAATATTTTGAATTTTTAAAATTTTAAAAGTAGGTACAAAACAAAGATAAATATAATTTGTTACTTATAAATTAATCCTTTGAAAATGGCCAAATAGTTATTCTCAAAAACCTATTGGATACAACTTCTAAAGAATCAACAATTAATAAGTTACCCTAAAAGTGTTAATTTCATTACTAGCCTAACTTTCAATTATTAATTTTATTTTATTTTATTATTTTTGGAGAAAATAGAGTTGTAGGACCCCTAGATGCTTATCCATTTGAATGTGTTGGATTTTAGAGATATTTTGATAGGAAGATAAGCTTATCCACAAACTATTTTTGGACAGTCAGTGAAAAATTATGACAGGAACATAAGCTTCTCCATTTGAACAAAGATCATTTATAAGAAGTAGAAAGAAAAGCTTCTTATACCTAAGGACCCAATTTCCAATTTACATTCTGAAATATATCGCTATTATATAATGCTAAAAAAAACTTTAAAAGATTCAATATGATTTACTTTAAACAAGAAATACAAAATTTAAAAATTTATTATATTGTTAAAAAAGAAACTTACCTAAAAAAGACAGCCATAATGAAAGTGAAAGCTGGAATTAGGTTGCTAATGGCCGATGAAAGAGTTGGTGAGCTGTATTCAAGTCCTTTGTTTCCAAGCAACTGGCACGAAAGTCTGTGCATTTAAATTGACAAGTTATAATAAATTTAATTATATAAAATATTGAGTTGAAAAAAAATTGATTTTTATGAACTAAAACATGTATTCATTATAACAATTGACATTAAATGCCAATTGATATTTTATAAATGATGGCATATTGATTTTATATGACGGTTTTGCAAAAACATACCTTTTTCAAAAAAAAAAAAAAATGTTTAGTATCACAATGTAAATTTCATCTACGATGGCGGAGTTGGGAGAAAAGGAATTGTACCCGAGTGCAGAGAGGCAGACGATTTTGAAGAAAAAGGAAATCTTGTTGGGAGGAAGCTCTGGCGACCTAATGTTGAGATTGAACAAGAGGTTATTTTGAAAGGGAAAATTGATAAAATATAAGCAAGTAATTGGGGATTGAAAGAGAGAATACTTATGAAAGATTATGGCGAACGGGACGAGGGTGGTGGCGGCGATGATACAAACATAGAGGGTGAAGACATAGTAGCTGATGCCTCTAGCTGTGGCGGCTTTGAAGCCTGTGTTGGAGCCAACGGTGGCGCATTCCGCCGCAATCATGGCGGCGAATGGCACCACATCTTTGTAAAACAAGCTTCTCTCCATCTCTATTTTCTCGTGGGTTTGGTGTGTGTTGGGGGTGAAGTTTTGGTCAGTCTTAATTTAAAGTGAAAAAATAGAAAACTTTCCCCACAATTTGTCCTTTATTTTTATTAAGATGGCCAATTATTATCAAATAAATGTTATTCCAACTTTTTTTAAATATTTTAAAAGTTTTTGGTAAAAATATCTTTTTGATCCATGAGTTTTGAAGAGTAAATATTTTTTATTCTTCATATTTTAAACTAGCCATTTTAGTTTGTCAGTTTTCAAGAATAGATTTAAAATATTTTTGTACAAATAAAATCATTATATTTAAATAAAAAAGTGACCACATGGCCAATGTGACAAAATGATTTAGAAAAACATATTTTTAATATTTTTCTCCTCTCTCTTCCTTCTTCCCTTCAATTAATCAATTATTTGAAAGAGCCGGAGAGGTAAAGATAGTGAAAGAAGAGAATGAGAGCAATATTAAAATTTTTTGTTTAGAACCTTTTTTTTAGTAGTACAAGAGGGGAAGGGGATTCAAATTACGGATCTTTTAGGTTGTCATACATTCATATGTCAATTGAGTTGTGTTCGCTTTGATATACAATATAATCTAAGAACCTATTTAAAAATGTTATAAAACAAAACAAAATTAATCGATCTAAATAACATTTGATATACAATAGAGTTTAAAATAAATCTTAAAAACTAATAATAATCTATAAAACATCATGTGGATGCGAAAGCGAAACCCATTACACGGTCGAACAAAAATTTTCAACACTCACTTTGTACTTCGTTGTTATTATTTAAAAAACTTGTTTGGGATGAGTATTAAAAGTACCCATAAGTAATCCCATTATTTGGGATAGAGATGCATGAACACACGTACATGAACATGATTGATAACTATTGAAATGAGACATATAGTTTTACTAGTATAAAAATATGTACTATTAGCTTTAAGTACAAATTTCATTCCACCATTCGAAGTATTTTTTTTTCTTAAGAAAAATGATTCATGACTTGATAAAACATGTGGGATATCAAACTTGTTTAACTTTGTCTTATGACTTGGAAAACGTGGGCAATAACTAAAGATACTGCCCAAAAGACCCAATTTAAAAGTCCAAAATAGCAAATGATCTAGTTTTTGAAAAAATATCAAATGTCCCTTTGCTGACCGTTAGTTCGTTAGAAAAATCCCCATAATCCTTCTTTTTGCGCCATAGGTTGGTAACCTTGTTATTGGTTATTTTTTCAAGCAAAATTAGGGTGGTTTCTCTACCCAGGGTTGTATGTATTTGAGAAAGGGTTGTTCTTGACAAAGTAGATTAACTGCGGGTTTCTTGGATACTTTTCAATCGAATGTGATTCTCCACATGTAGCACAGCTCGTGCTTGTCTGTTCTATCGCATTGACTTGCCCTCTTTGCGTTCCAGGATTGTTGATTGCGATGCCCTGTAACAAATCTATCATCACATTCATTTGATTTTGCAAAGATGCGATGGCATCGTTATTTGCATTATCTTCTCTGGGTTTTACTCGTTGATCGCTTTCTTGCCAATCTTCATGGTTTTTCGATATGCGATCAAGAATGTTCTTTGCCTCATCATAAGTCTTATCTAGCAGACCGCCTGCTACTACCGCATTGGCAGCTATCTGCGATGCAAGATTTAATCCATAGTAGAAAATTTCCATCTAGAGGCAGTCTAGGAGTCCATTGTGCGGGCAATCTCGCACTAATCTCTTAAACCTCGCCCAAGCGTCGCTGAGCGATTCATCTTCTTCTTGTTTAAAAATTTGTGATTAACTTCCTCTTTCTAGCATTCTCTGTAGGAGGGAAATACTTCTTCATAAAGTTCTTGACAACCTGTTCCCATGAAGTTAACTCTTCTAGTTTGAGGGAATATGCCTATTTTCTTGCTTTATCGCATAATGAAAATGGAAATAGCGTGAGTCGAACTTCTTCAGGGAAGATATTCGGGAACACAAAAGTGTTACAAATTTCAATGAAGCTCCGGAGATGGGCATGTGGATATTCTCCACGTCGTCCACGAAACTGTCCAGCTGTCTATATCATCTGTAACATTACCAGCTTCATCTTGAATCTCGATCCATTCAAAGCTGGCCTCATGATTCCTGGGGAGAAATCATACAAGTTAGGTGACGCATAGTCCCGGATGGGTCTATTGCGATCATTCGCCAGGAGGATAGGATTTGCCATTATGTTGTTCACATTTGCGGCTCTTTCTTCTGGTTGTTCCGCCATTCTGGGAGTTCTTCCTTGTTGTCGGCATCTGTTTCTCTGTCTTCTTCGAAATTTTCTTTCAGTCTCTGGTCGTAATTGGGCTCAAGAGCGTGTCCTTCGCTCATGCAATGCTTCTTCTTCCCTTACCGAAGGATGGTAATGCATAGAGGTCGAAAACTGCAAAGAAAATCAAAGAGGTGTGTTGTTAGCGCAATATATACCGTAGCCCCCAGCAACGGTGCCAAAAACTTGATGCGTGTAATTGTGATGTGCTATGGTGTGAGTTTGCTATGATGTGTGTTATGTGGTGATCATGTAAGTTTTCCTAACAAGACCCAAGTATATGCCTTCTTAGGTTTCCGGGTAAGTCCAGGGTCAAACATAGGGACTACTAAGTAAATATGCGACAGACACTTTGATTCTATTGCAGTAGTAAAAACAAATGAAGAATATGGTGTTTTGATTAAGGTTTTTCCCATGCAACGGAGTTGAATGCAGAGTTGATGAAAGCGTAGAGTTACAATGAGTATGCGATGAAGGGGTTGAGAAGGGGTTTAGCTAACATATCTTAAGATTATGCACAAGTTATGCAATCATGCTACACACAAATAACAACACGTCATTTCTCAATGCAGAATGCCATAATTCCTATTTCAAGGACACATGCGATGTGTATACAAAACAGTCGATAAGACTTATGTCTAAGCCTCTACTCTTGTCTTATGCGATGATGAATGTTGCACACATAAAAAAAGGTAACTGCATACAATCTTTTCTATTTCTAGAATGCATGCGATGTGTAGATAGCAATAGAACTTATGTCTAAGTTTTTATTTCTTGCTTATGCGATTCTAATCCGACTCTCTCAAGCTTAGATTCTAATATGAATTTTTCAAGCCTAGATTCTATCTTTAGACTACTCTCTTAAGTATGTTCAAATGATGAATGATGCATACATAAGATAAGATGATCGCATAAAATGTAAATCTTAAGTCATGCTAGCTAAGTACTTCTCAACCCATTCAGAATTTTAGCTACTTATGTGAAGTATGGAGAGAGTGAACATAGAATGAAATGAGATTTCCATTTTCTATAAATAAAGTACTGAGTACAAAATAACAAATGGGTTTGAGAGATAAGAAGCTCGGTAAGCAATGTCTCGCTTCTCGTGGCCTTTTACACTGTTATTTTTCACTCCAACTCTGTTCTAGATGTGTATTCTTGCTCTCGCAAGTGTTGGCTCTCTCTCTTTTGTGTTGCTTTCCAGTAGTCTCTTAATCTGTCTGGGAATAATCTATCGGTTTTCTCATCTCCTTGCTCGTCTCTGTCCTCTAAGTGTATGTATGAGTATATGCGTGAATAGACCAACTGACTAACTCTCTAACTTGTTAACTCATAACTTCTTTTTACACTGGTGGCCTTCGATAATTATAGAGCTCAAGGTGAAGTAGCCTTTCTTGCTACTGATTGCAATGATGGGCGGCATTAATTCCCCTGCTCTGATGCGCCGATTAGCGGTCACCGAAAGTTGAGTGTACTTGCTATAGTGTGGATTTTAACGGCTTGTCAACTAAATTCAGATTCGAATGTTATCAGCTTTCCGTCCCATCATGATTTATTATGCTGTCACCTTGATGTGCAGTCTTTATGCGCCCACCTTTTTAAGAAACTTCTCATGATCACATAACTTGCGATCACAATCTTTAAGCGTGCTGACGCCTTGTTCCTTTGGATCGCAATTTCACATGTGCCATCACATTGTTCCTGCATAAAATAAGTAAATTAACTGCTTTTACGCGATGGGCGCTTGCGATCGCAATTCCTTTCAGTTTAGCGCTTTTGGACATGATATTGCTTATTTTACCATCGTATTCTCTCATTGTTTTACTTATTTGAGCTGTAATAACTTGTATTTCTACCAGTTATTAATAAGTCCGAAGTCTTGTCAGTATTTCAACAGTTTTATTATGGAAACCCAGTTCACTATAAAAATTGTGATCCTTCAGAATGATAACGGTTGTGAGTTTTTCAATTCCGGGAATTTTTAGCCTCTAAGGGAATTTTTCATCAGAGTTTATGTGCATACACTCCTCAATAGAATGGGGTGGCTGAGCAAAAAAATCGTCATCTCGTTGAAGTCGATCGCTCTCTTATCTTGTCTACTTCCCACTATCCTACTTGTGGGGGGATGCTATCTTAACAGCAGCCCACCTGATAAACTGCATGCCTTCCCGTGCCTTAAAGTTTCACACCCTTCTGGAGTGTTTCAAGGAGTTCTACCCTAATAACCGCCTTTTTCTTGATGTCCCTCTTCGGGTGTTTGGGTGTGTCATGTTTGTCCATGCCTATGGTCCTAATTGCACTAAATTCTCTCCCCATGCTCAGAAATGTGTCTTTGTTGGGTATCCCCATCTTCAATGTGGGTACAAATGTTATCACCCGTCCTCACGAAAATAATTTTTCTCGATGGATGTTACTTTCCTTGAAGATCAACCTTTCTTTCCCATTAGTTGTCTTCAGGAGGAGAGTACTAGTGAGACTAATTGGAGTCCAAGTTCATTAGGGTTATCTGAGCTGGGGATTATTCTTCCTAAGTCTGAACCTTGGAGTGTTCTTCCTGAGCATGTCATGGATATTAACGAGACTGTCCTTCCGACCAAACAAGTTCCTTGGATAACATACTATAGGAAGATTCTCATAAAGGAAATAGTGTCGTCTGTTACTTCTCTAGCTCCAGTCCATGAGTTAGACCAGCATTAGTTCTAGGTACTGGTATTCCTACCTCTAGTGATAATGATGTGTTGAAAATGATGTGGGTAAAAGCAGAGAAATCCTCAACAGTACAGATGACTGTGCCAAGGACACCTTATGTGATGATGATGTGGATGCAAATAGTGACAGTTTCGAAAAAACTACTCCAGCATATGATACTCTTGAGGGTGAATGTGCAAAAGGTTCCTCAGAAGATGAGACTCTTAAGTAGAACGCTGAATATGATGGGGTGTCAGGTGAGAAGAAAAGTTATGATGCCTCTCTCGATCTTCTCATTGTCTTGAGGAAAGGTACTAGATCCTGTACAAAGTATTCGCTATAGAGCTACCTGTCTTATAGTAATATGTTCCCTGAATTTAAGGCCCTTACTACAAGCCTGGACATAATTACGATACCAAGCAGTATACATATGACGATGGAGATTCCTGAATGGAAAACTGCAGTTATGAAGGAAATAGGAGCACTTGAGAAAAATAATACTTGGATCTGTTCACCCTTCCTAGAGGATACAAGATAGTAGGATGCAAATGGGTATTTACAATAAAGTACAAGCGTGATGGAACGATTGACAGGTACAAGGCGAGATTGATTGCCAAAGGCTTTACTCAAACCTTCGGAATGGATTACTCTGAGACTTTCTTCCAGTGGCAAAGTTAAACATTGTTTGGGTCCTTCTATCAATAGTAGTTAACAGAGATTAACCCCTTCATCAACTTGATGTAAAAAATACTTTTCTAAATACGGAATTAGAAGAAGCAGTCTACATGAATCCCCCCTTCCT